>NW_019272017.1:11529374-11633400 GCF_002738345.1 Cucurbita maxima
CCTCGGGACCGTGGCACATGCATAGGGTAGTTGTTTTTTTTTTTTCCATTTCATAGTCTAAGTTGAATTCGGTTTGCATCACTAGTATAGGTTAGTATAGGTTGAGTTGTATTTACATAATAAACCATAGGTTAGAATTAAAACATTCATTTCGGTTTTCATTCCTTTTTCCCTTGTAATCTTTTCTCTTTCACGAGGTAATAAAAGGCGAGTGTAAGTCTCATTTAAGGAAAGGGCCCATTTAATGTATATTCCGCATTCGTTCCCAAAGTCTAGGAAGAGTTGAGTGATCCGTGAAAAGAGTCGAGAAAGTTCTTTATTCAAATTCCCAAGAGACGCTTGGGGAGTGAAGTAGGTCGAGTTTGACCGAACCACTATAAAACTACGGTGTAATTTTCTCCAACTCTTTCCTATTTAATTTGAAAACTATTATTGTGATTTATTGCATGTTATACTTGATTATTGTTGTAACTTGAATTATTTTGTTCTAGTAATTATCATCGTCTACTTATTTGTAAAAAGTTTCATCATTAGAAAAATTAATTACGTTTAAACACTTTTATCGTTAAAACCCTATTCACCCCCCCTCCCCCTCTAGAGCTACCATACCGATCCAACAATTCTGAGGCATTTCATGTCTAGCAGGCCTAGACATAATATTTATGAAACGTCATACTTTCAAGAAATACAAAAGTAAAACACTAGAATATGAAAAGACATAAAGAGTTTGGCTTGTCATGGGCATGCAGCCATGGGCAACATGCCTTGGACGAGGAGCATGACCGTGACATCCTCCCCCACCTAATTGGTTGACGTCCCTATCAACTGACTACTTTCAAACCTGGCGATGTGGGTGGCGGCGGAGTCCAGATCTTCGGCGCGTTCTCAGCTGGTTTCCTCCGTAGGGAGATTCTTCCATTTGACAAGGAATTCACGAATCGTCCGTATAGGTCTTCCTATCTTCCTAACCCTGTTGGCTAGGATCTCTTCTATTTCTTTGGTGTCTCTTTGTTTCAGATCGATGCTCAGTCTCGTGATTACATTTCGTTGATCATCGTTTGGGTCGGGTGATAGGGCTTCAAGTTGCTCACATGAATAACTAGGTGGATTTTCATCCATATGGGTAGCACAACTCTATAGGAGGTAGCCTCGATATTTTTAAGGACTGTTAGGTTATGTCTTATTTATAGCTTGGTCAACAGTTATATCCGGTAAAGCTATATTTGGTAAAACTATATTCAGTAAAGCTATATATGGTAAATAGCTATATATAGTAGATGGTTAAATCTAGTAAAATTATATATAGTAAATAGCGATATATAATAGATGGTTAAATCTGGTAAAACTATATATAGTAAACTGAACTATATATATATCCCGTACGGTAGAACTTTGAAAATGTATTTTCTGTATTCTCTGTATTCTCTCTTACTGTACATACTTGAAGTCATCAATATAAATTCTTTAGCCAGAGTTCTCCTTGCATTTTCTCTATCCTATTTTTTGTGTTCATCTAGATCGAGTGTGTGCGTTGTTGTGCGATCCCAACAACGACTTCAATCGGCCTTTCATATTTTCGAACTTGATATGGAAAATCAACCCAAGGGAAAGTATGGAACGGATTACCTTGATGATCAAGATCAAGAGTAAAGAAAACTCGTTTCTAAACTCGTGATTCGAATCCCTCCACAAGAGGTTTGATCAATACTACTTGAATGACTCTACATGCAAGTTCTAAACACAAGAATTTGCAAAGAAAGTTTAGCTCTCAACAAAGCTATAATAGAAATTCTATTCTTAATTCCAAAATCTGATGTCTAATCAAAGAAAAGAAGGCTTTATATAGTCCTTACAACCTTAACCTATGTGATATATAACTCCCAAATTAAATGGGCTAGTAAATGAAAAATACCCATAACCTCCATATTAAAATGGCTAGTTAATGGTGGAATATAGTAACCTATGTGGGTTACAATATAACCTTAGCTCCTATATTTAAAACTAGCTTAAATATGACAAACAAATATTTAAACTATAATTAAATAATGCAATTAATAAAATGTGCTTATTGATTCATCCTTGGACTAGTTTCATAAATTCAGCGGAGTTCATTAAATACAACTTAAAATGCATTAAATTCATCTCTTTCTTGAAGCTCAACTTTGCCCAACATATAAGAGAGGTCTCCAGCGTCTTCTAGAATTTCTTTTGACGAGCTCACCATAGCTTAAATATAATTGTATAAGGTTTGTTGTAACTTCTTAGCTCAAAAGGACTCAAATCAACAACATTAAAAGTTGTACTAACACCGTACTTACCTGGTAAATCAATTTTATAAGCATTGTCGTTGATACGCTCAAGAACTTTAAAAGGTCCATCTCCTCGTGGTAAAAGCTTAGATTTTCTTTGAGTAGGAAATCTTTCTTTTCGGAAATGCACCCAAACCCAATCTCCTGGCTTGAAGATGACAATCTTACGTCCTTTATTAATTCGGTGGCAACCTTGGAATTTTATTTCTCAATTTGTTCTTTCACTTGCTTGTGCAGTTTATGAACAAACTCAACCTTGGCATTTGCATCAAAATTCACAAACTCTTTTGACGGTATGGGTAACAAGTCAATGGGGGTTAAAGGATTAAAGCCATAAACAATTTCAAAAGGTGTGCATTTTGTAGTGCTATGAACAACCCTATTATATGCAAATTCTATAAAGGGCAAACAATCCTCCCAAGTCTTAAGATTCTTATCAATAATAGTCCTAAGCATAGCAGTCATGGTTATGTTAACAGCTTCAGTTTGTCCATCCGTTTGAGGATGACAAGTAGTTGAATATACTAGCTTAGTTCCTAACTTACCCCATAAAACACGCCAAAAGTGGCTTAAAAATTTTACATCACGATCACTAACGATGCTTTTAGGAATGCCATGAAATTGTACAACTTCCCTAAATAACAAGTCTGCAATATTTTTTGCATCATCAGTTTTGTAACAAGGAATAAAATGAGCCATTTTACTAAATCGATCAACCACAACAAAGATGCTATCATAACCTTTCCTAGTCCTAGGTAAACCTAAAACAAAATCCATTGATATATCAATCCAAGGACCATTAGGAACCGGTAATGGGGAGTATAAACCATGTGGTTGAAGCCTAAACTTAGCTTGTTTACATGCTATGCAACGAGCACAAACTTTATGAACATCATGTCTCATTTTAGGCCAAAAAAAAATGTTTAGAGAGCATATCATAAGTTTTAGAAACTCCACGGTGTGCCATTAAACCACCTCCATGAGCTTCCCTCACAAGTAGCTCACGGATGGAATAAGATGGTATGCAAAGTTTGCCTTTTCGGAACAAAAATTCATCTAACAACAAGTAATTATCCACAATGAGTCCTTTTTCACAAGATTCAACAAAAGGAGCAAAGAACATGTCATGTTGATACAAATCCTTTATGTGTTCAAAACCCAACAACCTAGCATTCAAAGTATTGAGGAGGACATACCTTCGTGATAATGCATCTGCAACCATGTTCTCCTTACCTTGTTTATATTTTATGACATAAGGGAATGTTTCAATAAATTCTAACCACTTAGCATGTCGTCTGTTGAGTTTATTTTGTACTCTCAAATGCTTTAAACTTTCATGATCCGTATGAATAATGAACTCCTTAGGCCAAAGATAATGTTTCCAGGTTTGCAATGCACGAACCAAAGCATAAAGCTCTTTGTCATAAGTTAGATACCTCAAAGATTCACCAGTCAACTGCTCACTAAAGAACATTAAAGGTCTTTGATTTTGCATTAATACAGCACCTATCCCTACTCCACTAGCATCACATTCAATTTCAAAAGTAGACTCAAAATTAGGTAATGCAAGCAAGGGAGAGAGAACTCAATTTTTTTTTCAAAGAATTAAAAGCAAGTTGTTGATCTTTTTCCCATATAAAGGATACATTTTTCTTAACAAGTTCATTCAAGGGTGAAGCAATTGTACTAAAATTCTTAATGAACCTACGGTAGAAACTTGCAAGACCATGAAAACTTCTTACCTCACTTACATTTTTAGGTGTAGGCCAATCTTTTATATAGCCTTCACTTTCTCCTCGTCAACCTCAACACCATTAGATGAAACTACAAACCCAAGAAAGTTAACTTTTTCCATTTAAAAGCTACATTTCTTTAGATTTACGTACAAACATTCGTTTCTTGAAGTAGTCAAAACATTGCGTACATGGGTAATATGATCATCTAAAGATTTAGAGTAAACAAGGATGTCATCAAAATAAACAACCACAAACTTACCTAAGTATTCTCGTAAGACATGGTTCATTAGTCTCATGAATGTACTAGGTGCATTAGTTAATCCAAAAGGCATAACCAACCATTCATCAAGACCATACTTGATTTTAAAAGCTGTTTTCCACTCATCCCCAATATGCATGCGAATTTGATGATAACCCGATTTTAAATCAATCTTAGTAAAAAGACTACATCCATGCAATTCATCAAGCATATCATCTAATCTGGGAATTGAATGCCTATACTTTATAGTTATCTTGTTTATAGCCCTACAATCAACACACATACGCCAAGAACCATCTTTCTTAGGTACAAGAATAACTGGAACAGAACAAGGACTCAAACTTTCACGTACATACCATTTAGCAAGGAGTTCACTTACTTGTCTTTGTATCTCTTCAGCCTCCTTTGGATTAGTCCTATAAGCTGGTCGGTTTGGAATAGGCGCGCCAAGAATGAAGTCAATCTTGTGTTCAATCCCTCTAAGTGGTGGCAAACTACTAGGCTTCTCCTTAAAAAATAAATCTTCAAACTCTTGTAAAAGCACAACAAAATCACTAGGCAAAGAAGGGTTAAGCATGTTAGTAAAGTAACAAGATCCCTTGCACATAAGTACAAGAATAGTCTGGTTAGAGAGCAAAACATTCCTAGCCTCACTTGATCTAACATACAAGCTTACCGATTTGGCTTTTCTCTCTTTTTTTTTCTCTAGGCTGAGTGTTACTCTCTTGCTTTTCCCTCCAGCTCTTTTTTTCACTTGATTCTTTTTCAATCTCTGCTTTTGCATCAACCTCTTGCCTTCTCTTTTCAAGTTTGCAATGATCAATAAATACATCTTTTGGAGACAATGAAATAAGAGTAGTTTTTCTACCGTTGTGAGTAAAAGAGTATCGATTTGCATACCCATCATACATTACCCGACGATCAAATTGTCAAGGCCTCCCCACTAGTAAATGTCCAACATGCATGGATACAACATCACATAAAACATCATCAACATATTTTCCAATAGTAAAAGAAACAAGAGTTTGTTGAGTTACCCGTACTTCCCCAATCATTCAACTATGGAAGCTTGTAGGGTCTTGGATGTGGTTGTGTCTTTAAATTAAGTCTTTTGACCAGAATGGAACTCACACATTGGTGCAACTACCGCTATCAATTACAACACTACAATGTACAGATTGAACAAGACACCGAGTTTGAAACAAGTTCTCCCTTTGGTCTAGGCCGTCCTCCTTAATGTGGGTGTTTAGAGCTCGTCGAGTAACCAAAGATATATGTGTAGGGTCCTCTTCACTAAACTCATCACTCTCATCAGTTTCCTCACTTATGTCGGCATGTGCCTCGTCATCCGTAACAATTTCTCCCTCCTTGATGGTCATAATTCTTGCATTTGGGCAATCTCTACTATAGTGTCCTACCCCTTGACATCTCCAACACTTTAAATCTTTATTTCGAACATTAGACTTTTCTACTTTTTCTTTCCCTGTTCTAGAACTCTCCCCTTTCTCAAATTTAGCTTGAGGCTTCTCATTAATCTCTTGATTTCTATGCTTATAATCAATGTTCTTACTATCCCTTTTCCATGTAGAAGTAGAATTGGGAAAAGTTTTAGAAGAATACCGTTGAGACCTTCGTTGGATTTGCCTCTCGATCTTAATTGTAATGTGCAACAACTCCTCAATGTTAGAATAAGGCTGTAAATCAGTCTTGTCCGCAATCTCTGTGTTTAACCAATTAAGAAACCGCGCCATGAGAGCCTCCATGTCCACATCGAGTTCAAGTCGATCCATCAATGTATCCATCTCCTTGTTATAATCCTCCACAGATTTGTGTCCTTGTTTCAATGCTTGAAGCTTTTGCGCCATGTTCCGGTGAAAATATTGTGGGACAAAACGCTTCCTCATGGACTCTTTGAATTCGACCCATGAATCAATTGGTGCTTCAAGATTTCTTCTCCTACTTGACATCAATTTATTCCACCAAATTTGAGCATATTGTTTGAATTGAGCAATGCATAACAGTACCATCTTTTCATCACTAAAATTATGACAGTTGAACACCGACTCCACCATTTTCTCCCATTGAAGGTACTCATCTGGATCGGTTTTGCCATAAAACTTGAGAAGTTTAATTTGATGCTCCCCACGTTACGATCAATTCTATAATCATAAGGAACTCGTTGTTGTAAATTATGATACCTTCTTCCATGGTCTCTCCCTCGCATCAAGCCATGACCAACCACATGTGGATTATCCTCGTGGTGATCAGAATTGTCGCCCTCATATGTATCAGTTGAGGGCGTAGGTAGTAGAATCCTCTGTCGAGCTTGATTTTGAATCTTCAATCTGCCTATTCGATCAGTCAACTCTTCTATTCCTCGAATTAGTCTTTCCATGGTTCGTTGTTGGGCTTCTCTCAATCTGCATCAGTAATGTTAGTATTGTCCTCTGGATTTTTTCATGCTACAAAAGAAAGGTAAAAGAAAAAAAAAAAGGACCTCACAAGCGCTCCCTCACGTGTATTCACTCGTAAATGTAGTTCACTCGTGTTTAGCACTCAACACTCGAATCAATGTGTCACTCCCTTACAAACTCACCCTCACAATTGAGCACACACAAATCACACTCCAAAAAGCTAATTGGGATGTGAGACAAGCTATGTTATAGAGCTAAGTGCAATTCAAAGTGAATAGACAGCACACTCAACACATACACAAGGGTATTGAAGGAGCAATCCGAATAACGATAAAGAAACGAATTAAAGAAAGAAAATGATTAAGAACTAATTTAGACGTAGTAACATATGAGAGTTACATATAATAATCAAGAGGAAAAAAAAGAAAGACTTTTTAACATCAATATGCTTTCTTTCTTTCAATGTTTTTTTTTTTTTCCCTTCTGATTAGCAAAATCTAATCAATTTACCAACAAGAAAATTGATTTAGAAGATCTTAAAGAAGAAAATTGATTCTTTTTTTGTTATATATTTTTGTGATAGAACATGAACATTCTACACAAACTGAGAAAAAAAAATTATAAGAGAATTAAAAGAGATAAGCACAATGAAACATATATTCGATCTTGAGCCTGAAGCTCTGATACCAAATGATATGGAAAATCAACCCAAGGGAAAGTATAGAACGAATTACCTTGATGATCAAGATCAAGAGTAAAGAAAACTCATTTCTAAACTCATAATTCGAATCACTCCACAAGAGGTTTGATCAATACCACTTGAATGACTCTACATGCAAGTTCTAATCACAAGAATTTGCAAAGAAAGTTTAGCTCTCAACAAAGCTAAAATAAAAATTCTATTCTTAATTCAAAATCTGATGTCTAATCAAAGAAAAGAAGGCTTTATATAGCCCTTACAACCTCAACCTATGTGATACATCTTTTGGAGAGTCAAAGGCAGAAGACGAAGACAGAGGTTACAGTTCTTCAATTTATTGAGTTCAGGCAATGGAATAGCTTTACCGAGTTCACTCTCATTCATCTTGAGTGTTTACTGTTCAGGGAGAGTCAATTCAATCCTAAGCTGCTTTACCTGGTTTACCTCCTTCAATAAGGCAAGCAAGGGAATAGAGGAAAAGGTTCAGGTTCAGTAGTTCAGGATCATGAATGTTGATTCTTCAAGAAATTCATTCTCTGATTCTTCTTCTTCTTTTCTTCTCGTCAGGGGAAGATGAACGATTTCATTCATTTACGAGACGGGAAAGTTCAGGGAAAGGAATATAAAGGAATATCGGAAAAGAAAAGGTTCTGGTTCTGGGGAAGAAGTTCAGTCTCTCTCATTAATTGTGACGAGGTGAATGAGCTTCTCTTTCTTCATTTGATTCGGTTACAGTGAAAGAAGAAATAGGAAATAGGTATAGGTCAGGTAATTGAGTATAAGGGGAAGGAGTTCAGTTCGTTCACTCTCATTCATCTTGCCCTAATTGAATGAATTTACTCGACTGGAAAGTAAGCTAATTCATTAACACTGCAAAGGGAATAGAGTCAAAGGTTACGGAGCTTTACCTTCCTCTCATCCAGTCGCTTTACCGAGTTTACTGTGTTTGTGAATAAATAGGTTCCGGAGCTCAGCCACTTTACATTATGGTTCAATCCGATTCAGGTTCAGGAGCTTTACCCCTTTTTGACTCTCCTCTCCTGTTTTTGTTCCGGTGATTGATTGAATGAATTGAAAGAAAGAATAAATGGGTTCCGGTTCAGTAGTTCAGTCTCAGTAATCTTCTCTTGCTTGAGTCTTGACTTTCAACACTTTTCGGTTCAGGATTGAATGAATTGAAAGAATATGTTTTGCCGAGTTTACTGTTCAATAAGGGAAGGGAAGAGAGTATAAGGAGCTTGACCTTCAGATCCTCCTGTTTACCTCGTTCAATCTGTCTCATTAATTTTGAGTCTTGGCTTTCCTTCCTCTTCAGTTGCTTGACCTTCTTCGAATAACTCACAATAACGAAATTTACCTCAAGAATGAAATGAAGGAAAAAATAGGGAGACGACAAATCTTTCTTTCATTTTCAGAGTCCCCAGAATAAAAGGAAAGCAACAGAGAAGGGACCGGCATTGAGTCTTGACTTGAAACACTTTCTTTTGGAGAGTAAATTCATTAGCTGCAGCGGCTTTACCTTGTTCAAGACTGAGTTCAATCAGGTTCAGGATCAGAGAAAGAAGCAGAGGTTCAGGATCATTCATCTTTCATACAGGAGAAGAGTGAAAGAAGGAAAAAGAGTTTACCTCGGTTACAGTGAAATCCGGTCAGGTAATAAAGTCAAAGTTCAGTCAAGGGGATTAGAAAGAATCAATCAATAGGAAAAGTAGTTCACTCTCATTCTTGTTGAGTAGTCTTGACTTCCTCTTCAATCACCTATTCTATTCTATTTAGACCGAGTAAAAGAGTGTTTGAAGGTTCAGACAGAAGTAATAATAGTCCAGCCAGGAGGTTACAGTGAAAGAAAGAAGAAGAATCAGAATCAGATTCAAAATCGTATAGGTTCAGGTTAAGGATAGGAGCGGATCATCCATCCTATTTACTTACCTTGTCTTTGAATAAAGAGAAGTGCAGCAACGGTAAGCTTTACTGAGTTCAAGAGTGAAAGAAAGAAGGAAGAAGACCCTTTACCTTGTTTACTGTTCGTGTTTGAATAGTTCAACCCGAGTTCAATGCCCTCAAAAATAGGGACAAGTCATTGAGTTTACCGAGTTTACAGTGAATAATAGGTTTAGGTCAGGTCATATCGGTTCCGGTTCCGATTTGTTTCAAAGCTGCTAATTCATAGATTCTTTCAAACACAGTAAAAGCATAGGTGTAGGATTGAATTCATTGACTCGACTAGAAAGGAATATCTTCTTCCATTCTCGTTAGGTGAAGGAAGGTTCAGTCAAAGCAAAGGGTGTCGGTTTCGTCATCGTCTTCTTTTCTTTACTCTCCTATAAAGAGGTGATTTTTCTTCTCTTTCTTTCTCTTCGTTTACAGTTAATAGGTTATGGAATAGAGTCAAAGGGGAAGGTTTCTATCATCCAGCTGCTTTACCTCGTTCAACAAGAATAGTTAGTCCAGGTTCAAGCAAAGAGTCTTTGTTTACAGTTCAATCAATAAGAAGAAGAAGAAATAGGAAAGGGAGTTCCGTCTCATTCATCCTTCTTTCGTCTCCCTTTTGTCATTCTCGTCAGGTGAAGGAAGGTTCAGTCAAAGGTTTGAGGTTGAGTCTTTCAAAGCTGCTAATGAATTTCTTCTTGAACAACTGTAAGAATGAATCTTGCTTGAGTCTTTCCCCTTATGATTTAGAAGAGAGGGAGAGGTTAAGGAGTTTACCTAGTTCAATTTGTCAAAGGGTGTCGAGTGTCAGTTTCGTCGTCGTCGTCTTCTTTTCTTTTCTTTCCTGTAAAGGTTCTGAAAGTGAAGGAGTTTACCTAGTTCAATCAGTCTCAAAGGTTTGAGGTTGAGCCAATCAATTCTCTTTTCTTTACTCGACAGTAAAGGGAAGGAGTGAACAGACCTACAAAAAGAAGGAAAAGGTTTGAGCTTTCTTCTTTGACAGTGAAATCCGGGAGAGAGAGTCAATGAATTAGCGGCTTTACCCCGGTCAGGGAATAGAGGTGAAGGGGAAGGAGAATGAGCTGATCTTTCTTTCATTTGTTGAGTCTGAAGAATCAAAGGAAAGCAAAGACACAGAGTTGACAGTGAAATCCGGTTAGGTAATAAAGTCAAAGGTTACGGAGTGAAATCAGGTTCAGTAGTTCAGGGGTTTACCTCGTGTTTGAATAGTGAAACCCGAGTGAAAGAATAACAAACAATAACAGAACAAGGCAAGGAGTTCACTCTCATTAATCTTTCATTGAGTCTTTCCTTCCGGTTCAGGAGTGCAAGCAGCAAGAAGGTTCAAGAGTTTACAAGCAAGAGAGGAATAGGGACAATTGAGAGAGAGATAGTTTTCGAGGTTCAGTCTCATTAAAGGTTGAGTTTTAGTTTACAGTGAAGAAGACTAAATTCAGGGAGATTCTCATCCAGCCTATTCCATCTGTCTCATTCATCGAGAGTCTTGGCTTCCTCATTACCGAGTTCAATCAGGGACAGGAGAAAGAGCAGTTAAGTTAAAGAAGAAATAGGAAAAGGAGAATTCATAAGGAGGGAGAAGGAACCAAGCCGGGAGACTCGAACGAAGGAAGAGGATTTCATTCATGTACTCTCATGTAAAGAAAGGAGCGAAGACGAAGACAGAGTTAAAGAGTTCAATCAGGAAAAGGGGAGTGAGTTTAGTTCGTAAACTAGAATGAATCTTTCGTTTTTGTTTACAGTTCGTTCAAGAATAACTCACAATCACTGACTGCAGGGAATAGGGGTTCCGGTTCCGGAGCTTGACCTGATTCTCAGCCAGCCTATCTATTAAATTACCTCTAAAATGAAAGAAAAAATAGGGAGAGGAGTGAATGAAGCAAGAGAGTCAATGGAATCCTTAGTTGCTTTACCTCCTTCAAGAAGAATAGTCCAGATTCGTGAAGTAGTGATTTCGTTTATCGAGTTCAATGAAAGCAAAAATAGGTCATAGAGTCAAAGGTTTAAGGTTGAGTCTTGACTTCCGAATTACCTCTAACCCTAAATATCGGGAAAATAGCCCAAAAATAGGGAGAGGCATCAAGAAAATCATTAATGGTCCTTACAGGAAAAAGAGTGAAAGAAGGAAAAGGTTCGAGGTTGAGGTTGAGTAAGTAGTGAGAGGGGCGAAGCTGCGAGACTGTAAAGGAGAGGGGACTAAAAGCTTAACTTATTATTATGAGAATTTGGAAAAGGGGAAAGGTGCTGCTTTGGAATGTGGTCTGGGTCTGTGACATCAGATAGCCAGCAATCGAAGAATGAGCCAAAGAGCCTGAATCTAACTAGTTGATGAAGTCTGATTCAAAGAGTTTTTTCGCATTTGGGTAGCGACAGCCCTCCACCTGCCTACGTAGGCACTGAAACTTTCATCACCTTTCTGACTTAGAGCCTCGAGATCAGATCTTTTTGGTTTGACATCTAAGTTGTAGGAGTACTGATCGATGAACATTTGAGATAATTGCTCAAATGAGGATAACTTAGAATGAGATAGTGACGTAAACCACCATTTCAGTGCAGGGCCCCTAAGACTCTTCTGGAACAATCGGATGCAGTCCCTTCGTCTTTCTCTAAAGGGCAGACATCGGCACAATAAGCTTGTGGATGAGAGGTGGGACAACCTTTTCCGTTGTCTTTTTCAAATTCCTTTTCACCGGGTGCAGGATAGATAAAGGGCAAAATCCTCAACTTTCGTTTTCTTCGCCAATCCTTGCGTTTTCTTCCAAAAATCCTCAACTTTCATTTATCCGCATACTCGTTCATCCCTGCTGGGGGAATGAGATTTGCCCATAAGCTAGAGGGGCTAGGTGGTTGGAGGTGAGCTAAAGTGGAATGACGGAGATTGGATGGCCTGGAAAGCTGGGTAGGGTTTGGGGCGAGTTGTGGGCTACATTAGATATGGGTTCAAATGGCGAGAGCTGAGATAACGATGATGTTTGGGAAGAAACCCGATGGTGCCGAGAATCAAGGAATGACAAAGTACTCCTTTCCTTACAGGGCTAATGGAGTAGCGTATTTCGAAAGAGGGGTCAAAGAAAGATTCCAATTTCGGGACTCAGTTTCTGCATCATGATCCACCTAATATAGGTATTGGGAATGGCATATGGATTTTGAGAATGAATTGTTGGGAGGGGATGTGGATTTATGAAGGCGGATATGGGAGAACTAATGTTTGGAGGATTGTAGGAAAACAAAGGAGCTACTTGGGATTGGAGGAATGTCGAACGCATTGCAGACATGCCGGTGGATATGGTTTCTACTTCTTTCTTAGATTAGTCTTCCCATTATCTTCTCTAACCTAGTCAAATCAAGTATAACTGATTCCGAGGTTGTCGTGCTGACCGTACTAGTGTTGGGGGTGAGAACCGGTGTCAACTCCCCCTCCAACTCTTCTGACTGCTCCGAGACCGAGATCGGGTACGGATAGGGCTTTGAGTTACCTCTAGTCTCTTCCGCACCTGATTCTCAAATTCAGGTTCCGTGATGTCAAATTAGGATTGAAACCTAGTTTTGACTCAACGCAGACATTGGCGCATCACTTTGACATAAGTTACATATGCGCGCGAAGGTGTAGGCCAATTTCAGGCTCTTTTTCAATCTCAAATCATTTCTTCAGTGAACCCCCGGACAAAACATTGGCTAAATTGATTTCATTCGCATGAGAGGGCTTCCCAACAATCGAGGTGTCAAAGATCCTCATTTTGACCGTTCGCTACTTTCCTTTCTTTCAATTGCTGGGGGTTGCCCTCCGTTGGTAAACCACCCAAACAATGCATTTCCAAATTACTCCCTTGTTGCCAAAATGAAAAAGAAAAGATGTTCTCGCTTATTAGAAGAATCGAGTACTCTGATTTAGAGCATTTCGAAATCTAAGAAAAAGACAAGGAAGGCAAGCAGATATCTAAGAGCGAAACCACCTTCAAATTGAACAACCAACACACAAAGAAAAGAAAGATTGATTGAGACTAGTGTATGGTAGGCCAGAGGTACGCTTGCTTATAAAAAATGGAAATTGGTATGATAGCTTAGCTCTCTCTACTCTTTGCTGAAGCTATCGTGTCGTATGGATGGATGGGGTGCGGATAAGCCTATTTCTTCTCTTCTCTATTCTTTGGATACTTTATGAAAGAAAAAAGTGGTGTCGTAAGTCAAAGTAGACGAATTGCTCGTGGTTTACTTAATTGGCCATAACGGCCAGCCGGCCTTCTTTCCTTTACGAGTGAGTTTGATAAAAAGACTAAACAAAGGGCTTTCGAGCTGCTCTTTCAATTGCCGCCTAATCTCCCAGTTTCTTAGTTTAGCTGCTCTTCGGCTTTCGAGAACAGGGCGTACTAGTTCTTGAGAGAGAAGACTAAAGAACCTACTAAAAAGTCTTGGGGACTGATTCTGACTGAAACAAGGCCAACTGCAACTCGATTGGAGGAAAGGGCTGCGAGGTAACCCCAAAAATTCCAGCTAGTTTGGGTTGGCACTTTTCATTCAGAAATTCATTCGTTCGAACAGGTAGGGTTTTCCTTCTTTTTGCTTTTCATTCCATCAAGGTCTTTTGAGAAAGAAGACAAGGTAGCTTGCTTACTTAGGGCTTGTGTGTCGGAAGAGGTCTTTCTTTGTTTGTTTGTTTTCCAAATTCTCTCTCTTATGAGCAACCCGGTCACGTTTGTTGAGCTCCTTCATCCATGTTAAAAGCAATGGGTATACTAATCAAAGTAATTCAAATTGGTGGGATTGGCTTCCTCCTTGTACAAGGACGGGGCTTAGTTAAGTAGAACCGTCGCTTGCTCGATGCATCCTTTCTTTCAACCTTATTAGCGTAGCGTGAGTAGGCAGGACCAATGAATTTCCCCCCCGGTTGTTGATGTAGTTGCAAGAAGTTTGCTTGCTTTGATTTTGATTGAGTTGCTAGAAAGAATATATAACGTACTGCATTACATAGTGAAGGAGAGAGAATCAATCTGAAGTTCAGTAGTATGCCCGGTTCACCAAGTTGTACCACAGCAGGGCCCAATCATACTCTCTCTCTGAGTTTGATCCTAGCTCAGAAAGAAGGAACGCTAGCTATATGCTATACACATGAAAGTCGAATGTTGTTTAATAAAAACCTGCGCCCTGGATGCAGAAAGCTCTTTTTTATAGAGAGAGAGTCAAGGGGGCTGGGCGATTCTGTAACCGCAGGCAACTCAGACCCGACGAGATAATGGCCGTGCATGAGACCACTTGTTGAGTCGGGGGATGCAAACCGGCCTTAAAAGACCTTTCGCGCTATCTTAAGGCGAAAAACTTCCATTTTGAGACCGCGACCCATCAGCACTTTCTCACTTCTTTAGTAAGATCAGTGTTCAATTCTCCAAGACTCTTTCTCTTTTTTCAGGGCTTGGGTACGAGAACATAATGTGAAGTAATGAGGGTCGAAGTTTAGACCGCTCACACTAGTTCGACCTATAGAAAAGATCATCAATCAGAGAGGAGACAACTCATTTATGATTCCAGCCGAGAAGACTAGTAAAAGGAGAAGGATCAAGAATGTCATATATTTCAGGAGCTAGATCAGTTGCCGATAAACAAGTCAGAATTGCCTCAACCAAATTGATGGAATTGGACCTAAAAAAGCCATTCAGGTTCGTTATCGATTAGGTATCAGTGGGAACATCAAGATCAAAGAGTTAACTAAGTCTCAGATCAACAAAATTGAACAAATGATAGGTCAAGATCACATTGTTCATTGGGAATTGAAGAGGGGAGAACGAGCAGACATCGAACGATTCATTTCTCTTTCTTGTTATCGTGGAATTCATCATCAAGATGGATTGCCCTTACGCGGTCAACGAACTCATACTAATGCTAGGACTTGTCGCAAGAGAATTCGGAAATGAAATCAGTTTACCGAAAGCCCTTGGTACTTGTCGGGTCAATCACACAGTTAAATAGTTAGTTCACTTCAATTTGGTGTCTTTTGGTATTTCAGCGGTTACTAATCTAGTATACGTAACGTATGCCTCCTTTTCCACTCCATTAGTGGCTCGGCTTCGTCCTAGAAGTTACAGCTTTCGCCTCTGACGACTTCACTATCGCTCATGACTTGTATATGGATCTCTTGATTTATGTAGTGGTCGACCTGATAGAAGCTAAGCATGGCCAGAAAGAAGCTACTAGTCGCTTCCCGAATGCCTGCCTCTTGACTTATGGTCTAGTCTGATTTCCATTGCCTCCTTCCCTTCCTTGCCGCCAACGGAGAGTAAGCAAGCGACCTTGCTTGCATTCGTCAAAGGGTAGCTTCTGCGCCCTTACTGCCTGCTTCAATTGATGTGAATGAGAGTATCTTCAACTCCTATTTAGTCTTTTTCTTTCTCTCTGTCACTAAAACAAGAAGTTCTGTCTCTGTTTTCTTTTTGGATTCCGAGGATGAGCCGACCGATCCTAACATCATTTATGAGGAGCCAGACGACGAAGTCTCCTCCTCAGATAAAGATGTCTCCGATGTGACTGGCAAGAACCACTTTTTCTATTGTGATTCTTTTTGCGGGTTCGGTCAGGTAATAGAAGCTAAGGAGAAATGCTTTCCATCAGTCAAAAGCAGATATCGCCCACCCATGCTCCCCAAGTCTGCTTACCGAGGAATAGAAAGGGAAGAACTGGAGCCAGAGCTAGTTGGGTTGGGGTAAAGAGCCGTAAGCGCAGTGGGGGGTGACAGAGGACGTGCTCGTACGATTCAAAGAAGGGTATGATCAACTCGTTGATGGTTGGGAACTTTCACTCCTCTATATTCGAAATATGCTTTCTAGGAGCATTACGATCTGCAGCTCAAATGGTACCTTATGAAGTCTCTATCGGTCTGATTCTTATTGTGCTCCTTGTGAGCGCGTTTGGATCCGCGAAGGCAATCGCTCGGATGTTCTCCTAACCCAACCTGGGAACGGACTGGAGGGAATCGCAGCATGGGGAATGTCCGCATCTCGTCGCAAGGCTCATTTTAAATTATTGGTCGGGGGTTTATCTGATCAAGGGTCGGGGCACAAGGGTCCTGGTACTATCCAGGTGCAAAGAACCATGGGGGTGACTGCAATGAGCAGAAATCTCACTTACCGGCCTAAACGACGAGCAAACACTCGAACGTGAGAGCAAGGGATCACCCAAGGAATGGACGAGCTGCAAGGAGGGAGGCAAGAACCATGCTTTCAAAGACCTAACCCAACCCAACGGTCCCGAATCTTATCTGAATTGCTAGAATAACTAACTAAGCCATGCCTACATATAGGCTCATTCTCCAAACGGCGCGGAGCCAAGCCTTTAGGTTGTTTAAGTAGATTGGGTGACAAATCGGCCATAGCAGTACTCCGGGATATAAATCAGGGCAACAAATGTCGAGCATACAACGATGCCGCCCATTTTCATTTCGTGTAAGTGCCCGCCAGAGGAAAGAAAGGGCTGTGTAGGTGATGGTGCGTTCCGCTTCTTATCTAGAGAGGGAGTAAGGAGTAAGTAGCTCAACTAATAGGGAGAGAGAGGGGCGAAGCTGTGAGACGAGAAGAGGAGCGCTGAAATCGTTCCTATTGGATTGGGTCGTGCGTGGCAGCTGGTAGAGATGAATGATGAATAAAGGCGGGCTGCTTCAACGGGACCTATTCTCTTAATAGGCGGCAAAGTAGAATAGGAAAGGGGCCGAGTGATGAGTGCCTTTTTAGCCTTTTTTTCTAAAGACTTTCATGTGAAGCTAACATGGCTCGCTACATAAAAGTATAGCCAAAGAAAGATGAGATGGGACAGACGGTCAGAGGCCGCAGCGGGACTACCATAGGAAAGCCCGCCCCCTCCCGCTAACATAGAAAGTGATTCCCATAACTAGTCTCTATGTGAATCTCTTCCCAACCAGCCGAATCGGGCCACCACTTAGGGTGGGAATGGCTCAGCCCACATGCATCATTTGATGAAAGCACTCCAGTCCAGCCGCCTCCTCGAAGTGGCTTGTCAACCACGCTTTCCCTCCCTCAAAATAATACTCCTCACCAAAAGCCCTTGGGGCAACACAGCAATGAGTAGTTCGCTCCAGGACTCCACCCCCTCGAGAGCAAGATGCCGGCCGAGATGGAGCTGGAAGCCAACCTAGACTTTCTGGGGGCTTGTCCCAACATCTAAATCAAATTGTTGGCAGGCTAGAAAAGGAACCAGCCCAGCCTCGGAAATCAAGCTTTGCGTGGTATGCCCTGCCTATTCACTCGGACAATGCTATGAACACGAAAGTGTGCAGTTCCGCCCCCTTCTCCCATGCTGAGTCACAGGCAGCGCCTCGAAAAGCACGGACGAGCCACATGCAGGGAAACTTGCACGTGTGGTTCTGGACGGGGACCCCAGTATACTGTACTAATATGTGTAGGTCCCCGTAATTCGAGTGAGATTGTCATGGCACAAAAGCAGATATGGTCTGGTATTCCCTTGTTCCCTGTATTGGTTATGTTCTTTATTTCTCGTCTAGCAGAAACTAATCGAGCTCTGTTTGATCTCTCAGAAGCGAAAGCTGAATCAGTTGCAGGCTATAATGTAGAATATGCGCGGGATGCGATCCTTAATAGTCCACTGTTGGCGGAAGCCAATGTCCCGGGGTCCCGGGAATTCATTCTAACTGAAACAAGGGGTGGGTCTTTACCAACTTTCAAATATTCGCAATTTGAGGGAAGCCAAAAAAACCTCTCGAACCAAGGGATTGAGCAGCGCGAAAGCCACGATCAAACTCTATCTAATAAGGGCGTATTAGAGTGGCGTTAGCGCCCCCTTCCCCTTACCCCTAAACAAAAAGGTTTTTCAGAAAGTTGTCTACGCCTTTTGAAAACCTGACTATTAATAATAATAAAGGGCAAAATGCGCTCAAACAACCAACCTATCTGACTAATAAGAAGAAAGAAAGGGCCCTATCTAAGCTCTCTCGTTGTAAAGCTACAGCTCAAAAGTCGGCCTTACCTTTTATGTTTGTTATTAGTAAAGCCTAAAGCCCTTGACTAATAGAAAGGGATTTTCTTGCTTGTTTAGTAAAATCACGCTTTTCATTTTGATAGGAGTAGATGCTTGCAGGGGCAGGGCACTCTTCATTCTTCATTCGAAACTAATGAATCTTGGGTCGGGGGGGTTCTGCCTTGTTAGCAAAAAGAGAGTTGGGTAAAGCAAACTCCCTCCTTGGACGAGCACGGGGCTTAGTCAAGTAGAACCGGGTTGCGCTGCTGGATGCTCCGATCGAAAATCAATCAGTGGGGCCATGCCGGTACGACTGAATATGCGTTAGAAAGGTCAATCCCTCCCCTACGACACCAAAAAAAACCGGGCCGAACTTCTACTCGCCCGCTTCCATAGAACAATATCGTGGCAACGTAGACCTAAGTGGTCATATTGGATCCTTGGGAACCATCACAAGTACGGCCAGCCTATATTTGAACGAGAATGTCGTGTCGTCCAATGAAGCCTAGAAGAAGGTGACTCGCGCAGACAACTAACTCCTTTTCAATAGAAAGGAATAGCCAAACCAACCCAGCTGGCTGGTCAATCTCAAAGATCTTATCTGCCGACAAACCAATGACAGACGACCACGATCCCGACCTTACCAGCACCGGAGGTTTAGTAATCAATGAACCCACGGAACCTACTTTATTTTCTGACAAAATCAACCAAGCCTAACCGGTCACAACATCTTGTTGATATTGATTGAGTTGGACTTTCGTTGACTGAATCCATCCATAAACCTAGACCCCGCCAACCTTCGTAACCAAAGCGTCACGACAGCATCCAAAGGGCACTTTTCAATTCTGAAGTCGGTGAGCAAGGAGGAGCACGTAGGAATGAATGCCGACCACTACATAAATAAGCCACTTGTGGCTGAGAGAAAGCGAGCAGCACCTTGTCTTGTACTAGCTAGCCTTTTTCCGCCGGTTGTTTTGTTAGTTGTAGCGCGCCTTCCCTCCTTCTCTCACTTCGGAAAGATTTAGCAGCATTTCCAAGATATCGTTATGATCAATTAATGGGACTTGGCCGGAAAGTGTTCTTGCCTCTATCATTAGCTCGGGTAGTCGCCGTTTCTGATGTTTCAGTCACCTTTCAATGGCTCCCTTAATTATGTGCGAGGAATTTCCCTCGTCGAGTAATGGGAAGCGGGCTAGTCCCCGAAAATGCCCGTTCCTTTGTCACTGGGGCCCAAAATCTTCCTTGCTGAGACTTGACTTGTAGTCTTGCTACACTACACAACACGAGTGACTGGTGAAGTTGAAGTAGACACTGTCAGTATAAAAAATCTTTCTCGAGCTCAAGTACGGGCGACTCAGTCACATATGCTCGACTGAATATGCAGCCATGGAACTGCTAAATCCGAGACTCCAGTTTCGGTCAATCGTGCTTGTCAGCCTAAATCACCCTTTGGCGACCCGACTGAACAAATGCGGTGACGCGACTTGTGTAGCGAGGGGTTTTCCGCAGTGGATCCTGTGTTCAGTCTATGAATAATGGGACGTTCTCAATTCAAAGTGGACTTTGGGGTCAAAGCCTAGACCAAAGAGGGAGACTCATCGGGTAGGAAATACCATCCTCAGTTAAACCAAGCCCCGGGTGGTAGCCTAATCGAAGAAGTTGAGCCACAAGCCCACCTTTTTCTAAACAACGTGGTCTCGAGGAGGAACCCTCATTGCGAATTTCATGTGGGATATCCACCAAATAAAGGATACCAAGAATGGTTGTGGATCAATACAGGATCAAGGAGAAGGGACTGAACGTCGAATGAAGCTTAGGTTGACGGGGGCGCTATCAAGGTAGAGACATCATCTGTTCATGGGAAACTTGATAATGATATGATATGAGGATGCCACAACCAAGTTGGCGTGGATCCAAGGTCATTCTACCAACATTTTTTATTGTAGTATATCCGCTACATGGAATAGAGTTGACCGAACAAGGGGTCCCACTTAGAGATTCAGTCAAACTACTATACCTTGCGCGGTTGGAGGGGTCCCGTCATATGCACAAGCAGCTGTAGTGAGGAGCAAACCTTTCAGGGTCCAAATTCAACTGCCTGGCTGTACTCAATATGCAAATATGAAATCCTGCACCAGTTTTGATCGACGATCCTCTTTATTTAGTAGTGGTTGACTAAGGCCTCCACATGCAGGGGTCGAGTATGGGGATAGCAGTCAAAATCCTTCTGAATTCAGGTAATTTGTTGGGGAGAAAATAGACAGCCCACCATAGCTTGCAAACCCTCACTCAGGTGAAATGGAATTAGGAGCACTCGCTTGTGCTAGCCTTTTGGCAGCCGGACTTGTGAAGTGGCAGAAGTTCCATAATCGAGATCAGGCAGGAAGATTTTCTTCAACAGGTTGGGTCTGTAGGAGATATAATATAAAAGGATGGCTTCGAAAAAGCAGGCTGAATCCCAACAGGTTGGTTGAGAGGTTGCGAATGAGAATTTTTTCGGTGGTATTGACCTGGCTGTAGCACAGGGGAAGGGTATTGATGCAAAGATCATCAAGCCTCAATGGAATGGGCCTAGCCAAGTATGGGATAGCCGTTCTGCTAGGCTTCCCCACCATGTTGATGGGCGCCCTCACCTCTACTTGAGGAATCGTCACTAGCGGTTGTAGAGGTGTCGTCACTAGCGGTTGTAGAGGTGTCGTAGACTGCTTGTTCCATAACAGGGTGGCTGGCACAAGATGATCAGTCTTATTAAGGCTAGCTTGCTGTTGTTTTGGCATGCTTGAAGACGTTTGGCTCTCCATTGGAGCCTTGCCCCCTCCCCTCTCTGCACATGGTTCACGAACCCACTTCCAGACTACGTGAAGAAAGAGGTTCGATGGAGCAGTGGTGGATGTTGAGGGTTATCTCGAATTCCCATCGACGTTTTTTCCTCCTCAACGAGGTATTGAAAAAGAATGCCTAATAGCTCGCATATGTTAGTGCTATATCCGGATGTCATTTTCGAGATTTGTTGGGTCATATAGCCTAGAAGTTTAGGTTCTGGAGGCAGGTGGGCAAGCCCATCATCTTTAATGAACTTTACTTGTCAAAGAGAAAAGAACAACTCGATCTGCAAAAGAAGTAGTCAATTGTCGACGCCTACGCAGGCGATTGCTTTGACCTTTCCAATTTGACTGTTGAGAGCACTCTGGACTGTCGAAGCGATGGGAGCTACCTGGTATGGCTGGCTTATTTTGATGTTGTTGGGATGAAGGAGAGAGATTAGATTTGCCTAATTGGAGTGGAAGGAGTCTTGTCGTGGAGATGGTTTACTCTGAACTTGAGATTGCTGGTAGGTTTGTTTGGGAGTCTCACTTTCTTTGTTGAGAAGCAGGTTGTTGCTGCTGGGTTGTCACAGCTTGGACGTTGTTCCCTCCTACGTCCCCTTTTGTTGCCTTGAAGTTGCTGGGGAACAGGGAGGATGAGAACATAGAAGACTGATATCAATTTGCAATCAATCTTTTTCGGTATAGCTAGCTCTGCTCCCGGGATGGATGCAAGGAAAATGGATAGCGATCAATAGATACAAAGGGGAGGGTATAGAATGTAACTAGATGGATGATTGCATTAGCGGTTGAGGTGACGGGAGAAAGTCGTAGCCACAATCTGGAACATGCATGAAGCGACCTATTTTGTCTCGTGAGCTAATTCAGTAAGAAACCAAACCATATGGTTTAGAGATGAACAAAGAACTATATATGCTCTCTCTCTCTCGTTCGATGATAGGAATAGGTGGGAGTGAGACCTGAAACAGGGAAGGAATTGATTGAAAAGCGGTGTAGCGTTGACCCGCTGCTTGCTTGCATAATGAGTGAGCCGGGAAAGCGGAAGAGCTAGCTGACAATTCAGCATTTTTTTGAACAAACCGAAATTGCCTTTACCTTCGGAATTGTGTGTGACTCTATATCACGGGAAAGGGTGGAAGAGAGATAGACGGGTCAACTACCTTCTGGGTTCTACTGAAGTATGAATTTCGCCTGGGGAAGGCTTGCATCAGGCTTCGCAGCCAACCGGCCCGATTCCATCTTCCACCCCGATATATGGCAAAGATACCCTGGGGGGCAATTCACCGTGTGGGGACATCCCTGGGCCGGAAGCGCTTTTCTTTCTTTTTCGTCACACTAGCTGAATCAGATTTCGTATATCAGAAAAAGGAACGATCCGTCAGGTTCAGGATTGATCTCTAATAATGAGTCCGCACCAATATCAATCCATTTTCTTCTATTTATTCCAAGACAAGGGTTGGTTCAACAATAGTCAAAATCAAGGAACTATTCGTACGTTGTTGTTGAATAGGAAGGAAAGGAATAAAGAACGCCAATCTTTTCTCGTTCAGCATCTAATTTTTTTCAAATGGATCCATTCATGGATAATCTAAGAATGTGAGAAATAGAAAAAGATAGATCACGTCTGTAGGCTTAGGAATTTGTTAGGGCCTTTATTAGGGGCTCTTCCTCAAATTGCGTTTGTTCATTTCCATGCAGTAACATCGTTTTCAATACATTTAATTTGAATTGGCATTTTCTCATCCATATCATCATAGTTATTGTGATGAAAGACCCACAAGAATTAGCCTTGGACAGTTTCTTTGTTCAAATGGATGTATAGCCAAAGAAAGGCCATACCTAAAATAGAGTCAAATTCTAATTGTTCAAGTGGATGTAGTAGTAAGGTAAGAAGCTAAGCCTGATTTGGACACTTCTGAAGCATTTACTAATATTCTAATAGTTGGTTGGCCCTCGCCATTATGGAAAAATCCTTTATTTACGAAGTAGAGAATTGACGAAAAATCACGATCTGGTGACGCAGGGTCTTCCGTCTTCCAAAAGTGTAACAAGTGTTAGAGTTCAATTGATACAATATTGATGAGCCTAGAAGAGTTGAGGGTTGGAACGAGCGTATAAGAAGAATGATTGGAATTCCTTTCTAAATTCTTGTACGTACCTCAAATAACATCAAAAGTGTTGGTTTAAGAAGAATGTCTAATGTTGTTCACCTGGAGAACTAATTGTTGTGAGCGTAACAAACGGGGTACTTTGTTTGGAAGAAGCGATCTGTTACCGAGCCAGATTATTGGGAATACCGATAGCATCTATAAATACTCTATCATATCCGAAGCAAGAAAGAGCTCAAGTTTTAGCAAAATCCACTCTCCTGGTTGAAAGGTTTGAAAGATAACGTTGTTCTAGGAGGGATGATGATGATACCCGTTGGTACCGGATTCAAAGGAGCACCATTCGAGGCAATATAACAACCTAAAAGAAATAGCATTTCGTCAGATATAGGCATATTACAATTACTGGGCAATATAATTCAATCAATAGCCATAATAATAGTCTAACTAGCTTTTTCAAAAAGACTTGCTATCCAAGTCCTCTTTTTCCATGATTTCCTTCCGCGGTGTCAAAAATCATACCTCCAAGACAGTCCACAGGTCCTCCACCGGGCACTATGCAGATTAGAGTTCCACTGAGCTCCAGCTCGGCAAAAATTTCTAAAAACCTTCCACAAAATCTTTGTCCTGTCCTATATAGGCATGAAGACGAAATGAGAATAACAAGCGTGTGTGAATTGAGGAAAACTCACCCGAAATGCTCAATCAGAAAGAAATTCTATAAGATGGGTGTGATGATGGGAGCTACAGGTGCAGGTATTCCTGTCAAATTTGTGCCTTTGTTGTAGATACCTGAAGAAAGGAAGAGGTCGCACAATCTTGTAATCGTTCATTTCACTTTGTTTTGATAATAGACGAGATTGAGAAATCCTAATCATAGACGTAGGAGAAAAAGAAAAAAGGCAAAGGCTGCTCACCTGACCCCATCCAACCAACGACTTTAGCGTCAAAATCTCCTATATTATGATTCTTTCGGTACGCAAAAGAACAAGGAAGAAAAACAGAATGGAGTTTCTCATTCAAGATCGCTTCAAGAGCCATAAGAACAAGTCTATCTTCGGGTTCTCTCTCGAGCGCGAAAGAGAGATTAGGCAATTTCGGATGGATGTTCCATGAACGAAAAAAAGTAGGACAAAAGGGTGTCACATCCTTTCCTTCCTTTTTCTATGAGTACGACTTTCAAAGGATAAAATGCTTTCCTTTCCCCTCTAGCACTTCATTTTCTATTTCCTGCACCCTCTCCTGAGTCAACGAAAATTCGTCGCTAAATTTCCGTCACACTTTTTCAATCTCTACTGCTAGCTAGCATGTACACCAAATTCATTTCAAACTCTTTCCCCCCTCTTCCAATTCAATGCTTTCAAAAACAAGTTCACCCTCCTACTCTTCGAGTCTCCCTCTCGGTTTCGTTGCTTCGCTCATTCATTCGCCTCGTAACCTCGGGCTCATTGCTTCGCTCCTCTCCCTATCGGTTTCATTGCTTCTCTGTCTTAGCCGAGCTAGCTTTCTTTTATTCCCTTCACTCTGTTCACTCTTTTACAAGGTAAATAGAATAGGATAGGTGTTTTCATCTTCCGGCCTGGACTAATTGAACGAGGTAAAGCGTCTTCGCTGGCTCCTCCTCTTTGTTACGTGTTTGTTCGTATTGAATTTGATTCTTCTTTTTCGTCAGGTTTAAGGAAAGATTAATGAGAGTGAACGAAGGGAGACTCAAGATGAATGAGACAGAACTAGTAAACCGGAAGAAGAGGAAGAGAATGAAAGAAAGAGAAGCGACTGAACAGGAAGTCAAGACTCAAGATTAATGAGAGTGAACAAAGAGAGACTCAAGATTCATTCGACTTTACTGTGAAAGAATAAAGGGAGAAGAAAATGAAAGATTAATTCTTCGGAACCTTTGACTCTATTCCCTTACCTTATTGAAGGAGGTAAAGCTATTTGAAGAACCTGAACCTGAACCTGACGAGAATGAAGTCAAGGGGAGACTCAAGATTCATTCGACTTTACTGTGAAAGATGGGAAAGAAAAGAGATAGTGAAACCTGAACCCGAACCTATAATCCTGTAAACGAAGAAAATGAAAGAAAGAGAGTGAGAGTAACCCTGCATTGGACTGATTTCTTTTACTCGACTGTAAGAAAAGAAGAAGGTCAAGCTTCTAAATCGGAACCAGATTGAACTCGGGTTGAACTATTCTTTCACAAGGTAAAAGACAAAGAGAAAGGAAAGAAAGAGAAGCTCAATCACCTCTCTCTATTTTTTCTTAAATTTCACTCTTTCACAAGGTAATTCGGAAGGAAAGACTCAACAAGAATGATCCTTCACTCAATCACTTGTCCCTGATTGAACTCGGTAAAGCATATTCAGTAGCTCTTTGATTGAATTTGATTCTGCTTGAAAGACGAAACAAATGAAAGAAAGATGAATTCTCCTGAACCTCGTAAACAAGTCAATACTCCTTATTCATTCTTTCTCTGATCCTCGAGCTACTTACTCCCTCTCCTCTGTGCTTCACACAATTAGTAGGAGCTTTCCAAAGAAATAGCTTAGTAGCCACAACGGAATCATTAGCTGACCTGTCTTTGTTAGAATGCTTTCCTTATTTCTCTTTCCTTAAGCAAAGGAGTCAAAGACCTCCCTAACAATTGAATAGCGTAGCCAAATCAGTATACTGACCGGGGCCGATAGGTTCAGAGTCTGAAGAGGTGAGCTGTGTGCTGCTACGCAGCGAATGAGATTCCACCCAAGAATCTCTTCATGTTGATTGAGCCCTACCTATCCACGGCTTTAAAACCACACTGAGCTAGCCCCGCAAAGAAATAGGTAGAGGTCTATTTTCCATTAGCCTTTGTAGCAGCGAACAGGCAAAAAAGACTACTATCAGCTCGGGGTTGGTTAGACCTACGAGCCTCCATAAGAAAGGCTGAACCACTACTGTAGGAAAGCGAAACCACTGAGGACGAAGTCATTTAAGCTGATTATTATGCAATTCCCCACCCGTTCAATCATTGAATAAAAGAGACTACTTGTTCTTTAATAAATAGTTCAATAATCTAGGGTGAAACCTAATAAAGGTGGTTTCTTTCTTTTCCAATCTTTCCAATTCTGTAACGGTGGCTATAAAGGACATCTAACGGCCGCTAGACCACCGTAATGGGGCGCCCTCCCCCTTAGTTTCCATTGCTCATTTCTATCCGCCACACCGATCGAGTATAGCATGAGTGATCTATACGAGGTGGTGATCCCCATTCTTGTATTGTACGCAGTACTCATACTGGAAATTAGAATGAAGGATTCCTCGATCTGATGCCCTTAGGTCGATTCTCATCATTCATTCTAAACCCTTCTCCGCTTAGGCTTAGAGGGTGGTCCCCCTTTTCTGTAGCTACTTCCTCAAAATGTAGTTGGGCTTCACCAATCGGTGATGTCCAGATCCAGATCCAAACACGGACCGGAGAACCGACAATCAGTTTGTTACCCCTCTATGCAACACATATAGGGGCATTTCATTTCCTTCAGGTGTTGCCTACTAAGCTCCCCCTCTTCGTGCAGTTCTACTTATCCTTTCTCAATCAGTATCATATGAGGAATTATTCCGTTTTAATACCTGCCCTCAGATCCTCTGACCATCCACCACCATCAGAATAAAGGTCCTGCGGTGCTACGCCACGAACAGTTAGAATCATATCATCATGCAAAGAAATCCCCCGAAGAAGGAAGGTAGGGTTCTTGTCTCACCTATAAAGACTACTCTTTCGCACTGATTGCAGGGCGTTTAGACGAACCAGAGGACTTTTTTCCTTCCCTTCTTAGCCCTAAACTACGGGAAAGAGGTCAAATATCATTACAGTCGTTCCGCCGCTATTCTTCCCATTGGATATGGGATCCCATTATCATCAAGGTTCTAAATTCAAATCACTCACCTCTTTCTTTCTTCTTCCATTTTTATAACGAACGGGGTTTGCAAGAAATTGCCTATAACTACATACCTCCATAGCTTGCTCCAACTCATTAAAGCCAACAGACATTAGTTTACTCATTCCCTGCCCTATGCTCCCCAAGTCGCTACAACCTGTAAGCGCAGGAATCCATGAAGGAAGGAAGGCAAATAAGTAGGGCAAGAAAGCTAATCGACGAAGAGGTGTTGACCATTACAGAGAATTCGACAGACAAGACTACAGATATCAAGCCTAGTGAGAAAGAGTCGATCCTAACCTGCGAAATGGTTAGATTCTATATCTAATATACAAAAGACCAAGCAAAGTCCCGGCGGAATCTTCAAATGATGGGAGGCCCGGTTGCTCACCTAACCATGTTAATCTGTAATTCCAGAAAGCTTGCATTTTCCTCTTCACCGAGTATGTAAAGCAAAGGGTAGTGAAAATATTAGTGGTTTGTGGAGAATCGGTTGTTTACGAAGAAGGACATCTTTGCTTTTACTCCTAATGGGCCCCCGGAACATCGGTTGAAACTACCGATGTTCCGCTCCTTGCAACCGCTTTTCCCTGAACAACCTAATGGATCTACAACAACTAAACAAAAATAACACAATGACAACCCCAAACCAACAACCATGGTCCCCTCGGCAATGACCGAAAGGTCCCCTTTGCACATTAGAAGATTTTTGTTAATTACGTTAACCCGTGCAGATAAAAGGTCCGGAATTACAAAATGGTGAGTGCAAGAATTCAAGGTGTTTTTCTCTTCCAATCAATTATTGTTGTGATAAAATCCCATAAGGAAGAGGGCCTCCACTACCATGCTGGAGCGCTTACAGAAGCTTCCCGCTGAATTGCCTCTAAGTTTCTTCGAAATGCATTTAAGGAATGGGACGGTAGGTCCATTGATGTGAAATTCCATAAGGCTTGGTCCACGGTTGTGGAATACGTGTTGAAAGAAGATTGCTCGCCCCACGTTTGGGGAGAATTTACACTCGGAGATTTGTAGGGAATGGTTCATTGTAGATCTCGCCGTACAAAAATCAAGGAATCGGTCCCGGCAAGGATGATTCAGAGATTAACTGAGATGCGTAATGTTTTGGAAATATATGAAGATTCCCTATTTATCGCCAAGCTATTCTCCTCATTATCGAGAATCAAAGAAGCTCATGAGGACTTACAGGTGTTGGGAATGATAAAAACCCCTTTTTTTGAAGAGATAGAAGCCTACCTAAAAGCCGCCGGTTATCCCGCGGAATACTCAATTGAAGAAATTGAGGAAAAGTCTCTTCTGCTGGACTAGGTGGCATGTCAATTATCTTTTCGGAGGCCGCTCAAGACAAAGCAGATATTCGTGGGGGCCCAAGTACCCAGAAAACCCTCCTTTTTCAAATGTTACAGAAGGTGTTTTTATTTCGTAAGCTCGCGCTGGAATGACTTTACCGGAGCAAATGACTATTATAACCTTTGGGTCTTTGACGAATTTCATGAGCCTAGTGACTCCTCAGGAATGTTTGGCCCAACCGAGGAAGGTACCGTTTATTCCAACACGATTCTTCAGGTATTGGATGGGCAAGAGTGCAGATTGGACTCGAAGTATGGTAGAGTCTTTCAGAAACATCAATATCCCGATCGTGATGATCACGAACAAACTTCCAGCCAGTATGAAAGAGGAGGGCCCCTTCCGGGCAAGGTTCCTTAGGCTCCGTTTTGCCTCTAATATTAAGGGGTTGGAAGAATCCCGCATCATCGCAACTCTCTGGGGTTGTATCCAAAGAAGAATGTCCCCAATCGATCGAGGAGCCCCCGATGTCAGAGACAGGAGCCCCGGGTGTAGGTCTTGAGGCGAAGGGCTCTTGCTGCGAATCAGAAGGTTGTGAAGGTAAAGGGGAGGCCCTTGGGTCCCCTGGTCCCTCGCATCGTAATAAAGGGAGGAGCCACACCCTCTTGTATAATGACTATGAGGCCTTGCTCAAACAGAGGAACCCCAGGTAACAGAAAGAGGGGAGGAATTGCAAAGGCTAAGGTGTCGCCTAGAAAAAAGGGAGTCTTCGCCGTGGTCGCTGGAGGATGGGTACTTTTTCACAAGGGAGGGTTCCCTTCTGGGCCTCTTGGGGGAAGGTCAAATAAGGGGCTTCGGCTCGGAGGAGGATCAACCTGAAAGAGGTTGTCAAGTCCTCTTGTGCCACCTTTTCGAGACCGCCTTTCGTAAGAAAGGAGGAGGAGGAGTGTTTTCCTTAATCGACTTTACTATGATCCCATTGAAGAAAAAAGAGAGTCTAGAGTCTGGGGTGCCCCCTTCTGAGTTCCCATTTCAAGACAATAGTGGAAGCCAAGAATGAAAGTAAACTATCGAAATTAGAGGTGAGGTTATCGCGATTCCTCACACACAAGCGCCTGTTCAAGAAAGAGGAAACCCTTGGTTACTTAATCTACAGAAATGAGGAAGGGGAGGACTACGCAGTATGTCCACTGCAACTTGTAGCTCCACCAAGTCGGGAGGAAGGGGTTAGTGGAAATTCCTCATATAGTTCTCTTATGGGAGCTCCCGCTGAAGAGAGAACATGGCATCTTATTTTGCAAAATGGGTCTTTTGTGCATAATTCTCGTCTGTTGCGTTTGTCCGAAGTGTTGCGCCAAACAAATAGGGGATAACCCAATGCCAGAGGAAGGCATTCTGTACCAAATCGAACTGGCAAACTGCGGGAAGGAGGACAACACATGGGAAACTTCCGATTAGGGGCTGCCCCTTCTTTCTTTGTGAGGTGGGCTTCCTATCCCTAATCTTTCCGGTTTTTGTTTCCTCGTGCCCGGGCAGGCTTTCAGTGGTGCGTATATGAGGTGTTTCCCTTGCTTTTTCTGGTGTAACTGTTCCTAGTACTAACTATTCTTAATGTAACCATTCCTTATGTACCTGTTCCTAGTGTAAGGGGTTTTAGTGTAATGGAGGTTTTAGGGGGGTCGTTTCCCCCCAAGGGCTTTTGTCTTGATTGGGGGCATCCCCCCCAGTGGAGAGCGTGTTGCATGGGGAGCATCTGCTCCCCGGGGTGTGAGCGGAGTTGGTATTCTTGTTGCTTTGTTTGTTGTTTTGGAGAGTTTTCAAAGTCAACTCTGAAGCATTACCGTAAACCTTTCAGCCAAGCCCTTTCATTCATTATTATTAGGTTGATGGGTTACTGTTGCTTTCTTCAAGTCCAAGTTTCCCGCTTGTTGCTTTAGAAAGATGGCAGGGGCGCGTTAGCGCTTTACTAATATCAAACAACTAAAATAAATAGAAAAAAGGGCTCTTCCCTTTCTTTATCAGCTGGATCCATAACGAATAGAAGATCTATCAGTACGCCATCTGCTGCATATCTTGAGTAGTGAGGGAACTCCTCTTTAGCTTGACGAGCTACTTGAGTTTTTGAAAAACGCATAAACCCCGGGATTTTCGTAAAAGAAAAGAGGAACGAGTGCCAAGGGACTTGAGTGACTCTCCCTAATCAATAAGCGGGAGAGGGACGAAGAAACTCGATCGGCTACTAGAGACGAGCAAGAGCCAGGGACGCACTCGACGAGCAGACGAGGGACGAGTGGTAGAAGCCGACAAAGAGTAGTGATAGTGACGGTTCAGTGAAGTCAAGTCTATTAGGGGCTCCCTAACGATCCCGAACCTTCCAAAAGTGAGGGGTATGTTTTGTTTCTTGGCACTCTCTTTCTTTGTTATGCCAACCTAAAAAGAGAGAGGGATACGAAGCTTGACTTGAAAACAAAAAACTACGCCCACCCTATCACAACAAGGCAGATAGGGGACTTTTTCCCTTCCTTAAGTCTAGGATACGCAAACAATTCCTCCACGCAAACAATTTCAGGTTCGATAGTGTCGATAAGGTATTAGCCCCTTACTCGCCTCTTCAACATCTAGAAAAAGGCCCTATTAGTTAAGCTCTTTCGTAAAAGCACCATTGGTCGGTGGTTCCTCTCTTTTTCTCTTTCCCCCCGAACACAAAATCGATCTCACCATCAACTCGACTAAGAGTTCCTAATCGAAAAAGTAAACTGAACGTCGACTTGATGATGCAAAGGAGAGGGTTTCGAAGGAATATCTTCTTGCCAAAGGAGAGGGGAACCGAGTGCCGAAAAAAATTGGTTTAGGTAAATATCTAATGCGCTCCCCGTCATCTTGACTATTATTCAAAATCAAGTAAGGAAGTCCTTTTCTTGACTTGGCCTGTGTGCATTATATCTATCCCCTTTTTAAAGAACTTGATTTCAATCTCAATAAAGAAATGAAAGCAACACTCTTTGCTTGTTGTCCTCTTACTCTTTGAGTCTGCCTTGTGGAGGTCTATCGGGTGTCTACAGCAGATCCAATCAGTCTGGTGATGAAGATCAGTCTTTTCTGATCTTCCACTAAGAAAATCAGGGTATCGTCACGACAACTCAATTTGCCCGGTAAACTACTCGAGGCTCCCCATGATTTAGTAAGAGGGGAGATTTGCTCTGAATCCGAGGGTGAATTTCATCATTAATTATTCACTCAAAAGTGTAAGCCTGATTAGTGAGGTCTTAAAAACTTCATAGAATGAAATGAATGATCAGCCATATTCCATTTGTGCTTGAAGCTAGTAGGCGACGCGAATCTATGGTTTCTATCTTTCAATGGGATATCAATTGCTTGGATGCCTTTGAAAGCCTCGAGATGATTTGCAGAAAAAAGGCTTGATAGGTTTGTTTGTCTTGTGTCTCCGTAACAAATGGTCTATTTATTGATGGGCGAACGACAGGGATTAAACTCGCGCGTGGTGGATTCACAATCCACTGCCTTGATCCACTTTGCTACATCCGCCCCTACCCCCGCACAGGTTTCAGTCTCGAGATACGATCAGAACCTCACCTTATGACCGCTATTAAAGAGAAGCTTTTTCCTATACGAGAGTTGCAAATCTATTGTTGTGTTTTAGAATTAGGGGAAGCAAAGCTTCAACAAGTCGGCCACTTCCTGGCAAAGCTTCAAACAAAGAGGTTAGGCTGTGAACTTCATTGATTTGACTGAACTTGACTTAAGATTAAAAAAGATAGAGGCCAGGCGGGCAGTGAAGGCTCATTTAGTAGACATCAAGCTACGGCTTTGACGAGCAACAAGTACCTACTCCTATCAAAAAATGAAAAGTAGCAAGCGGGAAGAAGTACGTACTCCTTTCATTCTTCCTTACTTAGCCTTAGATGTCCTTTCATAGATTCTCGAACCTCCGACAGACGAAATCTTTGTGCATGTGTTCTTTCTTTCCACATCTCTTTTGGTCATTTTTGTTAGGCATTGAACCTCACCTTAGGTGCTGAGCACTGTCCCCCCCTCCCTAACACCTATAAAAAAGTTCCGTCTATGGAGCCTAAAGCTTAAACCATGGCATGGCAGTAAGCAGTAAGTGGGCCTAGTCTTTGCCCAGTCATCGCCTTTTTCAGTGGCCAAGTTTCAGCGTTCAACGTCGGCCTACCACCTTTCTTTTTCAAGGTTGAGCTTCTTCAATTCAAGTAGTGTCTTTTTCCTATTCTTATTGGTAAATAGCGTCTGGAAGCGAAGGCAGTATTGAACGAAAGAGATGTCGGGTCGGTCAATTGCATTAGGTAGGAGATGCAGGACCTGTCTTAACCGCAAGTGCATTCGCTATTCGATTCCATCCTCGATCCCACCCTATTAAACTTCCCAAGGTTCTCTCTCTTTTTGTTTGACTTTTCAGTGAAAAAAGGGGGGTGACAATCGGTAGACTTTCTTTTCTATGTCGCCGTCTCATCAATGAGCGTAGATTGATAGAGATGGCTTTTGTGTTGGTCAATCTGTATCCCATTCTTCAGATATAGTTTCCTTTGATCACAGATCGGCGGGTGATCCATACTTTCGCCCCCTTTAGTCAGTCAGTCGTCTTGATCCGCCAGAGGGTCTTGAGCTAGCTTCCTTGAAGAGGCTTGATGGGAAAGAGAGGTAAAAGAACAACCTAAGGAAGGTACCTCACAAGCTTTTGGATTCCATGTCTAAGGCTGACTTCGGCAGATTTTAGGTGAGGGCGGAGGAGTAGGATAGGAGGTGAGTGGTTGATATAACCTCAGTATTATAAGGAGATTTTGGCAATAAGGGTGGTGCTAGGGCTCAAGACAATTTGGAAGAGGGAGTGAGTTGGATCATAAATCAGAGTTTCTTCCTTTATTTGAAGAGGCAGAATCCTACCGAACTTGAGATTGGAATGGCTAAATTGATTGTCCCAGGAAGAAAGCTAATGAAAACAAAGGTAAAGAATATCATCTTGGTTTAACATAAGTTAGTCAAAATCTCGCTTAGTCAAAATCTCGCTTGTCTCTATCGTACTATGATTGCTCTCTATTTATAAATAAACGGTGCTCCTCTCCCTCCTCAACTATCGGTCTCACAGCTTCGCCCCTTCAACTGATTCAGCTATCGGTCTCTTTCTTCTCTGATCTTTCATTTTCTTCTTGATATTACCTTCCCTTCCCTTATTTCAGGAGGTAAAGCACTCTCTTATCTTTTTCTCGGTAAATAGGTCTCTCTTTCTTTCTGCTCCATTGGACTGATTGAAGGAGGTAAAGCACTCTCTTATCTTTCACTCGGTAAATAAATAGGCTGAGATTACCTATGGGTCTCACAGCTTGCTTCGCTCCTTCTCTTTCTCTGATCTTTCTCCTTATTCATCAAGTAAAGACTCGAAGCTTTGCTCCCTTTTTCACTCGATCTCTTTTCAAGACTCTGAAAATGAAAGAAAGATTTGCTCATGAACCTGAACCTGCCCCTTCACCTTTATGGATCAGTTATTGTTATTGTGAGTTATTCAAACACAGTAAACAAAGATGAAAGCGAAACCCTTTGACGATATTCCCTATTTTTGAGGTCATTGAACAAGGGAAACTCTTGACCTTGTCCCTGATTTCACTCTTTTACATAGGCTGGATGAGAAAGTGTTTCCTTGAAAGACTGAACCTCTATTCCTTGAGCTACTGAACCGGAAGGGAAGTCAATCCTCAACTCCTTATTCATTGGACTGATTGAACTCGTGTAAAGACCATTTCTTATTTAGTTGATGCTTCATATAACTGTCAAGTTTTGTAAGAACTTTTTCACTAACAGCTGCATAGGAAATTAATTCTTTTGATGCTCCATATAACTGTAAAGTTTCGTCAGAGCTTTTTCACTAACAGCTGCATAGGAAATTCATTCTTTTGATGCTCCATATAACTGTCAAGTTTCGTAAGAGCTTTTGCACTAACAGCTGCTGCTTCAATTCATTCTTTTGATGCTTCATATAACTGTAAAGTTTCGTAAGAGCTTTTTCACTAACAAAAGTAGCTTCAATTAATTAGAGTTGATGCTTTACGACTATAAAGTGTCATTTTTGAGTTAAAGAAGAAGGAACTGGCAGGCAGGAAGGAAAGAGAAGCTCATGAACCTGAACTTTTATGGAAAGAGAATGAATTGATTGAAGAATCAGACTCGGACAAGATTAATTAATTATCCTTAACTACTGTGAGCCTATTTATTCTTTCACTGTAAAGTAGCTGGCTTCTCTCTTGCCCCTGAGTATTCTCTTCCCTTATTTCTGGAGGTCAAAGTAAGTAGCTCTTTCCTGAACCTCGACTTCACTCCTGAACCTCTCCCTTATTCATCAAGTCAAGACTCAACAAGAATGAACCTGAACCTAGTTAAAAACTCTTAGTTTACCTTACTCTCATATGATCTTCTCTGATTTAAGGAAGAAACTGAAATACAATATATAATCATAGCAGCTCATCTTGACAGCTTCCATTTGATATTGAGAAAGCGGCGGGCCTCAATGAACTCTCCAATAGAGCCCTGCGGGGCCGGACAGTCGAGTAACCTCAGATCGTCTAAGATAGAATGGAACTGTCTTTGATTGAGACTGCAGATAGAAAGTGTTCCGCTCATTAAGGAAGGAAAGACTGAACCTCAAACCTTTTCCTTCTTGAACGATAAAGTGGCTTCGCTACTTCTCTTTCTCTTCTCTTCGGGCAAAGTGACATAGATAATAAGAGCAGCTCATCTTTACAGCTTCCATTTGATATTGAGAAAGCGGTGGGTCTCAATGAACTCTCCAATAGTGCCCTGCAGGGCCGGACAGTCGAGTAACCTCAAATCGTCTAAGATAGAATGAAACTGTCTTTGATTGAGACTGCAGATAGAAAGTGTTCTGCTCATTAAGGAAAGAAAGCAGAACCTCAAACCTTTTCCTTCTTGAACGGTAAAGTGGCTTCGCTACTTCTCTTTCTCTTCTCTTCGGGCAAAGTGACATAGATAATAAGAGCAGCTTATCTTTACAGCTTCCATTTGATATTGAGAAAGCGGCAGGCCTCAATGAACTCTCCAATAGTGCCCTGAGGGGACGGACAGTCGAGTAACCTCAGATCATCTAAGATAGAAGAATGAAACTGTCTTTGATTGAGACAACAGATATCAAGTGTTCCGCTCATTTCATTAAGGAAAGCTTTTTGATGGGAATATAGATATACGTAACAGTGTGCAGTTCTTTCATTAAGGAAGGAAAGACTCAAGATTCATTCTTTCTCTTCTCCTTCCCCTGAACCTCTCCCTTTCTTGAACTGTAAACTAAGACTCAACGAAGTCAGACTCAAGATTCATTCTTGATCCGATCCTTGATTTCACTCTAGTACTCTCCCTTCACTGTCAAAGATCAATACTCCTTATTCATTCGACTGATTTCACTCTTTTACTCTCTCTCCTGTAAGAAAGAAAGATGAATTTTCCTTCACTCCTTTTCCTATTTATTCTTTCACGAGGTAAATAGATTCAGTAGCTCTTTCATTAAGGAAGGAAAGATTTTTTATGATTAGATTACTATACGTAACAGTGTGCAGTTCTTGTGAGTTATTCTCAGAAAGTGATTGTTCACCTCTATTCCCTTCGCTACTGAACGAACTCGGTAAATAGGCTGGCTTTTCTACTCCAATCCTTCTTTCCCGAGGTAATTCAGAAGGAAAGAGACTGAACTCCAGAACTCAATCCAATCACTTGTCCTTATTTATTCTTTCACTGTAAACTCCTTCCCCTTCACCTCTATTCCTTTGCCTTATTTCAGGAGGGAAACTCGGGAGAGCTGCTTCGCCACTTTCCAATTCATTCTCCTTCACTCGCATATTCAATCCTTCTTTCACTTCTTTTCCTATTTATTCAAAGACTGTAAAGACTCGGTTTCAAATCTTTAATTGTTCGTTTTTCTTTCTTCTTCCTTTTCCTCTCCCTTCACCTTTTCCTATCCTTTAGGGTCTCTTTTCTTTTCTTTCCTTCACCAGATTGAACTGTATGTAAACAAAAGGTTATTGTGTCTCACAATTCCATTGCCTCTCCCAAGCCGAAAGACAGATCTCATCACAGCACTTGCTTTCCCTTTAGTATCTCTACTGAGAAGTAGGGCGAGCAAGAGGGAATTCTCTAATCCGATAGCCTTACAACAAAGAAGCTTGCTTAACGCACTAGCTTTGAGTTCCGACTGAAAATCTCTTAGAAGTTCAAAACCAAAAGACAAAGTGCATCGCTCTCACACTCGTCAGTAAAGTGAATTATTCGCCTTTTATAAAGGAGGGAGTGTTGTGTACTAATCGACTTGCTTACCGTAACCACAAAGAACGAATGGTTCTATTTATTTCTCCTTATCCATAACCATAAGGGTTGTAGCGCCTTTCGAACGGTATAAGTTACGACTTCGCTTCTGAAAGAAAAGAGATATTTGACTCTGATTCACCAGCATCCACTACCAGAAGGAATTTCTTCACTTACCGCCAGCTCTTATTCCCATAATTGAGCGTGGAAACAAGAACTTTATTTTTCTCATGCCCTTTACCTTAAGCCTGACAAATCTCGTTTCACTTGCCCTACCGCTTTCATTGCTCAGAAAGACTCTCGATCTACAGCCTTCTTATCTTTCCTTTTCATTACAAACAAAGTGATCCGCTTGAATAATTAATAAGGAGTAAAAGAAAGGAGTCTCGGTATTCGTTCTTCCGGTAACAAGATCCAGATTTGACTAGGGCGAGCGCTGTTTACCATGCGAGTGGAGAGATTGTTGCGAGCTAATAGCGAGTGGACTTTTCCCCTCCCTTTCTTTATCTTTATACTTGCAGTAAAACGGAAGAAGTTTACTCAGCTTGCACTTGAGCTTTCAGCCTTCTTTTGAATCCGTCAGTAGAAAAATCCCCAAAGCTACAAGAAATACGAGACTACAACTGCTACTTGCCCAATAGTACAGCGCCTTCCTCGGGATTTGACTTTCCTAGCTACCAAGCCCCTCCCTCTTCACTTCAAACCCTTGCCAGAAGGAGGAAAGGAAAGATTCTCTGTGATACCGCTTGAATAAGGATAATCGGAGTGAAAAGCCTTAAATAGAAAGCTTTAGCAAGGGTAGGAGTTATTTTATACCAGAACTTTCTCCCGCAACAATCAGAGTTTGACTTAGACAAGTTCATGATATTCAAAGCCTTTAGATGAAGAACGCTCTACTAATACAAGTCAAGGAGAGGAAAGGACTCAAGATCTCGATCGTAGTAGTCAAGGTCCTACATATAAGCCTGAAATCCCAACATTGGGCTTGATATGCTTTCTCTTCCATTTCTTGATATAGATATTCTATTCTCTTTCTTTCTCTCTTTCTTTCTTTTTAGGCCATGAAGAACGAGAGAAGGCAACAGGGGGTCAAAGTGACAAGACACTGGGCGTCGCCTTATGACACCAATAACAGTGATTTCTGATGAGTAGGAGGAAATAAAGGGGATTGAAATAGATCTGCCTTTTAGAGATAGGGTGGGAAAGACAAATCTCCCCCATAGGAGCGAACTCATTCCCACATTCGTTAGCCGCAGAGCTGGAAACGGCAGCAACTTACCGGTTGGTCACTTTTGAAGGTATCTCTGGTGATCCTTTACTCTATTCATGGCTGACTGCGTACATCAATGTCTCCCCACTAATTACGCGGACGACAGGACTAGTGTCGCACAACCCCAATACCGTACAAAATGAATAGCCCCATCCATTTACTATATGTACCGATGAAAGTGAGAAAGGTAATAAGCCTTACGAACAAGGGGCAAAGCAAGGGTTGTTGGCAATGCGACATTGGCATCTAGCAAAGGACCAGTGAAAGCCAACGATAGAGCTTACCAGTAGGTCGAGCCTACCTAATTTCGCTTCTTCTTTCAGCCAATTTCGAGACCATTCGAAGTGCTGTCAGCCCAGGATGCCTAGAGCCGCACAACGATTGGGTTCCAACCGCGCAGGTTGTTGGCAGATAGGAAAGGCCAAGATCCGAACTTGACGTCCCAAGGAGTCTCTGTACATCTTCGTTCAAGGCAGGACACATTTGACCCCAATCTTACATACAGTGGCTCTAGCTAAGGCTGCCAGTGGTCTAGATAAGACGCAGCGCAGGACTCTCAATTGAGATAAGCTATGACTCTCCAATAAGGACTACCTACAAGGGCAGCAACAACAACCCAACCCTTAAGACAAAGTCTATGGCCAGAACTCAGAAGGCGGCGGAAGATCCTTCGAAAGCGAGTAGCTAAGACCTTGAGGAAAGCATCCAAAGAACAAGGTAGAAAGAAAGACAGGATGATGTTGAAAGTTGATAAGCCATGCCAAAGGATGGCGACAAGGAAGATGGCATCCATTAAGAAGAAGATATCTAGTATACTGAAAGACAGACTGAATTAAGGAACGCAAGCCCCAGGACCAGGAAAGTCTAGGTGGAGAGGAAAGCTAAAAAAAGAGAATGAGTGCACGAATGTAACGCAATACGTATTATGAAAGGTAGGTATAGATGAGGGGTTGTTGCATAAAGCCTCGATAAAGTCTCTTACAGAGAGTCGTCTTAATCCCTCCATACTATGTTCCGAGTTTACCCAACTATGACTTAACGAGAGTCGAGACAGCCTTGTCTTCGGGTGTGCTTCATCTCATATATATGCCTGCTTCGTAATTGAATGTCAACCTTTCATTGGGTGTCCGATGAGACCAGAGTCGAACCTAACCGTTGAGCCCGAGGGTTGTGTATGTACCCCACTGGGTAGAACAAAGGGTCGTAGTTAAGTATACAAAGAAAAGGGATAGTTGCCTTCGAGTAGAGGGTCAACACGACTTGCACGCTAACTACAACATTCAACCACCAAGATCAAGAAAAAGAGGGTCGAAGGCTCGAGCAAGGAAGGGTGGCGAAGGAAACCCATAATGAGAATGTGGGTATCCAGACTCGAGAAAGCAGGAAAAGCCATTCCAAGAAGATCGATAACTGAAGATCGAATAAGATTGAAGTATGAGCGCAAGCTTTTACTGCAAAAGCGAGCCAGCAACTGGAGGATCAGAAAGGTAGGCCGGTCGAATGAGGGAGAGCCAAGCCAGAGTCTCAATAATCAGACTAAGTCTTAAAAAGGATGGAAGGGTGGGGGATCCTGTGTGACCATGAAAATGGTTGTCATTCCAGTACATAGAAAGACGATGGAAGTCATTCCGTTCGTTTCTTTCTCCCATTATTTCAATGCCCGGTTAGAATAGCTAAGCCCACCTCGATTCTATTCATATATATTATCAAGTCTGCACGTTACCTTTCTTTAGCGTTTGCCATTTAAGGGGGAGGGAGTCTTGGAGCTCTGAGTCGACGAGAAGAAACTATCCCTCTCTGTCCCAATACCTTATTCCCTCCGAAAGAAAATGCTAATGCCAACTATATATACTTAGTAGCACTAATGTATCTAAATTACAAAGCCTCTCTCTTATGGCTCGCCCGGGATCTAAGCGTATTGATGTTCAGAAACGACTCCCTGCAGGCCAACGAAAGCTGTCAGGATAAACTAACTGTCTAAGATAGTAGCCGTCCAAAAGAGTTATAAAGGTCCGGAGATTCTTTCCTATATGTACTCTCCGATTCTCCTTCATCATCTTTTTGCACTTTCTTTGTGGTACCTTTTTGTTGTCCTTCATTTTGAGTAATCAATCATTCCGCTTTTCTTTCTTATTACTTTGTCTTGACTTTTCTTGGTGAATCAACCAGAACCCAATGAATAGGAAGTTGTAGCTCAGTCTATCTTTCTGCCCAAAATGAATGCCCATAGCATAGGAAGTTGTAGCTCAGTCTATCTTTCTGCCCAAAATGAATGCCCAATGGAACCTACTCCACTGAATCGAGGTACTTTCTCATTTTTGGCATAAAGCCCAACAATTGCTTAACGAATGTATCTCAGGCTATCAAATATACCGATTTGCTTCAGTGAGAAATTTGGCCGAAAAGTGCTTGAAGCTGAAGTTCTTATACCCAATTTGAAAACTGTAGGATAGCGGACCCATATGAGTCCAAAAATTTTCGCTGAACCGTCAAAGCCAGGCCAAAAATAGGAGTAAATCAAATAAGGATTCAGTATTTTTTAGATGTACAAAGACAGTTGCAGCTGATGATCGAGATTATTCCGAAGAAAGCCTGAGGGCACTGTTCCTAGGAGCTCTTGCACATGATCTTTTGACTCTGCTTCCTTCCTTATTTCACTGATGCTTTAGGGACAACCTATTCCATGGGTTTCTCACCCTCGAGTACAGAGCTCTTTCCTTCCGGATCTTGCTTTCACCCCCTAACATGGAAGACTGAGATTCGTAGTCTAGTTTGCTTTCAATGCGCGTTTTTAGCCTAGTATGCAGACGGAATCGCTTTCCAATTAAGAGGAGTGAGTTACTCTGTCATTAGCTAGCCCTCGGAGTCCCTTTGTTTTGTCTAGCCCAGGTTTCTCAGATGATTTCCTCTGGGATGCCAGAAAGAGATCGAAGCTCTCTCTTCTAACGATGGTTGGAGTTTACGTCAGTCAAAGTGACATTTTTTAAAGGCTAAATAAGAAATGTTCAGACCTTCGCTTGATTCAGCCTATGGGAAAAGACAAAACGAGGATGATCGTCTGATTGTACCTGATCCTTTCCTTTCTTATCTGGTTTCGAACTCTCTTGAAAGGGGCCAGCTAACCACTCGCTTAAGTGTCAAATGGTTTTTTGAGTGCATTTAATCAATCGATCATTGGTTTACATGTGTAGGATGACTCCCCTCTGGTGAAGGGATCGTAACAATTTTGAGGTGACGTTAAGTATGTTTTATTCATAAAATTTGGAAAGCATTTATTAATATATGCACAACTATATTCTACTTTAGTCAATATTCTTTGATTTCTTTTTAGTAATTTTCCGTTACAAATTTTAAGGTAAAATTAGACATTAATTATTAATTATTATTATTTAAGTTGCGAAATAATATAATTAAAATTTACTATAATTCAAGAGACCTTTTATGATTTCCAAAATTTAGGCACAATGATGGAATCGATGCCGGAGATCTGAGCAAGGAGATTAGGGTTTTGAGGTTGGAGGAGAAGAATTTGATAAAAAATCGATGCCGAAGATCTGAAAATTCTCAACCTAAACCTTCAGTAGTCCGAGGCAAGGTGCTTTCACGAACTATTTCGTCAAAAACGTCTAAAAACTTAAGATTAAATCGCGAATGTCTAGATCAAGATGTTTATCGAGATTTTGGTGTGCTAGTGACGTTTTTTAGTGATTCTTGTACTTTTACCCTCAGAAGTGTGATTTTCGTAAGTTTTGGAGTGAAGGCGGTCGAGATTTCCATTCAAATCGATGTTTCAAGAAAACCCGATTTTCGGTAAGAACTCGTATTTTTCTACAAATTCGAACTCGAATAATAAGACGTGTGATTACCAAAACAATTTAAGAAGCATTTATGATAGAAATAAAATATGAGACCTACAATATTCGTGAAGCAATTCGAATTATGAATTGGAAGATATAATAATCGAAAGAAAATGGATCGAGAACACTAAAAACTCACGTTTCTCAAAAATTTGGAAAAAACGCAGGAGGAAGAGAAGAACGCCGCCAAGCGTCGGCCGGCGTACGGAGGAAGCGCGATAGAATCGGTGTTAGACACATGGCGCATTTCGGCAGGTGAGGCGTGCCCCATGTCACAATTGCACTTTTGATGGCAGCGAACTTGCGATTGTGCGTTACTCACTTTCCAACGCCAAGCGACATATGCTCGAGCCTCTACCCTCGGTTTTAAGAGAAGGTTTTAGAAAACGAGGGCATAGAGATTTTTGAAAGAGACGTTATATAAGCAAGCAAGAGAGAAATAACAACGGCTCACTAGTATATAACCTTGGGTAGGGAGAAGTAGACAACTAGTCGTACCTCCCTATAGTCATTCTAAGGCATTTCATGTCTGGCAGGCCTAAACATGATATTTATGAAACGTCATACCTCCTAGAAATACAAAAGTAAAACACTAGAATATGAAAAGACATAAAGGGTTTGGCTTGTCATGGGCATGCGACCATTGGCAACACGCCTTGGATGAGGAGCATGACCGTGACATCCTCCCCCACCTAATTGGTTGACGTCCCTATCAACCGACTACTTTCAAACTTGCCGATGTGGGTGGCGGCGGAGTCCAGATCTTTGGCGCGTTCCCAGCTGGTTTCCTCCGTAGGGAGATTCTTCCATTTGACAAGGACTTCACGAATCGTCCGTATAGGCCTTCCTATCTTCCTAACCCTGTTGGCTAGGATCTCCTCTATTTCTTTGGTGTCTCTTTGTTTCAGATCGATGCTTGGTCTCGTGATTATATTTTGCTGATCGTCGTCTGGGTCAGGGTGATAGGGCTTCAAGTTGCTCACATGAATAACTGGGTGAATTTTCATCCATGTGGGTAGCGCAACTCTATAGAAGGTAGCCTCGATCTTTTTAAGGACTGTTAGGTTGTGTCTTATTTATAGCTTGGTCAACGTTTATATCCGGTAAAGCTATATATGGTAAATAACTATATATAGTAGATGGTTAAATCTGGTAAACCTATATATAGTAAACTGAACTATATAAATATCCCGTACGGTAGAGTTTTGAAAATGTACTTTCTGTATTCTCTGTATTCTCTCTTACTGTACATACTTGAAGTCATCAATATAAATCCTTTAGTCAGAGTTCTCCTTGCATTTTCTCTATCCTATTCTTTGTGTTCATCTAGATCGAGTGTGTGCGTTGTTGTGCGATCCCAACAACGACTTCAACAGGCCTTTCATATTTTCGAACTAGTCTCTTGTCCTTTCGGCTACGAAATCTAATATGTTCTGGTCTCAACTTGATGAGGACTTGATCTCATGCTCGGAATTGGAGGGGGCGACGCTTCTTGTTCGCCCACTTCTTCATATGCTTGGAAGCTTTCTCTAAATATGCCCGGGCTATATTTGTTGTCTACTTCCATTCTCTTTTGAAGTTTTGAGCTTGAGAGTTTTTTCCTACATAAGGATGATCAATAATATGGGGCAAGGCCGGTTGTTGTCCACTTACAATTTCAAAGGGACTCTTTTTTGTAGACGAGCTCGTTTGACAATTGAAACCGAATTGGGCGACATCTAGCAGTTGTATCCAGTTCTACTGGCGAGCGTCAACGAAGTGACGTAAGTATTCTTCGAGCAAGCAGTTGAACCGTTTCGTCTGTTCATCGGTTTGAGGATGATAGCTCGAGGAGATGTTTAAAGTCGTTCCCAAGAAGGCAAATAATTCAATCCAGAATGTGCCAATGAATCTACCATCCCTATCACTGATGATGCTCGACGGAATGCCCCATAACTTTACAACATGTTTGACAAATAGTTGGCCTGTTAGTTCAGTCGAGCATAATTTGGGAGTGGGGACAAACGTCGCATATTTTGAGAACCGGTCTACAGTAACCAAGATGGCGTCATATTCCCTGACTTTTGGGAGGTGTGTTATGAAGTTCAGAGACACACTTTCCCAAGGCCTTGTTGGCAGAGGTAGAGGTTCAAAGAGTCTTGAGACTTTGGCTTTCTCAACTTTGTCCTGTTGGCAAATGAGGAATGACTTGGTGTACTGATAAGAATCACGGTGTTCCAAATGGACCTATTGCCAAGAAGATTCAAAAATATCATGAATAGTGCGAAGAGCTCAATTGATTTAAAGTCTGTTGCATTAACCACTCAAGCACATAAACATTTGTTAGAAAAAAACTATGTTTAATTTCATAAATTATGTAAAAGTCAAATGGTCAATTTGACTTATTCTTTGTGGAGATTAAAGGGGATCGAGAATAAATCCCGTCCAGAAACATATCGGGATTGAATCCTAGCCACAAACGTCTTTTGTCGGGAGGCTATAAATACCCACAATATTTTATGTAAAAAAAAGATTCGTGGATGAATGTTATTATGATCTCAAATTGAGACATTTCTCTTAGAAATTCGAGTATCATATTTTCCATTTCTAAGTTTCAAGCAATTCTTCTGGTAGAATTGCACCCGAGCCATTCAATCAATCCTTGATCAAGTTAGATTGTGGAGTGACTCAATTTAGAACAAGGTTCCAAATCATGCTTCTAGATCTTCGATCGTAAGAGGTAATCTAATTCTAGCCTTATCTCTTGGTTGATCCAAATTTCATATAAGGAGGTGTTAATTACTTTGATTCAAGGATTCTTGCTAAAACAAAAGCTTGGATCGTTGGGCTGAGGATTTGGGTTGCCTTATCACACATCGTCTTGGGCTCGTTCCCTTCGGCGATACGTACTTGGTAGTACCCTAATCATAAGTCCAACTTTGTGAAGTATTTGGCCCCGTGAAGTTGGTCGAACAAGTTAGATATTATCGGCAATGGGTATTTGTTGCGTACTGTCACCTTGTTTAAGGCTCTATAATCGATGTACAGACGCAACGTCCCATCCTTCTTTTTCTGAAATAGTATGGGGTCTCCGTAAGGCGCCTTTGCTAGGCAGATGAACCCTGTCGTCAACAACTCATCTAGTTGTTTCCTCAATTCGGCTAGCTCAGGGGGAGCCATCTGGTATGTGTTCTTCACTGGGGGTTTAACCCCGGAGAGGAGTTTAATTTCATGATCAATGCCTTGACGGGGTGGTAATGCTTGTGGTAAGCTCTCTGGCATATTGTCAACATAACTTTCTAGTATCTCCTTGATTTCGCATGGAATAGATTCCTCAGTGGTCACTTCTTCTATCAGTGGTATAGCCATAAATGTAGATTCATCTCGTGCGAGTCCTCTTTTCAATTGTATGGCCGAGATCATTCTAAGATTACCTAGTTGTTTGATGCTTGCAGGTATTACTGTGGGGTTGTGGTCAGTGATCACCAAGCATTTCGCCAGTGGCATTGAGATAACTTTGTGTTCTAGGAGGAAGTCCATCTCAAGTACCACGTTGAAGTCGTCCATGCGAACCACGACAAAGTCCAACTCTCCTGTCCAAGCCCCTAATTTGAAGGTGACTCTTTTGGAAACTCCCACAATAGGCAAGGCCCGGAGTAGACAACTTTCATTTTTTCGAGGTCCTTTTCTATGGTGAATCCCAATCTTCGTGCTTTATGATCAGCGATGAAGTTGTGGGTCTCTCCCGAGTCTATCAAGATGCTCTTGCTTGGTCGAGAGTGTATTGTCGCATCTACGAACATGAGCCCTTTCTCTATTATCTCCCTTGTGTCGACCTTCTGTTGGAGGGCTGACAAGAATTTAAGCGCGCCCATTCGGGGGTTGTCTCGATCTTCCTTCTTGTCTGGCATAGTCTCGACTCCTGTGTCGTTGCTCTCTTGAATGGACACTTGGAATGCACTGAGAGAGGCCTGATGAGGACAGTAGGAGAGTCTGTGGGAGCCTTTATGATGGTGTTAATAACACATGTGGAAGCAATTTAGATCTTAGGCACTTTTAGAACATCAATTATAGTAAATAACTAGCATGTTCATAAGTATTAAAACTTAATGAGTTTGAATACTAACCTTTTGTAGTTCAAATTCCTTTTTCACATACTCATGCCTTTTCTCCCACTTGCCCTAGATTACATAACTCGTAGTCCTAGACTCACTAGGTGCCCTTCAAACACTTTAGCCATGAGGGGCTTTATAAATGGATCAGCAATGTTGTGCTCTGAAGCTATCTGTGTGACGATCACATCTCCTCGTTGCACAATCTCCCTTATGAGATGATATTTGTGCTCAATATGTTTTCCTCGCTAATGGCTTCTTGGTTCTTTTGAATTTGCAACTGCTCCACTGTTATCACAATAATGAGTGACAGGAAGATGCATATTTGGAACGACTTCCAAATCAGTTAAGAACTTCCTAAGCCATACAGATTCTTTCGCTGCTTCACAAGCAGCAACATACTCAGCCTCCATGGTGGAATCAACAATGCAACCTTGCTTTATGCTTCTCCATATTATTGCTCCTCCGTTTAGAGTGAAGACAGATCCTGATGTCGATTTTCTCGAATCTACATCGGTTTGAAAATCTGAGTCAGTGTACCCTGTAAGGATCAAATCCTTAGCACCGTACATTAGCATATAGTCCCTCGTTCTTCTAAGATACTTGAGGATATTCTTAACAGCAGTCCAATGAGCACGTCTAGAATTGGACTGATATCTGCTGACAATTCCAACAGCATAGCATATATCGGGTCGGGAACATAACATGGCATACATCAGACTACCGACCGTTGATGCATAGGGAATGTGTCTCATATTCTCAACTTCTTGAGGTGTCTTAGAACTTTGTTCCTTCGACAAATGAACTCCATGCCTGAAAGGTAATAATCTTTTCTTGGAGTTCTGCATCTTATATCGAATCAATATTTTGTCGATGTACAATGCCTGAGACAATGCTAGTGTTTTGTTCTTGCGATTCCGAACAATTTGGATTCCAGAAACAAACTAAGCCTCTCCCAAATCTTTCATTTGGAATTGTGTCGCTAGCCAATGCTTAATGTCATTCAGAAATCCCACATCATTTTCAATGAGTAAGATATCGTCAACGTACGACACCAGGAAAGCTACTGTAGAGTTGACTATCCTTTTAGAAACACAAGGTTCGTCAACATTCTGTATAAAATCATAAGATTTGATCGCAGTATCAAACTTTATATTCCAGGATCGAGATGCTTGCTTCAACCCATAAATGGATCTTTTAAGCTTGCAAACCCTCTGCTCGTGATCCTGTTCAATGAACCCCTCTGGTTGAGCCATATAGATACAATCTTCAAGATTGCCGTTTAGAAAGACTGTCTTAACATCCATATTCCAAATTTCATAATCATAAAATGTGGCAATAGACAAGAGTATTCTAATCGATTTATGCATAGCAACAGGAGAGAAGGTTTCTTCATAGTCCACCCCCTCTCTTTGGGTATAACCCTTTGCTACTAGTCGAGCTTTAAAGGTCTGTACCTTACCAGTTTGGTCTCGTTTCCTCCTATAGATCCATTTGCAACCAATAGGTTTTACCCCATCTGGTTGATCTACAAGTTACCAGACTAAATTGAAGTACATTAATTCCATTTCAAGATTCATGGCTTTAATCCACTGATCAATATCTTCATCATTCATTGCCTGTTTATAGGTCAATGGATCCCCAATGCCATCATCAGGTATGATGACTTGAGTTTCTGCCAAACCCAAGTAACGATCGGGTTGAGTTATAACCCTCCCACTACGTCGAGGCATTCTCAACTCTTGAGACGGATGTGATTGACCAGAAGTGTCAGCTCCATCAACAACTCTTGTTGAAGGACCAGCTTGATCAGCAACTCTTACACCAAGAAGAAGACCTTTCACATATTATGATCACTCTATTTATAGAGTCATGTTTGCATGCTCATGCAAATTTGAGACTACCATATTTTGACACTTAAAATTCCATTCAAATGTTTGGGGATTATGTGGCAAGCATTCAAGTTTGGTTAAACCAAATTTTGACACCTTAAAATTCCACTAACATGGATTTTTCCATTAAATGAAGTCAACATTTTGACTTTCTTCATTTTGATTCAACCATCAATTTGAATTATTAATTTCAAATTAAAGTAATATTAAATGATTAATTAAACTATTTAATTAATATTTAATATTAATTCAAATGCCAATCCCAATTAATTCCGACACATATTTGATTAAGATATTTAAATCTTATTTAAATATCTCAGATTCTCTCTTTTTGGTTAATTCGTAAATAAAACAAAAATGCGGTTAACTATATCGTATATATGTAGCGCATTCTTCCTAATCTGAATTCGAACACTTCGAACTCACTCGTCACGCTGTTCTATGGTTTAGTTCGATATGAGCTAGCAGAGGAACATAATGGACTTATAGATCATGGGCTCCAACGATCCAAGATTAACCGGTTAAACTCATTAACCTTGTTAACCAACATTCGTTAACTACTAGGACATTCCACTATAGCCTAGTAGTTGCTCTCCCCTCACTATAGATATATTTCTGTCCATTTGATATAATCATGATTAGTAAGTCGATCCTTCACAGGTTGTTCGTAACTAGAGCTGGATCAATTTACTATTTTACCCCTGAAGTTACTTCTTGTTTCTTATGTCTCACTGATCCTCTAATAAACAATTGGTTTGTGGTCCAACCAGTAAACCAAATCCCTCTCAGGCCAATGAGAGGGTGGGGCCCCTTGTTCAAGACCTGGAGTCAGTACTTAAGGGAACTACCTCTCTTCTATCCCTAAAAGTGGATAGGAGTGAATTCCATCTTGCACTCCACGTCCCCAGCCATTTACCCAGTCTTACCCATGAAATGGGAGGCCTATTGAGTCGGCGAACTTGAGCCACTCTCACCCAAGCAAATCTAAGGATAATTCCGAATAAACAGAAGTTCATGGTTAGCTAGGATTAAGATCGAGTTACCTAGGTCATCCAATGAAAAGAAAAGCAAGCTCAACAGTAAACGACATTATAAAGTGAGAGTGATTTTCTTCATGGAACGATCTTATTCAATACTCATTACATAGGACGCCCCCACTCACATGTCTCCACATGTACAATTTAGTGATCACATTGTTTATATCATATACAAAAGTGGGCCGCATTCATAGTGTCCCCAGAATAAGGTACTCAGATTAGATTTCGTAGTCGAAAGGACCACAGACTAGTTTTGATATGATCCACGACCAAGGAATTTCCATACCTCAAGGTCTATTACAAAGACGAGAGCTAAGAAGCTACAACAAACCTTATACAGTTATATTCAAGCTATGGTGAGCTCATCAAAGGAAATTCTAGAAGACGCTGGAGACCTTCCTTATATGTTGTGCAAAGTTGAGCTTCAAGAAAGAGATGAATTAAATGCACTTTGAGTTGCATTTAATGAACTCCGCTGAATTTATGAAACTAGTCCAAGGATGAGTCAATAAGCACATTTTATTAATTACTTTATTTAATTATAGTTTAAATATTTGTTTGTCATATTTAAACTAGTTTTAAATATAGGAGTTAAGGTTATATTGTAACCCACATAGGTTACTATATTCCACCATTAATTAGCCATTTTAATATGGAGATTATGGGTATTATTCATTTACTAGCTCATTTAATTTGGGAGTATATATCACATAGGTTAAGGTTGTAAGGGCTATATAAAGCCTTCTTTTCTTTCATTAGACATCAGATTTTGGAATTAAGAATAGAATTTCTATTTTAGCTTTGTTGAGAGCTAAACTTTCTTTACAAATTCTTGTGTTTAGAACTTGCATGTAGAGTCATTTAAGTTGTATTGATCAAACCTCTTGTGGAGTGATTCGAATCACGAGTTTAGAAACGAGTTTTCTTTACTCTTGATCTTGATCATCAAGGTAATCCGTTCCATACTTTTCCTTGGATTGATTTTCCATATCATTTGGTATCAGAGCTTCAGGCTCAAGATCGGATATATGTTTCATTACGCTTATCTCTTTTAATTCTCTTATAATTTTTTTTTCTCAGTTTGTGTAGAATGTTCATGTTCTATCACAAAAATATATAACAAAAAAAAAAAATCTTATGTTTTAAAGTGTTAAATCTGGATCTTATCAACACTTTGTTCTTCTTTAAGATCTTCTAAATCAATTTTCTTGTTGGTAAATTGATTAGATTTTGCCAATCAGAAGAAAAAAAAACCATTGAAAGAAAGAAAGCATATTGATGTTAAATGTCTTTCTTTTTTTTCTCTTGATTATTATATGTAACTCTCATATGTTACTACGTCTAAATTAGTCCTTAATCATTTTCTTTCTTTAATTCGTTTCTTTGCTTTTATTCGGATTGCTCGTTCAATACTCTTGTGTATGTGTTGAGTGTGCTGTCTTTTCACTTCGAATTGCACTTAGCTCTATAACATAGCTTGTCTCACATCTCAATTTGTTTTTTGGAGTGTGATTTGTGTGTGCTCAATTGTGAGGGTGAGTTTGTAAGGGAGTGACACATTGATTCGAGTGTTGAGTGCTAAACACGAGTGAACTACATTTACGAGTGAATACACATGAGGGAGTGCTTGTGAGGTCCTTTTTTTTTTTCTTTTACCTTTCTTTTGTAGCATGGAAAATCAAGAGGACAATACTAACATTACTGATGCACGATTGAGAGAAGCCCAACAACGAACCATGGAAAGACTAATTTGAGGAATAAAAGAGTTGACTGATTGAATAGGCAGATTGGAGATTCAAAATCAAGCTCGACAGAGGATTCCACTACCTACGCCCTCAACCGATACATATGAGGGCGAAAATTTTGATCACCACGAGGATAATCCACATGTGGTTGGTCATGGCTTGATGCGAGGGAGAGACCATGGAAGAAGGTATCATAATTTACAACAACGAGTTCCTTATGATGATAGAATTGATCGTAACGTGGGGAGCATCAAATTAAAACTTCCCAAGTTTTATGGCAAAACCGATCCAGAGGAGTACCTTCAATGGTAGAAAACGGTGGAGTCGGTGTTCAACTGTCATAATTTTAGTGATGAAAAGAAGGTACTGTTAGGCATTGCTCAATTCAAACAATATGCTCAAATTTGGTGGGATAAATTGATGTCAAGTAGAAGAAGAAATCTTGAAGCATCAATTGATTTATGGGGGGTTGATTTCAAGGCCTCCCCAGTAGTAAATCTCCAACATGCATGGATACAACATCACATAAAACATCATCAACATATTTTCCAATAGTAAAAGAAACAAGAGTTTGTTGAGTTACCCGTACTTCCCCACAATCATTCAACCATTGAAGCTTGTAGGGTCTTGGATGTGGTTGTGTCTTTAAATTAAGTCTTTTGACCAGAATGGAACTCACAACATTGGTGCAACTACCGCTATCAATTACAACACTACAATGTTCAGATTGAACAAGACACCGAGTTTGAAACAAGTTCTCCCTTTGGTCTAGGCTGTCCTCCTTATGTGGGTGTTTAGAGCTCGTCGAGTAACCAAAGATATATGTGTAGGGTCCTCTTCACTAAACTCCTCACTCTCATCAGTTTCCTCATTTATGTCGTCATGTGCCTCGTCATCCGTAACAATTTCTCCCTCCTTGATGGTCATAATTCTTGCATTTGGGCAATCTCTACTATAGTGTCCTACCCCTTGACATCTCCAACACTTTAAATCTTTATTTCGAACATTAGACTTTTCTACTTTTTCTTTTCCTGTTCTAGAACTCTCCCCTTTCTCAAATTTAACTTGAGGCTTCACATTAATCTCTTGATTTCTATGCTTATAATCAATGTTCTTACTATCCCTTTTCCATGTAGAAGTAGAATTGGGAAAAGTTTTAGAAGAATACCGTTGAGACCTTCGTTAGATTTGCCTCTCGATCTTAATTGCAATGTGCACAACTCCTCAATATTAGAATAAGGCTGTAAATCAGTCTTGTTCGCAATCTCTGTGTTTAACCAATTAAGAAACCGCGCCATGAGAGCCTCCATGTCCTCATCGAGTTCAAGTCGATCCATCAATGTATCCATCTCCTTGTAATAATCCTCCACAGATTTGTGTCCTTGTTTCAATGCTTGAAGCTTTTGCGCCATGTCCCGGTGAAAATATTGTGGGACAAAACGCTTCCTCATGGACTCTTTGAACTCGACCCATGAATCAATTGGTGCTTCAAGATTTCTTCTCCTACTTGACATCAATTTATCCCACCAAATTTGAGCATATTGTTTGAATTGAGCAATGCATAACAGTACCTTCTTTTCATCACTAAAATTATGACAGTTGAACACCGACTCCACCATTTTCTCCCATTGAAGGTACTCCTCTAGATCGGTTTTGCCATAAAACTTGGGAAGTTTTAATTTGATGCTCCCCACGTTACGATCAATTCTATCATCATAAGGAACTCGTTGTTGTAAATTATGATACCTTCTTCCATGGTCTCTCCCTTGCATCAAGCCATGACCAACCACATGTGGATTATCCTCGTGGTGATCAGAATTGTCGCCCTCATATGTATCGGTTGAGGGCGTAGGTAGTGGAATCCTCTGTCGAGCTTGATTTTGAATCTCCAATCTGCCTATTCGATCAGTCAACTCTTCTATTCCTCGAATTAGTCTTTCCATGGTTCGTTGTTGGGCTTTTCTCAATTGTGCATCAATAATGTTAGTATTGTTCTCTGGATTTTCCATGCTACAAAAGAAAGGTAAAAGAAAAAAAAAAAGGACCTCACAAGCACTCCCTCACGTGTATTCACTCGTAAATGTAGTTCACTCGTGTTTAGCACTCAACACTCGAATCAATGTGTCACTCCCTTACAAACTTACCCTCACAATTGAGCACACACAAATCACACTTCAAAAAGCAAATTGGGATGTGAGACAAGCTATGTTATAGAGCTAAGTGCAATTCAAAGTGAATAGACAGCACACTAAACACATACACAAGGGTATTGAAGGAGCAATCCGAATAACGACAAAGAAACGAATTAAAGAAAGAAAATGATTAAGAACTAATTTAGACGTAGTAACATATGAGAGTTACATATAATAATCAAGAGGAAAAAAAAGAAAGACATTTAACATCAATATGCTTTCTTTCTTTCAATGGTTTTTTTTATTATTTTTTTTCTTTCTGATTGGAAAAATCTAATCAATTTACCAACAAGAAAATTGATTTAGAAGATCTTAAAGAAGAACAAAGTATTGATAAGATTCACATCTAACACTTTAAAGAACATAAGAATTTTTTTTTTTTTTTTTTGGTTATATATTTTTGTGATAGAACATGAACATTCTACCCAAAATGAGAAAAAAAATTATAAGAGAATTAAAAGAGATAAGCACAATGAAACATATATTCAGTCTTGAGCCTGAAGCTCTGATACCAAATGATATGGAAAATCAACCCAAGGGAAAGTATGGAACAGATTACCTTGACGATCAAGATTAAGAGTAAAGAAAACTCATTTCTAAACTCGTGATTCGAATCACTCCACACGAGGTTTGATCAATACCACTTGAATGACTCTACATGCAAGTTCTAAACACAAGAATTTGCAAAGAAAGTTTAGCTCTCAACAAAGCTAAAATAGAAATTCTATTCTTAATTCCAAAATCTGATGTCTAATCAAAGAAAAGAAGGCTAAAGCCCTTACAACCTTAACCTATGTGATATATAACTCCCAAATTAAATGGGCTAGTAAATGAAAAATACTCATAACCTCCATATTAAAATGGCTAGTTAATGGTGGAATATAGTAACCTATGTGGGTTACAATATAACCTTAACTCCTATATTTAAAACTAGCTTAAATATGACAAACATATATTTAAACTATAATTAAATAATGCAATTAATAAAATGTGCTTATTAAATAATGCAATTAATAAAATATGCTTTCTTTCTTGCTTTCGGACAAGAAGCGTTGCCCCCTCCAATTTCGAGCACGAGATCAAGTCCTCATCAAGTTGAGACAAGAACAGATTAGATTTCGTAGCCGAAAGGATCAGAGACTAGTTCTGATATGAACCACGACCAAGGAATTTCCATACCTGAAGGTCCAATTACAAGGACGAGAGCTAAGAAGCTACAACAAACCTTATACAGTTATATTCAAGCTATGGTGAGCTCATCAAAGGAAATTCTAGAAGACGCTGGAGACCTCCCTTATATGTTGTGCAAAGTTGAGCTTCAAGAAAGAGATGAATTAAATGCACTTTAAGTTGCATTTAATGAACTCTGCTGAATTTATGAAACTAGTCCAAGGATGCGTCAATAAGCACATTTTATTAATTGGTCGTGGTTCATATCAGAGCCATTCAATCAAGCCTTGATCAAGTTAGATTGTGGAGTGACTCAATTTAGAACAAGGTTCCAAATCTTGCTTCTAGATCTTCAATCGTAAGAGGTAATCTAATTCTAGCCTTATCTCTTGGTTGATCCAAATTTCGTATAAGGAGATGTTAATTACTTTGATTCAAGGGTTCTTGATAAAACAAAAGCTTGGATCATTGGGCTAAGGATTAGGGTTGCCTTATCTGTGTTAGCTCCATCAACAACTCTTGTTGAAGGACCAGCTTGATCAACAACTCTTACACCAAGAAGAAGACCTTTCATGTATTATGATCACTCTATTTATAGAGTCATGTTTGCATGTTCATGCAAATTTGAGATCACCAAATTTTGACACTCAAAATTCCACTCAAATGTTTGGGGATTATGTGGCAAGCATGCATGCTTGAGTTAACCAAATTTTGACACCTCAAAATTCCACTAACATGGATTTTTCCATTAAATGAAGTCAACATTTTGACTTTCTTCATTTTGATTCAACCATCAATTTGAATTATTAATTTCAAATTAAAGTAATATTAAATGATTAATTAAACTATTTAATTAATATTTAATATTAATTCAAATGCCAATCCCAATTAATTCCGACACATATTTGATTAAGATATTTAAATCTTATTTAAATATCTCATATTCTCTCTTTTTGTTTAATTCGTAAATAAAACAAAAATGCGGTTAAATATATCGTATATATGTAGCACATTCTCCCTAATTTGAATTCGAACACTTCGAACTCACTCGTCACACTGTTCTATGGTTTAGTTCGATATGAGCTAGCAGAGGAACCTAATGGACCTATAGATCATGGGCTCCAACGGTCTAAGATTAACCGGTCAAACTCATTAACCTTACTAACATTCGTTAACTACTAGGACATTCCACTATAGCCTAGTAGTTGCACTCCCGTCACTATAGATATATTTCTGTCCATTTGATATAACCATGATTAGTAAGTCGTCATTCACAAGTTGTTCGTAACTAGAGTTGGGTCAATTTACTGTATTACCCCTGAAGTTACTTCTTGTTTCTTATGTCTCATTGATCCTCTAATAAACAATTGGTTTGTGTTCAACCAATAAACCGAATCCCTCTCAAGCCAATGAGAGGGTTGGGCCCCTTGTTCAAGACCTGGAGTCAATACTTAAGGGAACTACCTCTCTTCTATCCCTAATCTCAAGCAAGTGTTCTTGCCTTGAGATATTTGATCAACAAGAATCATTCAAGCTAGACATGATCGATCTTGCTTCTGGAGTGATTCAAATCTCAAACAATGTTCTTGTCTTGAGATATTCGATCAACAAGGTAATCCGAATCTTACTCCCCTTGTAGTGGTTCCTTATCTTATCAAGATGTCCCCGCTTGATTGTTCTAAGGAGGTCTGTCTGTCCACTCGCTTGGTCTGTCGTTACTTTCGTTTGGCCTATTGTGGCTTCCATTTTGATGACCTTGTGGTTTATATGTTTTGCCCTAGTGTTTGGGGCCTATGTTGTTCTTCTTTGGTAACCCGCTTCGTTTCCAAAGTCTAGGAGTCTCTTGGCGCTAGCAATTGCGGTAGCTAGGTCTTGGATATTTTTCTCGTGTATTTTTTTTTTTTTGGCCCATAGTTGTAACCCGTTTATAAAGAAGAATACCTTGTCCTTCTTTGATGTGCCCTTTGTTGAGTTTTATGTCCTAAAACTCATAGTTTGTGAACAAAATATATTCTATTTTCAATAAAATTATTATCGATGTTTATTCAGTAAAGATTGCTATTGAATAAAGTGAATTTTACGATTATTAATCTAAATCGAATAAACTAAGAACACTCTGACTATAATATGATTACTTGAACTATATGTAGAGACATAAGAGTGGATCAATTTCAAGTATATAGTCAAAATGATCTATAGTAAGGGATATGACTGAGTACCTTATCCTAGGGACACTATGGATGTGACCCATTTTTGTATATGACATAAACAATGTGATCACTAAATTGTACATGCGGAAACATGTGAGTGGGGGCGTTCTATGCAATGAGTATTGCATAAGATCGGACCATGAAGAAAATTACTCTCACTTTATAATGTCGTTTACTGTTGAGATTGATTTTCTTTTCATTCGATGACCTAGGTAACTCGATCTTAATCTTGAGCTAACCATGAACTTCTTTTCATTCGATGACCTAGTTTTTCCTCATCGATTCTGAACCTCAATCTTATACTCTCTGAACTTTTCAAGAGCTTCGAACTTGTGATGCATTAGGTAAATATAGCCATACCTTGAAGAATCATCGATAAAATTGATGAAATATTCATACCGTTCCTTTTCTTGTTTTAAATTTTATCTGATTTTTATCTTTTATTTTATTTTCTTTTTAATTTTATTTGTTTTCGATTTCGTCTTTTTAGTCACGATTCGGTTTTTTGAAGCCTCGAAAATTGGGTCATGACAATAACATAATTATAAATATTCAAAATTGATATTCTTATAAATATTCAAAATCGAGTTTTATGAAATGTAAAGTTAAATAATAATTGGTTATTTGAGTGATTAAAATATGTTTTAAAATAATTTTGAACTTGAAATGATTTTAACAGAGTGTTCTAAAACGTGGTTTGATATGAGTTTTTGTTTAAAAATTAAAATTATAGCATTCATTATTATTTATCACAATTTTAAAACTTTTCCAAACCTTGCTAACTTTGACTATTAACGTACTCATTATGTTATTTTATTTTAGGTTTTTTTTTGGACACTTTATTGAAGTATTTTCCTTTCTAGAATTAAAGTTATAATTAATAATAACAAACCTTAATTAATTAATAATTTACCATATATAAGATAAATTTAAAAGTTTATATAGTTTTATTTAATTCATTTATTCTAAGATAGTTATTAAAATAGAATTATAAATATTCAGATATTACATTATTTAGATCTAATTTTAATTTATAGTTAATCAAATAAATAAATGTACGTGATTATAAATTGTTAATTAATCATCCAGAAATACATTAAATTTATTTAATTAGTTAAATTAAATAAAAGATTTTATTTTTAATAATCGAAATACTGCTTTTTTTAAAAAAATTAAAAAAAAATACTTAATTTTAAAAGTTTGCATAGTTTTATTTAATTCAAAGATAGATTATTAAAATAGAATAAGAAATATACTCATATTTAAATATTTTTGTTTACCTTATTTAGATTAAAACTAAATTTAATAAAGGGTTGGAAATATGAAAATTTAATACGATCTAAGTAAATAGAAATAACTAAATAAATACATAAATAACATTCTATTTTTATATTAAAAAAACAGTGAGCTTTACCAAAAACACCGCCATCCTTTCCTAGTTCTACGTAATAATTTCAATTTCCACGTCATTATCTCTCTCACGCGATATAAATAAAACAAAGAAATTTAAAATCCATGCAATCCCATGGCGCCTACCATATTTCTCCTTCTCACACTACTTTCCATCGCCGAGTCCACCGCCGGCAAAGGCGGTGGTCTCATGCTGGAACACATCTGCCGCCGTCTCTCACCCGGCAACGTTTCGCCGATGGCAGCCAAATCACAAATTTGGCCGGAAACCAGCGAATTTATAGTGAAAATCGCTGTCGGAACGCCGCCGACAAAGGTGCATGCAATCCTTGACACTGACAGCGATTTATTTTGGGCTCAGTGTCGTCCATATGCGAAATGTTACCAGCAAACGAATCCGATTTACGACCCTTCAAAATCGTCAACCTTTCGAACCCTTTCTTGCAAGTCGCCGCAGTGCCATTTGAGGGGGTCTGGTGCGGCGTGCTCCGGCACCGACACGTGTAAGTACGGCTATGGGTATGGAAGTGGATCTACACAGGGAGAATTGGCGACTGAAAAAATGGCTGTAACTTCGAGGTCTGGAGCAATGACGTCGTTTCCTAGGGTGGTGTTTGGTTGTGGACATAATAATAGTGGAACGTTTAATGCCAATGAAATGGGATTGATCGAATTTGGAAGAGGAGCGATTTCCTTCGTTTCTCAAGTATATATATATTATCACTTTCAATTATTATAATATTTTTAAAAACATTATTAGCATCTTATTTAAATAACTATAAAGTTCAAAACCTTATAGTTAATGTAACTTCATATTCACAGATAGGTCCATCGGTCGGCGGTAGAAAGTTCTCCCTTTGTCTGATGCCATACAACACCGACCCGAGAATCTCAAGTAGCCTCTCTATCGGGTCGGGTTCTGAAGTTAAAGGACCCGGAGTCATCACAGCCCAACTCGTTCGAATATCCGACCAGACATCTTACTCTCTCACCCTCACGGGAATCTCCATCGGAAAAACCCTCGTTCTGTACAGTACGTCGGGACCTCCGGCCAAGGGGAATGCAATTCTCGATACCGGCACGCCGCCGACTCTCCTCCCCAAAGAATTGTACGGACGATTGGCTGTTGAAGTTCGGCGGCATATCCCGTCGAAGCCCATTGACGATGATACTCTTTGCTACAAAGATAATTTGGGGGATTTAGTGATGACTTTGCACTTCGACGACGGCGTGGATCTGCGATTGAGTACGGTTCAGACTTTCAATAAGATGCCGGATGGGTCCTTTTGCTTCACCGCGATGGGCATTGACGACAAGGACGCACTCATCGGGAACAGTATGATGGCGAATTTTTTTGTTGGGTATGATATTGACAATATGACCGTGTCGTTTAAGCCCACTGATTGCACCAAAACTGGTTGAGATTTTTTGGGCCTGAAAACAAGACGCTATTTTATAACTATTATTACTTTCCTCGTAACACTTTTGAGGTGACGTTAAGTTTGTTTTATTCATAAAATTTGGAAAGCATTTATTAATATATGCACAACTATATTCTACTTTAGTCAATATTCTTTGATTTCTTTTTAGTAATTTTCCGTAACAAATTTTAAGGTAAAATTAGACATTAATTATTAATTATTTTTATTTAAGTGGTGAAATAATATAATTAAATTTACTATAATTCAAGAGACCTTTTACGATTTACAAAATTTAGGCACAATGATGGAATTGATGCCGAAGATCTGAGAAATCAGATTAGGGTTTTGAGGTTGGAGGAGAAGAATCTGATAAAAAATCGACGCCAAAGATCTGAGAATCCTCAACCTAAACCTTCAGTAGTCCAAGGCAAGGTGCTTTCACGAATCGCACCTCCCTATTTCGTCAAAAACGTCTAAGAACTTAAGATTAGTCCGCGAATGTCTAGATCGAGATGTTTATCAAAATTTTGGTGTGCTAGTGACGTTTTTGAGTGATTCTTGTATTTTTACCCTCAGGAGTGTGATTTTTGTAAGTTTTGGAGTGAAAGCAGTCGAGATTTTCGTTCGAAAAGATGTTTCAAGAAAGCACGATTTTCGGTAAGAACTCGTATTTTTCTACAAATTCGAACTCGAATAATATGACGTGTGATTACCAAAACAATATAAGAAGCATATATGGGAGAAATAGAATATGAGATCTATAATATTCATGAAGCAATTCGGATTATGAATTGGAAGATTTCGGCTGGTGAGGCGTGCCCCGTGTCACAATTGCACTTTTGATGGTAGCGGACTTGCGATTGTGCGTTACTCACTTTCCAACGCCAAGCGACGTATGCTCGAGCCTCTAGTAATAAGGCAACCTTAATTCTCAGCCCAACGATCCAAGCTTTTATTTTAGCAAGAACCCTTGAATCAAAGTAATTAACACCTCCTTATGCGAAATTTGGATCAACCAAGAGATAAGGCTAGAATTAGATTACCTCTTACGATCGAAGATCTAGAAGTAAGATTTGAAACTTTGTTCTAAATTGAGTCACTCCACAATCTAACTCGATCAAGGCTTGATTGAATGGCTCGTGCAATTCTACTAGATAAATTGCTTGAAACTTAGAAATGACAAATATGATGCTCGGATTTCTAAGGAAAACGTCTCAATTTGAGATATGAATTATATTCATCCACGAATCTGTTTTTTTACATAACATATTGTGGGTATTTATAGTCTCTCGACAAAAGACGTTTGTGGCTGGGATTCAATCCCGATATGTGTGGATGGGATTTATTCCCGATCCCCTTTAATCTCCACAAAGAATAAGTCAAATTGACCATTTGACTTTTACATAATTTATAAAATTAAACATAGTTTTTCTAACAAATGTTGATGTGCTTGAGTGGTTAATGCAACAGACTTGAAATCAATTGATCTCTTCGTGCGTAGGTTTGAATTTTGTTGTTGACATATTATTTTGAATCTTCATGTTCGAATTCTGTTGTTGACATCCCCCTCTTAAGGATTCGTCCTCGAATCAGAAAAAATCATCACCTTCTTTCCGTCACCTCCTTTTGAAATGTTTTGATTCTTATCATCTTGATCAAATCTAAATGCTTCACTCACAAAAATATTAGAAGGAAATTAGTAGGCATAAGAAGAAAATGAAGTGTAATCAATCCATAAACAGTTTTAGGCCACTCTGTTTGCACTCATTTACACAAATGAATCTCTCATCCTCACCTCTCAAATTTTCTAGTAGAGCCCAGATTTGATTTTTTTATTTTGGGTCGATTAAAAACTAAAAAGATAAAAACAAATTGAAAAGAAATGCAAAGGAAACATATATTCGATCTTGAGCCTTAAGCTCTGATACCAAATGATAAGAAAATGAACCACTACAAGGGGAGTAAGATTCAGATTACCTTGTTGATCGAATATCTCAAGGCAAGAACATTGTTTGAGATTCGAATCACTCCACAAGCAAGATCGATCATGTCTAGCTTGAATGATTCTTGTTGATCAAATATCTCAAGGCAAGAACACTTGCTTGAGATTCGAATCACTCTACAAGTAGATTGATCATGTCGAGCTTGAATGATTCTACATGCAACCTAAACTACATAGAATTGCAAAGAAACTTCCATAATCTCATCGTTCCAGTTTTGATAGGAAGATCATCTCAGCCATTTCTTTCTTTCTCATTTGTTGCATTCTTTTTTTTCTATAATCTACTGCCCTCTTGTCCAATGCAATTAGCTGATTCAGTCTCAGTCTCAGCAGACAGACTGACTACCTTTACCCTCAGTTTATAAACAAACTTAAGCAAACACACCCTGCGAAATTCTAAAAAGGAAAAGGAGGTAGGTTCGAACATCACCCCTTTTTGTGTACTGATCAAATCTTCTTCAAAAAATAGAATGAAATCCGAAACGGAAACTTTCTAAAATGATGAATTCCCTCACTATGAGAGATAGATGGGGATCCTTGTTTGTATTAATATGTTCTTTCCTTTCATTAGTAGTGGGACGTATATATCAAAAGTTCAGTGTGAGATTAGAATGAGATAGATTATTTCTAATTCCAAGTAGTTTAGTAATTGAATTGACTGGCTAATTGAGGTTACACAAAATCGGAGCCTGAACGGAACGTATATATTTTGCTTGCTTGCTTTCAGACTAAAAGTTAGATCATAGTTGACGTCACTCCTTCCTTTTTGTGTATTGTCTAAATTTCCTTTGTGTATGTGCTTCCCGAAAACGTATAGTACTCTATTCCATTAGCTAAATCGGGCCAATCAACTAGACCCAGTACTGTATTCATTCGAATCGAGAATATGATGCTACCAATAATTGTGGTAATTCGCATATGGCACATATGGCTTTCTCCCATCAATCAATACTCGTTGAAGAAATGGAAATTTCCCTATTAGTTTTTATTGGATTTGGATCTATCGAGACTGACTGACGGGGCCCCCCAGCTTCCGCCTTGACAGGACTCTGACCAATTGAACTACAATCCCGGGGAAATCAAGTGTACATGTTGTTGATTTCATTTCCTTCAAACCTTTTCATGTAGATTTTTTATTCGAATTGGCATATTTTACCAGACAGAGACGCGAGGAATAGATTGATATGCGCGGAGACAGTTACTTTAGTAAGAGGAGCATGGATTCATAGTCGTTATTGTCAAATTGATTGATAATCCATCTATCTGGCAATCAATCAAAAAAGAGGGAGGGGTTAATATTCCTTCCTTCATATCCAGCAGTTCTGGCGAAGGACAAATGGAACATATCATTTTATGGTGGGATACGCGAATTAGTGGGCCGAGCTGGATTTGAACCAGCGTAGACATATTTGCCATTTACAGTCCCTCCCCATTAACCGCTCTTGCATTGACCCGGGAAGAATCCATTCCAAGCTTATTCATAATCCATGATCCACTTCCTTTCGGAGTACCCTACCCCTAGGGGAAGGTGAATCCCCGCTGCCTCCTTGAAAGAGAGATGTCCTGAACCACTAGACGATGGGGGCATACTTGCCCTACTGCCATCATACTCAGACTATCCGAAAAGTATAAATAGAATAGACTCATATGATGCAATTCGTAAGGATTTTTCTGTCTGTCATTATTCCATAGAATTCTAACTAGATTATTCTTTTATTGATTGAAATAATACGAAGGCTAGTACCCTTCCTTCGGGAGGTTATTGGTGGTTTCCCATATGCTATAAATGGGATGAAACTCAATTTCTCATACTTAATCTCATTGATTAACTCATTGGTAAGATTAAGTTAGGTAGGTATATTTCGATCTCACACTAAGCCAACCAAGAAAGACAAACAAAAGGAAAGAAAAGGAGGTAGGAACTAACTGGGGAAGAGAGGGATAGAGATCAACAAGTTATTTCAAATGGGGTTTCTCGCCAGCCAAGACTAATTGCTTTCTCAATGATTCGGTGAATGGATCCATATTCAATTCGTGGGTGTACATGTCTCAATCAAATGAATTGAGTTAGGGTGGGGCTCATCAATTGAATTAGGCTTGGTCTTATGATGAAACAATGAATTGATCAAATCCAATATCCATAAATAAACCATTTTACCTATACTCAGTAGATAGAGTAATCCCATTTTCTGTTCCTGAATGAGCGAGTGGATAAGATCCATTTATGTACATTCTTTCTTCTCATTTCTAATAATTATATACATGCAACTCATTGGGCGGGGCTAGTGGCTTATTCAGAAATTGAATCAAATAGGCCGGCCTTTTTCACTCAGTGGTAGAGTAAAGCCATGGTAAGGCATAAGTCATCGGTTCAAATCCGATAAGGATGAAATTAGAACAGTGGATCTCTTTGATTGCATTTTCATATTTATTTGGCCCACATACAGGAATCCGACGAGATTTCCGATTCAATCCTCTTGGTTGTAGACGTTCTATAGGAAAAATGGATGGCTATTTCCCTTTCGCCACAGAGAAACCCTTATTCCAAGTCACAACATATGAGCCCTTTCCAAACAAACAGAGAGATCAGATAATAGAGGATAAGATCAATCTATGTGCCAAAGATTTTCCATATTCTTTGGTGGTCCAACGACGTGACGAAGAATAGAAAGGAGAAGGAGAACGAGACTTGAATTTACTTTACCAGCAGTACAGTATTGAGTGAATAATATTGATATAGGTCAGGTTATGGACCAATCAAAAAAGGATTTAGATATTTGAAATCCACTAGATATAAAGAAAGAAAGAAGAAGGGACAGTAGAAATCAGACAGAAATGATAGACTCGAAGGCCCTTGCTATGCTATGAGGTGTTCGAAAATAGTTCACGTTAGTTGAATAGGAGGATCCACTATGACTATAGCCGTTGGTAAATTGACCAAAGACTCAAATGATTTCTTCTTCGAGATTATGGATGACTCGTTACGGAGGGACCGGTTCGGTCTTGTCGGTTGGTCCGGTCTATTGCTCTTTCCTTGTGCCTATTTTGTTGCCGTATGAGGTTGGTTTACAGCAGGTACACCCTTTGTAACTTAATGGTATACCTAACCATATGGATTGACAAGTTTCTATTTGTTTGGAAGGATGCAACTTCTTAACCGCCGCTGTTTCAACTCCTGCTAATAGTTTAGCACACTCTTTCTTTGTTGTTACTATGGGGCCTGAAGCACAAGGAGATAGATTTGACTCCTTGGTGTCCATTACCATTAGGTGGTCTGTGGACTTTTGTTTCTCTCCACGGTTCGGACTAATAAGTTTCATGGTACGTTTGAACTTGCTTGATCTGTTCAATTGCTTTGTTTGTTTCCGTATTCCTAATGATTGATCCACTAGGTCAGTCTGGTTGGTTCTTTGCGCCTAGTTTTGGTGTAGCAGCTATATTTCGATTCATCCTACTTTTCCTAGGAATGAAATAATTGGACATTGAACCCATTTCATATGATGGGAGTTGGTTGCGGGTGTATTGGGCGCTGCTTGGCTATGCGCTATTCATGGTGCTACCGTAGAAAATCCCTTATTTGAAGGAAGATGGTGATGATGCTTCAAATACATTCCGTGCTTTTAACCCAACTCAAGCTGAAGGAAGAAACTTATTCAATGGTCACTGCTAACCGCTTTTGGTACCAAATTTTTAGGGTTGCTTTTTCCACTAAAGGTTGGTTACATTTCTTTCTGTTATTTGTACCAGTAGCTGCTTTATGGCCGAGTGCTCTTGGAGTAGTTGGTCTTGCCCTGAACCTACGTGCCTATGACTTCGGTTCTCAGGCAATCCGTGCAGCAAGGGAAGATCCTGAATTTGAGACTTTCTATACCCTACTATACCCAGAATCTTCTCTTAACCGAAGGTATTCGTGCTTGGATGGCGGCTCAAGATCAGCCTCATGAAAACACCTTCTATTCCCCGAGGAGGTTCTATACCCCGGGGAAAGGCTCTTTCTTTATTTAATGGAACTTTCTAGCTGGTGTCATGACCAAGAACTGGTTTGTTTCGCTTGGTGTGCCGGGAATGCCCGACTTATCCATTTATCCGATAAACTACTGGGGGCTCATCTAGCCCATGCCTGATTAATCGTATTCTAGGCCGGAGCAATGAACCTATTCGAAGTGGCTCATTTCGTACCTGAGAAAGAAGCCCATGCATGAACAAGGATGAATTTGACTTCACTTCCCCACCTAGCTACTCTAACTCTACTCTAGGTTGGGGCGTAGGTCCTGGTGGAGAAGTTATAGACACCTTTTCGTACTTTGTGTCCGTCTGGAGTACTTCACTGAATTTCCTCCGTCTGCAGTATTGGGTTTTGGCGCTATGTATCATGCACTTCTGGGACCCGAGACCCTTGAAGAATCTTTTCCCTTCTTCGGTTATGTGTGGAAAGATAGATAGAAAGAAAATGACTACCATTTGGTTGGGGTATACACTTCATTTTGTTAGGTATAGGTGCTTGCTTTTCTTCTAGTATTCAAAGCTCCTTACCTGATTTTGGAGGCGTATATGATACCTAGGCTCCGGGGGGAGGAGATGTAAGAAAAATTACCAACTTGATCCTTAGCCTGTGATATTTGGTTATTTACTCAACCTTTTGAGGGAGAGAGAGAGAAGGATGGATTGTTAGTGTGGACGATTTGGAATATATAGTTGGTTGGGGGGCATGTATGGTTAGGTTCCATTTGTATACTTGGGGGAAGGAATTTGGCATATCTTAACTAAACCGTTTGCATGGGCTCGCCCTTGTATGGTCTGGAGAAGCTTACTTGTCTTATAGTTTAGGTGCTTTATCCGTTTTGGCTTTTACTGCTTGTTCTTTTGTCTGGTTCAATAATACTTATCCGAGAGAGTTTTACGGGCCGGCTAGACCCGAAGCTTCTCACTTCTCAAGCTCAAGCATTTCCGTTTCTAGTTAGAGACCAACGTCTTGGAGCTAAGGTTGGATCAAGGACCTACTGCTACTGGTTTCGGTAAATATCTAATGCGTTCTCTGCGGGTAGAAGTCATTTTGGGGGGAGGGAGAGACTGCGTTTTTGGGATCCGCGTGCTCCTTGGTTAGAACCACTAAGTAAGGGGGCCTAATGGTTTGGACTTGAGTAGGCAAGCAAAGATATACAACCTTGGCAACAACGACGTTCCGCGGAATATATGCCCCATGCGCTCCTTTAGGTTCTTTCAATTCCGGGGGTGGCGTAGCTACTGAAATTCATGCAGTCAATTATGTCTCTCCTAGAAGTTGGTTAGCTACCTCACATTTTGTTCTAAGATTCTTCCTATTCAGGTCATGAAAAGAACAGGTTCAAACGATCAATTCCTTTTTCCTTTCTACATTTCTATCTACTCTTTGTTTTCTATTTTAGCTGGGCTATCTATCCCACCTAACCGAGCCATTCCCCTTTATGATACTGAGCTGGGGAAACAAACCCAATCAAATAAAGAATCTATTCGCCGAGCAAAAGGAGAGAGAGGGATTCGAACCCTCGATAGTTCTTTGTTTCGAACACTATACCAGACTGATTTTCAAGAATCTCTACTCTTTGTTTCCTTTCCTTACGGGGCTCATGGAGTAGCGTATTTCGAAAGAGGGGCCAAAGAAAGATTCCAATTTCGGGCCTCAGTTTCTGCATCATGATCCACCTAATATAGGTATTGGGACTGGCATATGGATTTTGAGAATGAATTGTTGGGAGGGGATGTGCATTTATGAAGGCGGATATGGGAGAACTAATGTTCGGAGGATTGTAGGAAAACGAAGGAGCTACTTGGGATTGGAGGAATGTCGAACGCATTGCAGACATGCCGGTGGATATGGTTTCTACTTCTTTCTTAGATAAGTCTTCCCATTATCTTCTCTAACCTAGTCAAAGCAAGTATAACTGATTCCGAGGTTGTCGTGCTGACCGTACTAGTGTTGGGGGTGAGAACCGGTGTCAGCTCCCCCTCCGACTCTTCTGACTGCTCCGAGACCGAGATCGGGTACGGATAGGGCTTTGAGTTACCTCTAGTCTCTTCCGCATCTGATTCTCAAATTCAGGTTCTGTGATGTCGAATTAGGATTGAAACCTAGTTTTGACTCAACGCAGACGTTGGCGCATCACTTTGACATAAGTTACATATGTGCGCGAAGGTGTAGACCAATTTCAGGCTCTTTTTCAATCTCAAATCATTTCTTCAGTGAACCCCCAGACAAAACATTGGCTAAATTGATTTCATTCGCATGAGAGAGCTTCCCGACAATCGAGGTGTCAAAGATCCTCATTTTGACCGTTCGCTGCTTTCCTTTCTTTCAATTGCTGGGGGTTGCCCTCCGTTGGTAAACCACCCAAACAATGCATTTCCAAATTACTCCCTTGTTGCCAAAATGAAAAAGAAAAGATGTTCTCACTTATTAGAAGAATCGAGTACTCTGATTTAGAGCGTTTCGAAATCTAAGAAAAAGCAAGGAAGGCATGCAGATATCTAAGAGCGAAACCACCTTCAAATTGAACAACCAACACACAAAGAAAAGAAAGATTGATTGAGACTAGTGTATGGTAGGCCAGAGGTACGCTTGCTTATAAAAAATGGAAATTGGTATGATAGCTTAGCTCTCTCTACTCTTTGTTGAAGCTATCGTGTCGTATGGATGGATCCGGGGTGCGGATAAGCCTATTTCTTCTCTTCTCTATTCTTTGGATTTATTATGAAAGAAAAAAGTGGTGTCGTAAGTCAAAGTAGACGAATTGCTCGTGGTTTACTTAATTGGCCATAACGGCCGGCCGACCTTCTTTCCTTTATGAGTGAGTTTGATAAAAAGACTAAACAAAGGGCTTTCGAGCTGCTCTTTCAATTGCAGCCTAATCTCCCAGTTGCTTAGTTTAGCTACTCTTCGGCTTTCGAGAACAGGGCTACTAGTTCTTGAGAGAGAAGACTAAAGAACCTACTAAAAAGTCCTGGGGACTGATTCTGACTGAAACAAGGCCAACTGCAACTCGATTGGAGGAAAGGGCTACGAGGTAACCCCAAAAATCCCAGCTAGTTTGGGCTGGCACTTTTCATTCAGAAATTCATTTGTTCGAACAGGTAGGGTTTTCCTTCTTTTTGCTTTTCATTCCATCAAGGTCTTTTGAGAAAGAAGACAAGGTAGCTTGCTTACTTAGGGCTTGCGTGTCGGAAGAGGTCTTTCTTTGTTTGTTTGTTTTACAAATTCTCTCTCTCATGAGCAGCCCGGTCACGTTTGTTGAGCTCCTTCGTCCATGTTAAAAGCAAAGGGTATACTAATCAAAGTCATTCAAATTGGTGGGATTGGCTTCCTCCTTGTACAAGGACGGGGCTTAGTTAAGTAGAACCATCGCTTGCTCGACGCATCCTTTTTTTCAACCTTATTAGCGTAGCGTGAGTAGGCAGGACCAGTGAATTTCCCCCCGGTTGTTGATGTAGTTGCAAGAAGTTTGCTTGTTTTGATTTTGATTGTGTGGCTAGAAAGAATATATAACGTACTGCATTACATAGTGAAGGAGAGAGAATCAATCTGAACTTCAGTAGTACGCCCGATTCACCAAGTTCTACCACAGCAGGGCCCAATCATACTCTCTCTCTGAGTTTGATCCTAGCTCAGAAAGAAGGAACGCTAGCTATATGCTATACACATGAAAGTCGAACGTTTTTTAATAAAAACCTACTCCCCGGATGTAGAAAGCTCTTTTTAATAGAGAGAGAGTCAAGGGGGCTGGGCGATTCTGTAACTGCAGGCAGCTCAGACTCGACAAGATGACGGCCGCGCACGAGACCACTTGTTGAGTCGGGGGATGCGAACTGGCCCTAAAAGACCTTCCGCGCTATCTTAAGGCAAAAAACTTCCATTTTGAGACCGCGACCCATCAGCACTTTCTCACTTCTTTAGTAAGATTAATGTTCAATTCTCCAAGACTCTTTCTCTTTTTTCAGGGCTTGGGTACGAGAACATAATGTGAAGAAATCAGGGTCGAAGTTTAGACCGCTCACACTAGTTCGACCTATAGAAAAGATCATCAATCAGAGAGGAGACAACTCATTTATGATTCCAGCCGAGAAGACTAGTAAAAGGAGAAGGATCAAGAATGTCATATATTTCAGGAGCTAGATCAGTTGCCGATAAACAAGTCAGAATTTCCTCAACCAAAATTGATGGAATTGAACCTAAAAAAGCCATTCAGGTTTGTTATCGATTAGGTATCAGTGGGAACATCAAGATCAAAGAGTTAACTAAGTCTCAGATCGACCAAATTGAACAAATGATAGCTCAAGATCACATTGTTCATTGGGAATTGAAGAGTGGAGAACGAGCAGACATCGAACGATTCATTTCTCTTTCTTGTTATCGTGGAATTCGTCATCAAGATGGATTGCCCTTACGCGGTCAACAAACTCATACTAATGCTAGGACTTGTCGCAAGCGAATTCAGAAATGAAATCAGTCTACCGAAAGCCCTTGGTACTTGTCGGATCAATGACACAGTTAAATAGTTCAATTCAATTTGGTGTCTTTTGGTATTTCAGCGGTTACTAATCTAGTATACGTAACGTATGCCTCCTTCGCCACTCTATTAGTGGCTCGGCTTCGTCCTAGAAGTTACAGCTTCCGCCTCTGACGGCTTCACTATCGCTCATGACTGGTATATGGATCTCTTGATTTATGTAGTGGTCGGCCTGATAGAAGCTAAGCTTGGCCAGAAAGAAGCTACTAGTCGCTTCCCGAATGCCTGCCTCTTGACTTATGGTCTAGTCTGATTTCCAATGCCTCCTTCCCTTCCTTGCCGCCAACGGAGAGTAAGCAAGCGACCTTGCTTGCATTCGTCAAAGGGTAGCTTCTACGCCCTTACTGCCTGCTTCAATTGATGTGAATGAGAGTATCTTCAAATCCTATTTAGTCTTTTTCTTTCTCTCTGTCACTGAAACAAGAAGTTCTGTCTCTGTTTTCTTTTCGGATTCCAAGGATGAGCCGGCCGGTCCTAACATCATTTATGAGGAGCCAGACGACGAAGCCTCCTCCTCAGATAAAGATGTCTCCGATTTGACTGGCAAGAACCACTTTTTCTATTGTGATTCTTTTTGCGGGTTCAGTCAGGTAATAGAAGCTAAGGAGAGATGCTTTCCATCAGTCAAAAGCAGATATCGCCCACCCATGCTCCCCAAGTCCGCTTACAGAGGAATAGAAAGGAAAGAACTGAAGCCAGAGCTAGTTGGGTTGGGGTAAAGAGCCATAAGCGCTGTGGGGGGTGACAGAGGACATGCTCGTAAGGTTCAAAGAAGGGTATGATCAACTCGTTGATTGTTGGGAACTTTCACTCCTCTATATTCGAAATATGCTTTCTAGGAGCATTACAATCTGCAGCTCAAATGGTACCTTATGAAGTCTCTATCGGTCTGATTCTTATTGTGCACCTTGTGAGCGCGTTTGGATCTGCGAAGGCAATCACTCGGATGTTCTCCTAACCCAACTCGGGGACGGACTGGAGGGAATCGCAGCATGGGGAATGTCCGCGTCTCGTCGCAAGGCTCATTTTGAGTTGTGGGTCGGGGGTTTATCTGATCAAGGGCCGGGGCACAAGGGTCCTGATACTATCCAGGTGCGAAGAACCACGGGGGTGACTGCAATGAGCAGAAATCTCACTTACCGGCCTAAACGACGAGCAAACACTCGAACGTGAGAGCAAGGGATCACCCAAGAAATGGACGAGCTCCAAGGAGGGAGGCAAGAACCATGCTTTCAGAGACCTAACCCAACCCAACGGTCCCGAATCTTATCTGAATTGCTAGAATAACTGACTAAGCCATGCCTATATATAGGCTCATTCTTCAAACGGCGCGGTGCCAAGCCTTTAGGTTGTTTAAGTAGATTAGGTGACAGATCGGCCATAGCAGTACTCCGGGATATAAACCAGGGAAACAAATGTCGAGCATACGACGATGCCGCCCATTTTCATTTCGTGGAAGTCCCCGCAAGAGAAAAGAAAGGGCTGTAGGTGATGGTGCGTTCTGCTTCTTATCTAGAGAGGGAGTAAGGAGTAAGTAGCTCGACCGATAGGGAGAGAGAGGGGCGAAGCTGTGAGACGAGAAGAGGGGCGCTGAAATCGTTCCTATTGGATTGGATCGTGCGCATCAGCTGGTAGAGATGAATGATGAATAAAGGCGGGCCGCTTCAACGGGACCTATTCTCTTAATAGGCGGCAAAGTAGAATAGGAAAGGGGCCGAGTGATGAGTGCCTTTTTAGCCTTTTTCTAAAGACTCTCATGTGAAGCTAACATGGCTCGCTACATACAAGTATAGCCAAAGAAAGATGAGACGGGACAGACGGTCAGAGGCCGCAGCGGGACTACCATAGGAAAGCCCGCCCCCTCCGGCTAACATAGAAAGTGATTCCCATAACTAGTCTCTATGTGAATCTCTTCCCAACCAGCCGAATCGGGCCACCATTTGGGGTGGGAATGGCTCAGCCCACATGCATCATTTGATGAAAGCACTCCAGTTCAGTCGCCTCCTCGAAGTGTCTTGTCTACCACGCTTTCCCTCCCTCAAAACAATGCTCCTCACCAAAAGCCCTTGGGGCAACACAGCAATGAGTAGTTCGCTCCAGGACTCAACCCCCTCGAGAGCCGGATGTCGGCCGAGATGGAGCTAGAAGCCAACCTAGACTTTCCTGGGGCTTGTCCCAACATCTAAATCAAATTTTTGGCAGGCTAGAAAAGGAACCAGCCCAGCCTCGAAAATCAAGCTTTGCGTGGTATGCCCTGCCTATTCACTCGGACAATGCTATGAACACGAAAGTGTGCAGTTCCGCCCCCTTCTCCCATGCTGAGTCACAGGCAGCGCCTCAGAAAGCACGGACGAGCCACATGTAGGAAAACTTGCACGTGTGGTTCTGGCCGGGGACCCCGGTATACTGTACTAATATGTGTAGGTCCCCGTAATTCGAGTGAGATTGTCATGGCGCAAAAGCAGATATGGTCTGGTATTCCCTTGTTCCCTGTATTGGTTATGTTCTTTATTTCTCGTCTACCAGAAACTAATCGAGCTTTGTTTGATCTCCCAGAAGCAGAAGCTGAATCAGTTGCAGGCTATAATGTAGAATATGCGCGGGATGCGATCCTTAATAGTCCACTGTTGGCGGAAGCCAATGTCCCGGGGTCTTGGGGATTCATTCTAACTGAAACAAGGGGTGGGTCTTTACCAACTTTCAAATATTCACGATTTGAGGGAAGCCAAAAAAACCTCTCGAACCAAGGGATTGAGCAGCGCGAAAGCTACAATCAGACACTATCTAATAAGGGCGTATTTGAGTGGCGTTAGCGCCCTCTTCCCCTTACCCCTAAACAAAAAAGGTTTTTCGGAAAGTTGTCTACGCCTTTTGAAAACCTGACTAATAATAATAATCAAGGGCAAAATGCGCTCAAACAACCAACCTATATGACTAATAAGAAGAAAGAAAGAAAAGGCCCTATCTAAGCTCTCTCGTTGTAAAGCTACAGCTTAAAAGCCGACCTTACCTTCTATGTTTGTTATTAGTAAAGCCTAAAGCCCTTGACTAATAGAAAGGGATTTTCTTGCTTGTTTAGTAAAATCACGCTTTTCATTTTGATAGGAGTAGATGCTTGCAGGGGCAGGGCACTCTTCATTCTTCATTCGAAACTAATGAATCTTGGGTCGAGGGGTTCTGCCTTGTTAGCAAAAAGAGAGTTGGGTAAAGCAAACTCCCTCCTTGGACGAGCACAGGGCTTAGTCAAGTAGAACCGGGTTGCACTGCAAGATGCTCTAATCGAAAATCAATCAGTGGGGCCATGCCGGTACGACTGAATATGCGTTAGAAAGGTCAATCCCTCCCCTACGACACCAAAAAAAACTGGGCCGAACTTCTACCCGCCCGCTTCCATAGAACAATATTGTGGCAACGTAGACCTAAGTGGTCATATTGGATCCTTGGGAACCATCACAAGTATGGCCGGCCTATATTTGAACGAGAATGCCGTGTCGTCCAGCGAAGCCTAGAAGAAGGTGACTCGCGCAGACAGCTGACTCCTTTTCAATAGAAAGGAATAGCCAAACCAACCCAACTGGCTGGTCAATCTCAAAGATCTTATCTGCCGGCAAACCAGAGACAGACGACCACGGTCCCGACCTTACCAGCACCGGAGGTTTACTAATCAATGAACCCACGAAACCTACTTTCTTTTCTGACAAAATCAACCAAGCCTAACCGGTCACGACATCTTGTTGATATTGATTGAGTTGGACTTTCGTTGACTGAATCCATCCATAAACCTAGACCCCGCCAACCTTCGTAACCAAAGCGTCACGACAACATCCAAAGGGCACTTTTCAATTTTGAAGTCGGTGAGCAAGGAGAAGCATGTAGGAATGAATGCCGACCACTACATAAATAAGCCACTTGTGGCTGAGAGAAAGCGAGCAGCACCTTGTCTTGTACTAGCTAGCCTTTTTCTGCTGGTTGTTCTGTTAGTTGTAGTGCGCCTTCCCTCCTTCTCTCACTTCGGAAAGATTTAGCAGCATTTCCATGATATCGTTATGATCAATTAATGGGACTTGGCCGGAAAGTGTTCTTGCCTCTATCATTAGCTCGGGCAGTCGCCGTTTCTGGTGTTTCAGTCACCTTTCAATGGCTCCCTTAATTATGTGCGAGGAATTTCCCTCATCGAGTAATGGGAAGCGGGCTAGTCCCCGAAAATGCCCGTTCCTTTGTCATTGGGGCCCAAAATCTTCCTTGCTGAGACTTGACTTGTAGTCTTGCTACACTACACGACACGAGTGACGGGTGAAGTTGAAGCAGACACTGTCAGTATAAAGAATCTTTCTCGAGCTCAGGTACGGGCGACTCAGTTACATATGCTCCACTGAATATGCAGCCATGGAACTGCTAAATCCGAGACTCCAGTTCCGGTCAATCGTGCTTGTCAGCCTAAATCACCCTTTGGCGAACCGACTGAACAAATGCGGTGACGCGACTTATGTAGCGAGGGGTTTTCCGCAATGGAACCTGTGTTCAGTTTATGAATAGTGGGACGTTCTCAATTCAAAGTGGACTTTGGGGTCAAAACCTAGACAAAAGAGGGAGACTCATCGGGTAGGAAATACCATCCTCAGCTAAACCAAGCCCCGGGTGATAGCCTAATTGAAGAAGTTGAGCTACAAGCCCACCTTTTTCTAAACAACGTGGTCTCGAGGAGGAACCCTCATTGCAAATTTCATGTGGGATATCCACCAAAGAAAGGATACCAAGAATGGTTGTGGATCAATACAGGATCGAGGAGAAGGGACTGAACGTCGAATGAAACTTGGGTTGACGGGGGCGCTATCAAGGTAGAGACATCATCTGTTCATGGGAAACTTGATAATGATATGATATGAAGATTCCACAACCAAGTTGGCGTGGATCCAAGGTCATTCTACCAACATTTTCGATTGTAGTATATCCGCTACATGGAATAGAGTTGACCGAACAAGGGGTCCCACTTAGAGATTCAGTCAAACTTTTATACCTTGCGCGGTTCGAGGGGTTCTATCATATGCACAAGCAGCTGTAGTGAGGAGCAAACCTTTCAGGGTCCAAATTCAACTGCCTGGCTGTACTCAATATGCAAATATGAAATCCTGCACCAGTTTCGATCGACGATCCTCTTTATTTGGTAGTGGTCGACTAAGGCCTCTACATGCAGGGGTCGAGTATGGGGATAGCGGTCAAAATCCTTCTGAATTCAGGTAATTTGTTGGGGAGAAAATAGACAGCCCACCATAGCTTGCAAACCCTCACTCAGGTGAAATGGAATTAGGAGCGCTCGCTTGTGCTAGCCTTTGGCAGCCGGACTTGTGAAGTGGACAGAAGTTCCATAATCGAGATCAGGCAGGAAGATTTTCTTCAACAGGTTGGGTCTATAGGAGATATAATATAAAAGGATGGCTTCGAAAAAGCAGGCTGAATCCCAACAGGTTGGTTGAGAGGCTGTGAATGAGAATTTTGTCGGTGGTATTGACTTGGTTGTAGCACAAGGGAAGGGTATTGATGCAAAGATCATCAAGCCTCAATGGAATGGGCCTAGCCAAGTATGGGATAGCCGTTCCGCTAGGCTTCCCCGCCATGTTGATGGGTGCCTCCACCGCTGCTTGAGGTGGGGTAGCATAAGTCCTTTCCTATGAAGGAGTGAGCGGTTCTCGAGGAACGAAGCAACTTGACTTATAGTTGTAGAGGGGAAGGAGCGAAGCATCTTGACTTATAGTTGTAGAGGGTTTTTTTCTGAAATGTTTGGAGTTAATATGGTCGAGGATTTTGTGCTACAAAAATGGGCATAACCATAGGAGATGGAATCGTCACTAATGGTTGTTTAGGTGCCGTAGACTACTTGTTCCATAACAGGGTGGCTGGCACAGGATGATCAATCTTATTAAGGCTAGCTTGTTGTTTTGGCATGCATGAAGACGTTTGGCTCTCCATGGGAGCCTTGCCCCCTCCCCTCTCTGCACATGGTTCACGAACCAACTTCCGAACTATGTGAAGAAAGAGGTTCGATGGAGCAGCGGTGGATGTTGGGGGTTGTCTCGAATTCCCATCGACGTTTTTTCCTCCTCAACGAGGTATTGAAAAAGAATGCCTAATAGCTCGCATATGTTAGTGCTATATCCGGATGTCATTTTTGAGATTTGTTGGGTCATATAGCCTAGAAGCTTAGGTTCTGGAGGCGGGTGGGCAAGCCCATCATCTTTAATGAACTTTACTTGTCAAAGAGAAAAGAACAACCCGGTCCGCAAAAAAACAACCCAAGCCATTGCTTTGACCTTTCCAATTTGACTGTTGAGAGCACTCTGGACTGTCGAAGCGATGGGAGCTACCTGGTGTGGCTTTCTTATTTTGATGTTGTTGGGATGAAGGAGAGAGATTAGATTTTCCTAATTGGAGTGGAAGGAGTCTTGCCGTGGAGATGGTTTACTCTGAACTTGAGATTGCTGGTAGGTTTGTTTGGGAGTCTCACTTTCTTTGCTGAGAAGCAGGTTGTTGCTGCTGGGTTGTCACAGCTTGGACGTTGTTCCCTCCTACGTCTCCTTTTGTTGCCTTGAAGTTGCTGGGGAACAGGGAGGTTGAGAACATAGAAGACTGATATCAATTTGCAATCAAACTTTTTCGGCATAGCTAGCTCTGCTCCCGAGATGGATGCAAGGAAAATGGATAGCGATCAATAGATACGAAGGGGAGGGTATAGAATGGAACTAGATGGATGATTGCATTAACGGTTGAGGTGACAGGGGAGAAAGTCGTAGCCACAATCTGGAACATGCATGAAGCGACCTATTTTGTCTCGTGAGCTAATTCAGTCAGAAACCAAACCATATGGTTTATGGATGAACAAAGAACTATATATGCTCTCTCTCTCTCGTTCGACGGTAGAAATAGGTGGGAGTGAGACCTGAAACAGGGAAGGAATTGATGGAAAAGCGGTGTAGCGTTGACCCGCTGCTTGCTTGCATAATGAGTGAGCCGGGAAAGGGGAAGAGCTAGCTGACAATTCAGCATTTTTTTTAATAAACCGAAATTTCCTTTACCTTCGGAATTGTGCGTGACTCTATATCACGGGAAAGGGTGGAAAGATAGATGGGGCAACTACCTTCCAGGTTCTACTGAAATATGAATTCCGCTTGGGGAAGGCTTGCATCAGGCTTCGCAGCCAACCGCCCCGATTCCATCTTCCACCCTGATATATGGCAAAGATACCCTGGGGGGCAAACTCTCCGTGTGGGGACATCCCTGGGCCGGAAGCGCTTTTCTTTCTTTTTCGTCACACTAGCTGGATCAGATTTCGTATATCAGAAAAAGGAACGATCCGTTAGGTTCAAGATTGATCTTCAATAATGAGTCCGCACCAATATCAATCCATTTTCTTCTATTTATTCCAAGGCAAGGGTTGGTTCAATAATAGTCAAAATCAAGGAACTATTCGTACGTTATTGTGAATAGGAAGGAAAGGAATAAAGAACTCCAATCTTTTCTCTGTCAGCATCTAATTGTTTTCAAATGGATCTATTCATGAAAAATCTGAGAATGTGAGAAATAGAAAAAGATAGATCACGTCTGTAGGCTTAGGAATTCGTTAGGACCTTTATTAGGGGCTCTTCCTCAAATTGCGTTTGTTCATTTCCATGCAGTAACATCGTTTTCAATACATTTAATTTGAATTGGAATTTTCTCATCCATATCATCATAGTTATTATGATGAAAGACCCACAAGAATTAGCCTTGGACCGTTTCTTTGTTCAAATGGATGTATAGCCAAAGAAAGACCATACCTAAAATAGAGTCAAATTCTAATTGTTCAAGTGGATGTAGTAGTAAGGTAAGAAGCTAAGCATGATTTGGACACTTCCGGAGCATTTACTAATATTCTAATAGTAGGTTGGCCCTCGCCATTATGGAAAATCCTTTATTTACAAAGTAGAGAATTGACGAAAAATCACGATCTGGTGACGCAGGGTCTTTCGTCTTCCAAAAGTGTAACAAGTGTTAGAGTTCGATTGATTCAATATTGATGAGCCTAGAAGAGTTGAGGGTTGGAACGAGCGTATAAGAAGAATGATTGGAATTCCTTTCTAAATTCTTGTACGTACCTCAAATAACATCAAAAGTGTTGGTTTCAGAAGAATGTCTAATGTTGTTCACCTGGAGAACTAATTGTTGCAAGCATAACGAACGGGGTGCTTTATTTGGAAGAAGCGATCTGTTACCGAGCCAGATTATTGGGAATACCGATAGCATCTATAAATACTCTATCATATCCGAAGCAAGAAAGAAAGAGCTCGATTTTAGCAAAAGCCGCTCTCCTGGTTGAAAGGTCTGAAAGATAACGTTGTTCTAGGAGGGATGATGATGATACCCGTTGGTACTGGATTCAAAGGAGCACCGTTCGAGGCAATATAACAACCTAAAAGAAATAGCATTTCGTCAGATATAGGCTTATTACAATTACTGGGCAATATAATTCAATCAATAGCCATAATAATAGTCTAACTAGCTTTTTCAAAAAGACTTGCTATCCAAGTCCTCTTTTTCCACGATTCCCTTCCGCGGTGACAAAAATCATACCTCCAAGACAGTCCACAGGTCCTCCACCAGGCACTATGAAGATTAGAGTTCCACTGAGCTCGAGCTCGGCAAAAGGTTCTAAAAACCTTCCACAAAATCTTTGTCCTGTCCTAAATAGGCACGAAGACGAAATGAGAATAACGAGCGTGTGTGAACTGGGGAAAACTCACCAGAAATGCTCGATCATAAAGAAATTCTATAAGATGTGATATGAACCAAAAAAACATCAATCATACAATATACCTCAATGAAGATGTGAAGAAAAGGTTGTCAAAATTATCAAAAAGATGTTTTAATTCATTGCCACATTGAAGAAGAATGAAGTTTAATTGTTCTAAATTTTGGGTGGTTTACAATTTAGAGTATTTTAGAGTTTTTAGGACTTCTTATTTACTTTAGGTTACAATTACATAATGGTTAATTATGACCATTATGTAATTAAGTATGAATGTTACAACTCTTGGAATGCCTATATAAAGCCATGTATGTTGTATTTGTAAGGGACTTGGAAAATATAGTAAAAGAAGCATTTGTGCTTTTCTTTAGCCAATGGCTAAGTTTATTTGAAATTCTATGTAGTTTAGGTTGTATGTAGAATCATTCAAGCTCGACATGATCAATTTTGCTTGTGGAGTGATTCGAATCTCAAACAAGTGTTCTTGCCTTGAGATATTTGATCAACAAGAATCATTCAAGCTAGACATGATCGATCTTGCTTGTGGAGTGATTCGAATCTCAAACAATGTTCTTGCCTTGAGATATTCGATCAACAAGGTAATACGAATCTTACTCCCCTTGTAGTGATTCCTTATCTTATCATTAAACTTCATTCTTCTTCAATGTGGCTTGAATTGAAACATCTTTTGATAATTTTGACAATGTTTTCTTCACATCTTCATTGAGGTATATTGTATGATTGATATTTTTTTGGTTCATATCAAGATGGGTGTGATGATGGGAGCTATAGGTGCAGGTATTCCTGTCAAATTTGTGCCTTTGTTGTAGATACCTGAAGAAAGGAAGAAATCGCACAATCTTGTAATCATTCATTTCACTTTTGTTTTGATAATAGACGAGATTGAGAAATCCTAATCATAGACGTAGGAGAAAAAGAAAAAAGGCAAAGGCTACTCACCTGACCCCATCCAACCAACGACTTTAGCGTCAAAATCTCCTATATTCTGATTCTTTCGGTACGCAAAAGAACAAGGAAGAAAAACAAAATGGAGTTTCTCATTCAAGATCGCTTCGAGAGCCATAAGAACAAGTCTATCTTCGGGTTCTCTCTTGAGCGCGAAAGAGAGATTAGGCAATTCCGGATGGATGTTCCATAAACAGAAAAAAGTAGGACAGAAGGGTGTCACATCCTTTCCTTTCTTTTTCTATGAGTACGACTTTCAAAGGATAAAATGCTTTCCTTTCCCCTCTAGCACTTCATTTTCTATTTCCTGCACCCTCTCCTAACTCAACAAAAATTCGTCGCTAAATTTCTGTCACACTTTTTCAATCTCTACTGCTAGCTAGCATGTACACCAAATTCATTTTAAACTCTTTCCCCCCTCTCCCAACTCAATGCTTTCAAAAACAAGTTCACCCTTCTTCTACTCTTCGAGTCTCCCTCTCGGTTTCGTTGCTTCGCTCATTCATTCGCCTCGTAACCTCGGGCTCATTGCTTCGCTCCTCTCCCTATCGGTTTCATTGCTTCTCTGTCTTAGCCGAGCTAGTTTTCCTTTATTCCCTTCACTCTGTTCACTCTTTCACAAGGTAAATAGAATAGGATAGGTGTTTTCATCTTCTGGCCTGGACTGATTGAACGAGGTAAAACGTCTTCGCTCGCTCCTCCTCTTTGTTACGTGTTTGTTCGTATAGAATTTGATTCTTCTTTTTCGTCAGGTTTAAGTCAGGTTTAAGGAAAGATTAATGAGAGTGAATGAAGGGAGACTCAAGATGAATGAGACAGAACTACTGAACCGGAAGAAGAAGAGAATGAAAGAAAGAGAAGCGACTGAACAGGAAGTCAAGACTCAAGATTAATGAGAGTGAACAAAGGGAGACTCAAGATTCATTCGACTTTACTGTGAAAGAATAAAGAGAGAAGAAAAGGAAAGATTGATTCTCCGGAACCTTTGACTCTATTCCCTTGCCTTATTGAAGGAGGTAAAGCTATTTGAAGAACCTGAACCTGAACCTGACGAGAACGAAATCAGGGGTAGACTCAAGATTCATTCGACTTTACTGTGAAAGATGGGAAAGAAAAGAGATAGTGAAACCTGAACCCGAACCTATAATCCTGTAAACGAAGAAATTGAAAGAAAGAGAGTGAGATAAAGAGAGTGAGAGTAACCCTGCATTGGACTGATTTCTTTTACTCGACTGTAAGAAAAGAAGTAGGTCAAGCTCCTGAACCGGAACCAGATGGAACTCGGGTTGAACTATTCTTTGACAAGGTAAAAGACAAAGAGAAAGGAAAGAAAGAGAAGCTCAATCACCTCTCCCTATTTTTTCTTGAATTTAAAGCTTTCACAAGGTAATTCGGAAGGAAAGACTCAACAAGAATGATCCTTCACTCAATCACTTGTCCCTGATTGAACTCGGTAAAGCATATTCAGTAGCTCTTTGATTGAATTTGATTCTGCTTGAAAGACGAAACAAATGAAAGAAAGATGAATTCTCCTGAACCTCGTAAACAAGTCAAGACCTCTTATTCATTATTTCTCTGATCCTCGAGCTACTTACTCCTTCTCCTCTGTGCTTCACACAATTAGTAGGAGCTTTCCAAAGAAATAGCTTAGTAGCCACAACGGAATCATTAGCTGACTTGTCTTTGTTAGAATGCTTTCCTTATTTCTCTTTCCTTAAGCAAAGGAGTCAAAGACCTCCCTAACAATTGAATAGCGTAGTTTCGTAGCCAAATCAGTATACTGACCGGGGCCGATAGGTTTAGAGTCTGAAGAGGTGAGCTGTGTGCTGCTACGCAGCGAACGAGATTCCACCCAAGAATAATTAGTAGGAGCTTTCCAAAGAAATAGCTTAGTAGCCACAACGGAATCATTAGCTGGCCTGTCTTTGTTAGAATGCTTTCCTTATTTCTCTTTCCTTAAGCAAAGGAGTCAAAGACCTCCCTAACAATTGAATAGCGTAGTTTTGTAGCCAAATCAGTATACTGACCGGGGCCGATAGGTTTAGAGTCTGAAGAGGTGAGCTGTCTGCTGCTACGCAGCGAACGAGATTCCACCCAAGAATCTCTTCATGTGGATTGAGCCTGCCTATCCACGGCTTTAAAACCACACTGAGCTAGCCCCGCGAAGAAATAGGTAGAGGTCTATTTTCCATTAGCCTTTGTAGCAGCGAACAGGCAAAAGAGACTACTATCAGCTCGGGGTTGGTTAGACCCACGAGCCTTCATAAGAAAGGCTGAACCACTACTGTAGGAAAGCGAAACCACTGAGGGCGAAGTCATTTAAGCTGATTATTATGCAATTCCCCACCAGTTCAATCATTGAATAAAAGAGACTACTTGTGATATGGAAAATCAACCCAAGGGAAAGTATGGAACGGATTACCTTGATGATCAAGATCAAGAGTAAAGAAAACTCGTTTCTAAACTCGTGATTCGAATCACTCCACAAGAGGTTTGATCAATACCACTTGAATGACTCTACATGCAAGTTCTAAACACAAGAATTTGCAAAGAAAGTTTAGCTCTCAACAAAGCTAAAATAGAAATTCTATTCTTAATTTCAAAATCTGATTTCTAATCAAAGAAAAGAAGGCTTTATATAGCCTTTACAACCTTAACCTATGGATATATAACTCCCAAATTAAATGGGCTAGTAAATGAAAAATACCCATAACCTCCATATTAAAATGGCTAGTTAATGGTGGAATATAGTAACCTATGTGGGTTACAATATAACCTTAACTCCTATATTTAAAACTAGCTTAAATATGACAAACAAATATTTAAACTATAATAAAATAATGCAATTAATAAAATGTGCTTATTGACTCATCCTTGGACTAGTTTCATAAATTCAATGGAGTTCATTAAATGCAACTTAAAGTGCATTTAATTCATCTCTTTCTTGAAGCTCAACTTTGCACAACATATAAGGGAGGTCTCCAGCGTCTTCTAGAATTTTCTTTGATGAGCTCACCATAGCTTGAATATAACTGTATAAGGTTTGTTGTAGCTTCTTAGCTCTCGTCCTTGTAATTGGACCTTCAGGTATGGAAATTCCTTGGTCGTGGTTCATATCAACTTGTTCTATAATAAATAGTTCAATAATCTAGGGTGAAACCTAATAAAGGTGGTCTCTTTCTTTTCCAATCTTTCCAATTCTGTAACGGTACCTATAAAGGACATCTAACAGCCGCTAGACCACCGTAATGGGGCGCCCTCCCCCTCAGTTTCCATCGCTCATTTCTGTCAGCCACACCGATCGAGTATAGCACGAGTGATCTATACGAGGTGGTGATCCCCATTCTTGTCTTGTACGCAGTACTCATACTGGAAATTAGAATCAAGGATTCCTCAATCTGATGCCCTTAGGTCGATTCTCATCATTCATTCTAAACCCTTCTTCGCTTAGGCTTAGAGGGTGGTGCCCCTTTTCTGTAGCTACTTCCTCAAAATGTAGTTGAGCTTCGCCAATCGGTGATGTCCAGATCCAGATCCAAACACGGACCGGAGAACAGACAATCAGTTAGTTACCCCTCTGTGCAACACATATAGGGACATTTCGTTTCCTTCAGGTGTTGCGTACTAAGCTCCCCCTCTTCGTGCAGTTCTACATATCCTTTCTCAATCAGTATCATATGAGGAATTATTCCGTTTTAATACCTTCCCTCAGATCCTCTGACCATCCACCATCATCAGAATAAAGGTCCTGCAGCACTACGCCACGAACAGTTAGAATCATATCATCATGCAAAGAAATCCCCCTAAGAAGGAAGGCAGGGTTCTTGTCGCACCTATAAAGACTACTCTTTCGCATTCATTGCTTATTAAGTCAGCCCCTCGTCATACTCTTCACCTATCGGCTCTTCAGAGCTTTCCTTGAGTTTGATTGCAGGGCGTTTAGACGAACCAGAGGACTTTTTTCCTTCCTTTCTTAGCCCTGAACTACGGGAAAGTGGTCAAATATCATTACAGTCGCTCCGCCGCTATTCTTCCCGTTGGATATGGGATCCCATTATCATCGAGGTTCTAAATTCTGATCACTCACCTCTTTCTTTCTTCTTCCATTTTTATAACGAATGGGGTTTGCAAGAAATTGCCTGTAACTACATTCCTCCATAGCTTGCTTCAACTCATTAAAGCCAACGGACATTAGTTTACTCATTCCCTGCCCTATGCTCCCCAAGTCGCTACTACCTCTAAGCGTAGGAATTCACGAAGGAAGGAAGGCAAATAAGTAGGGCAAGAAAGTTAATTGACGAAGAGGTGTCGACCATTATAGAGAATTCGACAGACAAGACTACGGATATCAAGCCTAGTGAGAAAGAGTCGATCCTAACCTGCGAAATGGTTAGATTCTATATCTAATATACGAAAGACCAAGCAAAGTCCCGGCAATATCTTCAAATGATGGGAGGCCCGGTTGCTCACCTAACCATGTTAATCTGTAATTCCAGAAAGCTTGCATTTTCCTCTTCACCGAGTACGTAAAGCAAAGGGTAGTGAAAGTATTAGTGGTTTGCGGAGAATCGGTTGTTTACGAAGAAGGACATCTTTGTTTTTACTCCTAATGGGCCCCCGGAACATCGGTTGAAACTACAGATGTTCTGCTCCTTGCAACCGCTTTTCCCTAAACAACCTAATGGATCTACAACAACTAAACAACAATAACACAATGACAATCCCAAACCAACAACCATGGTCCCCTCAGCAATGACCCAAGGGTCCCCTTTGCACATTAGAAGATTTTTGTTAATTACGTTAACCCGTGCAGATAAAAGGTCCGGAATTACAAAATGATGAGTGCAAGAATTCAAGGTGTTTTTCTCTGCCAATCAATTATTGTTGCGACAGAATCCCATAAGGAAGAGGGCCTCCACTACCATGCTGGAGCGCTTATGGAAGCTTCCCGCTGGACTGCCGCTAAGTTTCTTCGAAATGCATTTAAGGAATGGGACGATAGGTCCATTATTGTGAAATTCCATAAAGCTTGGTCCACGGTTGTAGAATACGTGTTGAAAGAAGATTGCTCGCCCCACTTTTGGGGAGAATTTACACTCGGAGATTTGCAGGGAATGGTTCATTGTAGATCTCGCCATACAAAAATCAAGGAATCGGTCCCAGCAAGGATGATTCAAAGATTAACTGAGATGCGTAATGTTTTGGAAATATATGAAGATTCCCTGTTTACCGCGAAGCTATTCTCCTCATTACTGAAAATCAAAGAAGCTTATGAGGACTTACAGGTGTTGCGAATGATGAAAACCCCTTTTTTTGAAAGGATAGAAGCCTACCTAAAAGCCGTCGGTTACCACGCGGAATACTCAATTGAAGAAATTGAGGAAAAGTCTCTTCTGCTAGACTGGGTGGCATGTCAATTATCTTTTCGGAGGCCGCTCAAGACATAGCAGATATTCGTGGGGCCCCTAGTACCCAGAAAACCCTCCTTTTTCAAATGTTACATAAGGTGTTTTTATTTCGTAAGCTCGCGCCGGAATGACTTTACCGGAGCAAATGACTATTATGACCTTTGGGTCTTTGACGAATTTCATGAGCCCAGTGAGTCCTCGGGAATGTTTGGCGCAACCGAGGAAGGTACCGTTTATTCCAACACGATTCTTCAGGTATTGGATGGGCAAGAGTGCAGATTGGACTCGAAGTATGGTAGAGTCTTTTAGAAACGTCAAAATATCCCGATCGTGATGATCACGAACAAATTTCCAGCCAGTATGAAAGAGGAGGGCCCCTTCCGGGCAAGGTTCCTTAGGCTCCGTTTTGCCTCTAATATTAAGGGGTTGGAAGAATCCCGCATCATCGCAACTCTCTGGGGTTGTATACAAAGAAGAAGGTCCCCACTCGATCGAGGAGCCCCCAATGTCAGAGACAGGAGCCCCGGGTATAGGTCTTGAGGTGAAGGGCTCTTGCTGCGAATTAGAAGGTTGTGAAGGTAAAGGGGAGGCCCTTGGGTCCCCTCGTCCCTAGCATCGTAATAAAGGGAGGAGCCGCACCCTCTTGTATAATGACTGTGACGCCTTGCTCAAACAGAGGAACCCAGGTAACAGAAAGAGGGGAGGAATTGCAAAGGCTAAGGTGTCGCCTGGAAAGAAGGGAGTCTTCGCCGTGGTCGCTGGAGGATGGGTACTTTTTCACAAGGGAGGGTTCCCTTCTGGGCCTCTTGGGGGAAGGTCAAATAAGGGGCTTCGGCTCGGAGGAGGATCAACCTGAAAGAGGTTGTCAAGTCCTCTTGTGCCACCTTTTCGAGACCGCCTTTCGTAAGAAAGGAGGAGGAGGAGTGTTTTCCTTAATCGACTTTGCTATGATCCCATTGAAGAAAAAAGAGAGTCTAGAGTCTGGGGTGCCCCCTTCTGAGTTCCCATTTTGAGATCCTTTCAAGAGAATAGGGGAAGCCATGAATGAAAGTAAACTATCGAAATTGGAGGTGAGGTTCTCGCGATTCCTCACACACAAGCGCCTGTTCAAGAAAGAGGAAACCCTTGGTTACTTAATCTACAGAAATGAGGAAGGGGAGGACTACGCAGTATGGCCACTGCAACTTGTATCTCCACCAAGTCGGGAGGAAGGGGTTAGTGAAAATTCCTCATATAGTTCTCTTATGGGAGCTCCCTCCTAAGAGAGAACATGGCATCTTATTTTGCAAAATGGGTCTTTTGTGCATAATTCCCGTCTGTTGCGTTTGTCTGAAGTGTTGTGCCAAACAAATAGGGGATAACCCAACGCCAGAGGAAGAAATTCTATACCGAATCAAACTGGCAAACTGCGGGAAGGAGGACAACACATGGGATACTTCCGATTAGGGGCTGCCCCTTCTTTCTTTGTGAGGTGGGCTTCCTATCCCTAATCTTTCCGGTTTTTGTTTCCTTGGGACCTGGCAGGCTTTCGGTGGTGCGTATATGAGGTGTTTCCCTCGCTCTTTCTAGTGTAACTGTTCCTAGTACTAACTGTTTTGAATGTAGCCGTTCCTTATGTACTTGTTCCTAGTGTAAGGGGTTTGAGTGTAATGGAGGTTTTAGGGGGGCCGTTTACCCCCAAGGGCTTTTGTCTTGATTGGGGGGCATCCCCCCCCCCCCCCCCCCCCCCCCCCCCCCCCCCCCCCCCCCCCCCCCCCCCCCCCCCCCCCCCCCCCCCCCCCCCCCCCCCCCCCCCCCCCCCCCCCCCCCCCCCCCCCCCCCCCCCCCCCCCCCCCCCCCCCCCCCCCCCCCCCNGTGTGAGCGGAGTTGGTATCCTTGTCTCTTTGTTTGTTGTTTTGGAGAGTTTTCAAAGTCAACTCTGAAGAATTACCGTAAACCTTTCGAGCCAAGCCCCTTCATTCATTATTATTAGGTTGATGGGTTGCTGTTGCTTTCTTCAAGTCCAAGTTTTCCGCTTGTTGCTTTAGAAAGATGGCAGGGGCGCGTTAGCGCTTTACTAATATCAAACAACTAGAATAAATAGAAAAAGGGCTCTTCTCTTTCTTTATCAGCTGGATCCATAACAAATAGAAGATCTATCAGTACGCCATCTGCTACATATCTTGAGTAATGAGGGAACTCCTCTTTAGCTTGACGAGCTACTTGAGTTTTCGAAAAACGCATAAACCTCGGGATTTTCGTAAAAGAAAAGAGGAACGAGTGCCAAGGGACTTGAGTGACTCTCCCTAATCAATAAGCGGGAGAGGGACGAAGAAACTCGATCGGCTACTAGAGACGAGCAAGAGCCAGAGACGCACTCGACGAGCAGACGAGGGACGAGTGGTAGAAGCTGACAAAGAGTAGTGATAGTGACGGCTTAGTGAAGTCAAGTCTATTAGGGGCTCCCTGACGATCCCGAACCTTCCAAAAGTGAGGGGTATGTTTTGTTTCTTGGCACTCTCTTTCTTTGTTATGCCAACCTAAAAAGAGAGAGGGATACGGAGTTTGACTTGAAAACAAAGAACTATGCCCACCCTATCACAACAAGGCAGATAGGGGACTTTTTTCCTTCCTTAAGTCCAGGATACGCAAACAATTCCTCCCCACTAAAAAGAGCGATTGAGAGTGGATTTCAGGTTCGATAGTATCGATAAGGTATTAGCCCCTTACTCACCTCTTCACATTTAGAAAAAGGCCCTATTAGTTAAGCTCTTTCGTAAAAGCACCATTGGTCGGTGGTTCCTCTCTTTTTCTCTTTCCCCCCGAACACAAAATCGATCTCGCCATCAGCTCGACTAAGAGTTCCTAATCGAAAAAGTAAACTAAACGTCGACTTGATGATGCAAAGGAGAGGGTTCCGAAGGAATATCTTCTTGCCAAAGGAGAGGGGAACCGAGTGCCGAAAAAAACCGGTTTAGGTAAATATCTAATGCGCTCCCCGTCATCTTGACTATTATTCAAAATCAAGTAAGGAAGTCCTTTTCTTGACTTGGCCTGTGTGCATTATACTATCCCCTTTTTAAAGAACTTGATTTCAATCTCAATAAAGAAATGAAAGCAACACTCTTTGCTTGTTGTCCTCTTACTCTTTGAGTCTGCCTTGTGGAGGTCTCTCGGGTGTCTACGGCAGATCCGATCAGTCTCGTGATGAAGATCAGTCTTTTCCGATCTTCCACTAAGAAAATCAGGGTATTGTCACGACAACTCAATTTGTCCGGTAAACTACTCGGGGCTCCCCATGGTTTAGTAAGAGGGGAGATTTGCTCTGAATCCGGGGGTGAATTTCATCATTAATTATTCACTCAAAAGTGTAAGCCTGATTAGTGAGGTCTTAAAAACTTCATAGAATGAAATGAATGATCAGCCATTCCATTTGTGCTTGAAGCTAGTAGGCGACGCGAATCTATGGTTTCTATCTTTCAATGGAATACCAATTGCTTGGATGCCTTTGAAAGCCTCGAGATGATTTGCAGAAAAAATGCTTGATAGGTTTGTTTGTCTTGTGTCTCCGTAACAAATGGTCTATTTATTGATGGGCGAACGACGGGGATTGAACCCGCGCGTGGTGGATTCACAATCCACTGCCTTGATCCACTTGGCTACATCCGCCCCTACCCCCGCACAGGTTTCAGTCTCGAGATACGATCAGATCCTTACCCTATGACCGCTATCAAAGAGAAGCTTTTTCCTATACGGGAGTTGCAAATCTATTGTTGTGTTTTGGAATTAGGGGAACCAAAGCTTCAACAAGTCGGCTGCTTCCTGGCAAAGCTTCAAACAAAGAGGTTAGGCTGTGAACTTCATTGATTTGACTGAACTTGACTTAAGATTCAAAAAGATAGAGGCCAGGCGGGCAGTGAAGGCTCGTTTAGTAGAAAGCAAGCTACGACTTTGACGAGCAGCAAGTACCTACTCCTATCAAAAAATGAAAAGCAGCAAGCGGGAAGAAGTACCTACTCCTTTCATTCTTCCTTACTTAGCCTTAGATGTCCTTTCATAGATTCTCGAACCTCCGACAGACGAAATCTTTATGCATGTGTTCTTTCTTTCCACATCTCTTTTGGTCGTTTTTGTTAGGCATTGAACCCCACCTTAGGTGCTGAGTAGTGTCCCCCCCTTCCCTAATACCTAAAAAAAAAAGCAGTAAGTGGGCCTAGTCTTTGCCCAGTCTTCGCCTTTTTCAGTGGCCAAGTTTCAGCATTCAACGTCGGCCTACCACCTTTCTTTTTCAAGGTTGAGCTTCTTCAATTCAAGTAGTATCTTTTTCCTATTCTTATTGGTAAATAGCGTCTGGAAGCGAAGGCAGTATTGAACGAAAGAGATGTCGGGTCGGTCAATTGCATTAGGTAGGAGATGGAGGACCTGTCTTAACAGCAAGTGCAATCGCTATTCGATTCCATCCTCGTTCCCACCCTATTAAACTTCCCAAGGTTCTCTCTCTTTTTGTTTGACTTTTCAGTGAAAAAAGGGGGGTGACAATCGGTAGACTTTCTTTTTTATGTCGCCGTCTCATCAATGAGCGTAGATTGATAGAGATGGCTTTTGTGTTGGTCAATCTGTATCCCATTCTTCAAATATAGTTTCCTTTGATCACAGATCGGCGGGTGATCCATACTTTCACCCCCTTTGGTCAGTCAGTCGTCTTGATCCGCCAGAGGGTCTTGAGCTAGCTTCCTTGAAGAGGCTTGATGGGAAAGAGAGGTAAAAGAACAACCTAAGGAAGGTACCTCATAAGCTTTTGGATTCCATGGTTAAGGCTGACTTCGGCAGATTTTAGGTGAGGGTGGAGGAGTAGGATAGGAGGTGAGTGGTTGATATAACCTAAGTATTATAGGGAGATTTTGGCAATAAGGGTGGTGTTAGGGCTCAAGACAATTTGGAAGGGGGAGTGAGTTGGATCATAAATCAGAGTTTCTTCCTTTGTTTGAAGAGGCAGAATCCTACCAGACTTGAGATAGGAATGGCTAAACTGATTGTCCCAGGAAGAAAGCTAATGAAAGCAAAGGTAAAGAATATCATCTTGGTTTAACAGAAGTTAGTCAAAATCTCGCTTGTCTCTATCGTACTATGATTGCTCTCTATTTATAAATAAACGGTGCTCCTCTCCCTCCTCAACTATCGATCTCGCAGCTTCGCTCCTTCAACTGATTCAAGTGATTCAGCTACCGGTCTCTTTCTTCTCTGATATTTCATTTTCTTCTTGATATTACCTTCCCTTCCCTTATTTCAGGAGGTAAAGCACTCTCTTATCTTTTTCTCGGTAAATAGGCCTTTCTTTCTTTCTACTCCATTGGACTGATTGAAGGAGGTAAAGCACTCTCTTATCTTTCACTCGGTAAATAAATAGGCTGAGATTACCTATGGGTCTCATAGCTTGCGTCGCTCCTTCTCTTTCTCTGATCTTTCTCCTTATTCATCAAGTAAAGACTCGAAGCTTTGCTCCCTTTTTCACTCGGTCTCTTTTCAAGACTCTGAAAATGAAAGAAAGATTTGCTCATGAACCTGAACCTGCCCCTTCACCTTTATTATCATCAGTTATTGTTATTGTGAGTTATTCAAACATAGTAAACAAAGATGAAAGCGAAACCCTTTGACGATATTCCCTATTTTTGAGGTCCTGAACTTGTCCCTGATTTCACTCTTTTACATAGGCTGGATGAGAAAGTGTTTCATTGAAAGACTGAACCTCTATTTCCTAAGCTACTGAATCGGAAGGGAAGTCAATCCTCAACTCCTTATTCATTGGACTGATTGAACTCGTGTAAAGACCATTTCTTATTTAGTTGATGCTCCATATAACTGTCAAGTTTCGTAAGAGCTTTTTCACTAACAGCTGCATAGGAAATTAATTCTTTTGATGCTCCATATAACTGTAAAGTTTCGTCGGAGCTTTTTCACTAACAGCTGCATAGGAAATTCATTCTTTTGATGCTTCATATAACTGTCAAGTTTCGTAAGAGCTTTTTCACTAACAGCTGCTGCTTCAATTCATTCTTTTGATGCTTCATATAACTGTAAAGTTTCGTAAGAGCTTTTTCACTAACAAAAGCAACTTCAATTAATTAGAGTTGATGCTTTACGACTGTAAAGTGATATTTTTGAGTTAAAGAAGAAGGAACTGGCAGGCAGGAAGGAAAGAGAAGCTCATGAACCGGAACCTTTATGGAAAGAGAATGAATTGATTGAAGAATCAGACTCGGACAAGCTTAATTAATTATCCTTAACTACTGTGAGCCTATTTATTCTTTCACTGTAAAGTGGCTGGCTTCTCTCTTGCCCCTGAGTATTCTCTTCCCTTATTTCTGGAGGTCAAAGTAAGTAGCTCTTTCCTGAACCTCGGCTTCACTCCTGAACCTCTCCCTTATTCATCAAGTCAAGACTCAACAAGAATGAACCGGAACCTAGTTAGAAACTCTTAGTTTACCTTACTCTCATCTGATCTTCTCTAATTTAAGGAAGAAACTGAAATATCATATATAATCATAGCAGCTCATCTTGACAGCTTCCATTTGATATTGAGAAAGCGGCGGGGCCGGACAGTCGAGTAACCTCAGATCATCTAAGATAGAATGGAACTGTCTTTGATTGAGACTGCAGATAGAAAGTGTTCCGCTCATTAAGGAAGGAAAGACTGAACCTCAAACCTTTTCCTTCTTGAACGGTAAAGTGGCTTCGCTACTTCTCTTTCTCTTCTCTTCGGGCAAAGTGACATAGATAATAAGAGCAGCTCATCTTTACAGCTTCCATTTGATATTGAGAAAGCGGCGGGCCTCAATGAACTCTCCAATAGTGCCCTGCGGGGCCGGACAGTCGAGTAACCTCAGATCATCTAAGATAGAAGAATGGAACTGTCTTTGATTGAGACAGCAGATATCAAGCGTTCCGCTCATTTCATTAAGGAAGGAAAGCTTTTTGATGGGAATATAGATATACGTAACCGTGTGCAGTTCTTTCATTAAGGAAGGAAAGACTCAAGATTCATTCTTTCTCTTCACCTTCCCCTGAACCTCTCCCTTTCTTGAACTGTAAACTAAGACTCAACGAAGTCAGACTCAAGATTCATTCTTGATCTGATCCTTGATTTCACTCTAGTACTATCCCTTCACTGTCAAAGATCAATACTCCTTATTCATTCGACTGATTTCACTCTTTTACTCTCTCTCCTGTAAGAAAGAAAGATGAATTCTCCTTCACTTCTTTTCCTATTTATTCTTTCATGAGGTAAATAGGTTCAGTAACTCTTTCATTAAGGAAGGAAAGATTTTTTATGGTCAAATTACTATACGTAACAGTGTGCAGTTCTTGTGAGTTATTCTCAGGAAGTGATTGTTCACCTCTATTCCCTTCGCTACTGAACGAACTCGGTAAATAGGCTGGCTTCTCTGCTTCAATTCTTCTTTCCGAGGTAATTCAGAAGGAAAGAGACACTCCGGAACTCAATCCAATCACTTGTCCCTATTTATTCTTTCACTGTAAACTCCTTCCCCTTCACCTCTATTCCCTTGCCTTATTTCATGAGGGAAACTCGGGAGAGCTGCTTCGCCACTTTCCGATTCATTCTCCTTCACTCGCATATTCAATCCTTCTTTCACTCCTTTTCCTATTTATTCAAAGACTGTAAAGACTCGGTTTCGAATCTTTGATTGTTCGTTTTTCTTTCTTCTTCCTTTTCCTCTCCCTTCACCTTTTCCTATCCTTTAGGGTCTCTTTTCTTTTCTTTCCTTCACCAGATTGAACTGTATGTAAACAAAAGGTTATTGTGTCTCACAATTCCATTGCCTCTTCCAAGCCGAAAGACAGCTCTCACGCTCGTCAGTAAAGTGAATTATTCGCCTTTTATAAAGGAGGGAGTGTTGTGTACTAATCGACTTGCTTACCGTAACCGCAAAGAACGAACGGTTGTATTTATTTCTCCTTATCCATAACTATAAGGGTTGTAGCGCCTTTCGAACGGTATAAGTTACGACTTCGCTTCCGAAAGAAAAGAGAGATTTGACTCTGATTCACCAGCATCCACTACCCGAAGGAATTTCTTCACTTACCGCCAGCTCTTATTCCTCTTATTCCCATAGTTGAGCGTGGAAACAAGAACTTTATTTCTCTCATGCCCTTTACCTTAAGCCTGACAAATCTCGTTTCACTTGCCCTACCGCTTTCATTGCCCAGAAAGACTCTCGATCTACAGCCTTCTTCTCTTTCCTTTTCAATACAAAGTGATCCACTTGAATAACTAATAAGGCATAAAAGAAAGGAGTCTCGGTATTCGTTCTTCCGGTAACAAGATCCAGATTTGACTAGGGCGAGCGCTGTTTACCATGCGAGTGGAGAGATTGTTGCGAGCTAATAGCGAGTGGACTTTTCCCCTCCCTTTCTTTATCTTTAGACTTGCTATAAAACAGAAGAAGTTTACTTAGCTTGCACTTGAGCTTTCAGCCTTCTTTTGAATCCGTCAGTAGCAAATTCCCCAAAGCTAAAAGAAAGACGAGACTACAACCGCTACTTGCCCAATAGTACAGCGCCTTCCTCCCTGACTTGACTTTCCTAGCTACCAAGCCCTTTCCTCTTCACTTCAAACCCTTGCCAGAAGAACGAAAGGAAAGATTCTCTGTGATACCGCTTGACGGATAATCGGAGTGAAAAGCCTTAAATAGAAAGCTTTAGCAAGGGTATGAGTTATTTTATGACTTACGCCAGCACCTGAGACGAGCTTACCAGAACTTTCTCCTGCAACAATCTGAGTTTGATTTAGACAAGTTCATGATATTCAGAGCCTTTAGATGAAGAACGCTCTACTAAAACAAGTCAAGGAGAGGAAAGGACTCAAGATCCCAATCGTAGTAGTCAAGGTCCTACATATAAGCCTGAAATCCCAACATTGGGCTTGATAAGCTTTCTCCTCCACAAGCAAGATTGATCATGTCGACCTTGAATGATTCTACATGCAACCTAAACTACATAGAATTGCAAAGAAACTTAGCCATTGGCTAAATAAGAGCACAAATGTATCTTTTTACTATATTTTTCACTGTCTCTTACACATACAACATACATGGCTTTATATAGCCTCAAAATGAAACTATTAAAGGCATTCCAAGAGTTGTAACATTCATACTTAATGACCATAATTAACCATTATGCAATTGTAACCTATAGTAAATAAAGTCTTAAAATACATAAATGAAATACAATAACTCTAAATTGTAACCCACCCAAAATTTATAACAATCAAACTTCATTCTTCTTCAATGTGGCATGAATTGAAACATCTTTTGATAATTTTGACAACCTTTTCTTCACATCTTCATTGAAGTATATTGTATGATTGATGTCTTTTGGTTCATATCATGTTCTTTGCATTATCCAAGCTCGACATGATCAAATCTAAGTTTCTTTGCAATTCTATGTAGTTTAGGTTGCATGTAGAATCATTCAAGTTCGACATGATCAATCTTGCTTGTGGAGTGATTCGAATCTCAAGTGTTCTTGCCTTGAGATATTTGATCAACAAGAATCTTTCTTTTCCAGTTTTGATAAATGCGAGAATAGAGACTTCCATAATCTCATCGTTCCAGTTTTGATAGGAAGATCATCTCAGTCATTTCTTTCTTTCTCATTTGTTGCATTCTTTCTTTTCTATAATCTACTGCCCTCTTGTCCGATGCAATTAGCTGATTCAGTCTCAGCAGACTGACTGACTACCTTTACCCTCAGTTTATAAACAAACTCAAGCAAACACACACTGCGAAATTCTAAAAAGGAAAAGGAGGTAGGTTCGAACGTCACCCCTTTTTGTGTACTGATCAAATCTTCTTAAAAAAAAAAAGAATGAAATCCGAAACGGAAACTTTCTAGAATGATGAATTCCCTCACTAAGAGAGATAGATGGGGATCCTTGTTTGTATTAATATGTTCTTTCCTTTCATTAGTAGTGGGACGTATATATCAAAAGTTTAGTGTGAGATTAGAATGAGATAGATTATTTCTAATTCCAAGTAGTTTAGTAATTGAATTGACTGACTAATTGAGGTTACACAAAATCGGAGCTTGAACGGAACGTATATATTTTGCTTGCTTGCTTTCAGACTAAAAGTTAGATCATAGTTGACGTCACTCCTTCCTTTTTGTGTATCCTCTAAATTCCCTTTGTGTATGTGCTTCCCGGAAACGTATAGTACTCTATTCCATTAGCTAAATCGGGCCAATCAACTAGACCCAGTACTGTATTCATTCGAATCGGGAATATAATGCTACCAATAATTGCGGTAATTCGCATATGGCACATATGGCTTTCTCCCATCAATCAATACTCGTTGAAGAAATGGAAATTGCCCTATTAGTTTTTATTGGATTTGGATCCATCGGGACTGACTGACGGGGCCCCCCAGCTTCGGCCTTGACAGGGCTTTGACCAATTGAACTACAATCCTGGGGAAATCAAGTGTACATGTTGTTGATTTCATTTCCTTCAAATCTTTTCATGTAGATTTTTTATTCGAATTGGCATATTTTACCAGACAGAGACGCGAGGAATAGATTGATATGCGCGGAGACAGTTACTTTAGTAAGAGGAGCATGGATTCATAGTCGTTATTGTCAAATTGATTGATAATCCATCTATCTGGCAATCAATCAAAAAAGAGGGAGGGGTTAATATTCCTTCCTTCATATCCAGCAGTTATGGCGAAGGACAAATGGAACATATCATTTTATGGTGGATACGTGAATTAGTGGGCCGAGCTGGATTTGAACCAGCGTAGACATATTGCCATTTACAGTCCCTCCCCATTAACCACTCTCGCATTGACTCGGGAAGAATCCATTCCAAGCTTATTCATAATCCATGATCCACTTCCTTTCGGAGTACCCTACCCCCAGGCGAAGGCGAATCCCCGCTGCCTCCTTGAAAGAGAGATGTCCTGAACCACTAGACGATGGGGGCATACTTGCCCGACTGCCATCATACTCAGACTATCCGAAAACTATAAATAGAATAGACTCATATGATGCAATTCGTAAGGATTTTTCTGTCTTTCATTATTCCATAGAATTCTAACTAGATTATTCTTTTTATTGATTGAAATAATACGAAGGCTAGTACCCTTCCTTCGGGAAGTTATTGGTGGTTTCCCATATGCTATAAATGGGATGAAACTCAATTTCTCATACTTAATTTCATTAAGTTAGGTAGGTATATTTCGATCTCACACTAAGCCAACCAAGAAAGACAAACAAAAGGAAAGAAAAGGAGGTAGGAACTAACTGAGGAAGAGAGGGATAGGGATCAACAAGTTATTTCAAATGGGGTTTCTCGCCAGCCAAGTCTAATTGCTTTCTCAATGATTCGGTGAATGGATCCATATTCAATTCGTGGGTGTACATGTCTCAATCAAATGAATTGAGTTAGGGTGGGGCTCATCAATTGAATTAGGCTCGTGCTTATGATGAAACAATGAATTGATCAAATCCAATATCCATAAATAAACCATTTTACCTATACTCAGTAGATAGAGTAATCCCATTTTCCATTCCTGAATGAGCGAGTGGATAAGATCCATTTATGTACATTCGTTCTTCTCATTTCTAATAATTATATACACGCAACTCATTGGGCGGGGCTAGTGGCTTATTCAGAAATTGAATCAAATAGGCCGGCCTTTTTCACTCAGTGGTAGAGTAACGCCATGGTAAGGCATAAGTCATCAGTTTAAATCCGATAAGGATGAAATTAGAACAGTGGATCCCTTTGATTGCATTTTCATATTGATTTGGCCCACATACAGGAATCCGGCGAGATTTCCGATTCAATCCTCTTGGTTCTAGACGTTCTATAGGAAAAATAGATGGCTATTTCCCTTTCGCCACAGAGAAACCCTTATTCCAAGTCACAACATATGAGCCCTTTCCAAACAAACAAAGAACATCAAATAATAGAGGATAAGATCAATCTATGTACCAAAGATTTTCCATATTCTTTGGTGGTCCAACGATGTGACGAAGAATAGAAAGGAGAAGGAGAACGAGACTTGAATTTACTTTACCAATAGTACAGTAGTGAATGAATAATATTGATCTAGGTCAGGTTATGGACCAATCAAAGAAGGATTTAGATATTCGAAACCCATTAGATAGAAAGAAAGAAAGAAGAAGGGACAGTAGAAATCAGACAGAAATGATAGACTCGAAGGCCCTTGCTATGCTATGAGGTGTTCGAAAATAGTTCACGTTAGTTGAATAGAAGGATCCACTATGACTATAGCCGTTGGTAAATTGACCAAAGACTCAAATGATTTCTTCTTCGAGATTATGGATGACTCGTTACGGAGGGACCGGTTCGGTCTTGTCGGTTGGTCTGGTCTATTGCTCTTTCCTTGTGCCTATTTTGTTGCCGTAGGAGGTTGGTTTACAGTAGGTACACCCTTTGTAACTTAATGGTATACCTAACCATATGGATTGGCAAGTTTCTATTTATTTGGAAGGATGCAACTTCTTAACCGCCGCTGTTTCGACTCCTGCTAATAGTTTAGCACACTCTTTCTTTGTTGTTACTATGGGGCCTAAAGCACAAGGAGATAGATTTGACTCCTTGGTGTCCATTACCATTAGGTGGTCTGTGGACTTTTGTTTCTCTCCACAGTTTAGACTAATAGGTTTCATGGTACGTCTGAACTTGCTCGATCTGTTCAATTGCTTTGTTTGTTTCCGTATTCCTGATGATTGATCCACTAGGTCAGTCTGGTTGGTTCTTTGCGCCTAGTTTTGGTGTAGCAGCTATATTTCGATTCATCTTACTTTTCTCGGGAATGAAATAATTGGACATTGAACCCATTTCATATGATGGGAGTTGGTTGCAGGTGTATTGGGCGCTGCTCGGCTATGCGCTATTCATGGTGCTACCGTAGAAAATCCCTTATTTGAAGGATCATGGTAATGATGCTTTAAATACATTCCGTGCTTTAAATACATTCCGTCAGTGCTAACCGCTTTTGGTACCAAATCTTTGGGGTTGCTTTTTCCACTAAAGGTTGGTTACATTTCTTTCTGTTATTTGTACCAGTAACTGCTTTATGGCCGAGTGCTCTTGGAGTAGTTGGTCTGGCCCTGAACCTACGTGCCTATGACTTCGGTTCTCAGGAAATCCGTGCAGCAAGGGAAGATCCTGAATTTGAGACTTTCGGTACCCTACTATACCCAGAATCTTCTCTTAACCGAAGGTATTCGTCCTTGGATGGCGGCTCAAGATCAGCCTCATGAAAACACCTTCTATTCCCAGAGGAGGTTCTATACCCCGGGGAAAGGCTCTTTCTTTATTTAATGGAACTTTCTAGCTGGTGTCATGACCAAGAACCGGTTTGTTTCGCTTGGTGTGCCGGAAATGCCCGACTTATCCATTTATCCGGTAAACTACTGGGGGCTCATCTAGCCCATGCCTGATTAATCGTATTCTAGGCCGGAGCAATGAACCTATTCGAAGTGGCTCATTTCGTACCCGAGAAAGAAGCCCATGCATGAACAAGGATGAATTTGACTTCGATTCCCCACCTAGCTACTCTAACTCTACTTTAGGTTGGGGCGTAGGTCCTGGTGGAGAAGTTATAGACCTTTCCATACTTTGTGTCCATCTGGAGTACTTCACTGAATTTCCTCCGTCTGCAGTATTGGGTTTTGGCGCTATGTATCATGCACTTCTGGGACCCGTGACCCTTGAAGAATCTTTTCCCTTCTTCGGTTATGTGTGAAAAGATAGATAGAAAGAAAATGACTACCATTTGGTTGGGGTATTCACTTAATTTTGTTAGGTATAGGTGCTTGCTTTTCTTCTAGTATTCAAAGCTCCTTACCTGATTTTGGAGGCGTATATGATACCTGGGCTCCGGGGGGAGGAGATGTAAGAAAAATTACCAACTTGACCCTTAGCCTGCGATATTTGGTTATTTACTCAACCTTTTGAGGGGGAGAGAGAGAAGGATGGATTGTTAGTGTGGACAATTTGGAAGATATAATTGGTTGGGGGCATGTATGGTTAGGTTCCATTTGTATACTTGGGGGAAGGAATTTGGCATATCTTAACTAAACCGTTTGCATGGGCTCGCCCTTGTATGGTCTGGAGAAGCTTACTTGTCTTATAGTTTAGGTGCTTTATCCGTTTTGGCTTTTATTGCTTGTTGTTTTGTCTGCTTCAATAATACTTATCCGAGTGAATTTTACGCGACGGCTGGACCCGAAGCTTCTCACTTCTCAAGCTCAAGCATTTCTGTTTCTAGTTAGAGACCAACGTCTTGGAGCTAAGGTTGGATCAAGGACCTACTGCTACTGGTTTCGGTAAATATCTAATGCGTTCTCCACCGGTAGAAGTCATTTTGGGGGGAGGGAGAGACTATGCGTTTTTGGGATCCGCGTGCTCCTTGGATAGAACCACTAAGTAAGGGGGCCTAATGGTTTGGACTTGAGTAGGCAAGCAAAGATATACAACCTTGGCAACAACGACGTTCCGCAGAATATATGCCCCATGCGCTCCTTTAGGTTCTTTCACTTCCGGGGGTGGCGTAGCTACCGAAATTCATGCAGTCAATTATGTCTCTCCTAGAAGTTGGTTAGCTACCTCTCATTTTGTTCTAGGATTCTTCCTATTCAGGTCATGAAAAGAACAGGTTCAAACGATCAATTCCTTTTTCCTTTCTTCATTTCTATCTACTCTTTGTTTTCTATTTTGGCTGGGCTATCTATCCCACCTAGTCCAGCCATTCCCCTTTATGATACTGAGCCGGGGAAACAAACCCAATAAAATAAAGAATCTATTCGCCGAGCAAAAAGAGAGAGAGGGATTCGAACCCTCGATAGTTCTTTGTTTCGAACACTATACCAGACCGGTTTTCAAGAATCTCTACTCTTTGTTTCCTTTCCTTACGGGGCTCATGGAGTAGCATATTTCGAAAGAGGGGCCAAAGAAAGATTCCAATTTCGGGCCTCAGTTTCTGCATCATGATCCACCTAATATAGTTATTGGAACTGGCATATGGATTTTGAGAATGAATTGTTGAGAGGGGATGCGGATTTATGAAGGCGGATATGGGAGAACTAATGTTCTGAGGATTGTAGGAAAACGAAGGAGCTACTTGGGATTTGAGGAATGCCGAACGCATTGCAGACATGCCGGTGGATATGGTTTCTACTTCTTTCTTAGATTAGTCTTCCCATTATCTTCTCTAACCTAGTCAAATCAAGTATAACTGATTCCGAGGTTGTCGTGCTGATCGTACTAGTGTTGGGGGTGAAAACCGGTGTCAACTCCCCCTCTGACTCTTCTGACTGCTGCGAGACCGAGATCGGGTACGGATAGGGCTTTGAGTTACCTCTAGTCTCTTCCGCACCTGATTCTCAAATTCAGGTTCCATGATGACGAATTAGGATTGAAACCTAGTTTTGACTCAACGCAAATGTTGGTGCATCACTTTGACATAAGTTACATATGCGCGCGAAGGTGTAGGCCAATTTCAGGCTCTTTTTCAATCTCAAATCATTTCTTCAGTGAACCCCTAACAAAACATTGGCTAAATTGATTTCATTTGCATGAGAGGGCTTCCCGACAATCGAGGTGTCAAAGATCCTCATTTTGACCGTTCGCTACTTTCCTTTCTTTCAATTGCTGGGGGTTGCCATCCGTTGGTAAACCACCCAAACAATGCATTTCCAAATTACTCCCTTGTTGCCAAAATGAAAAAGAAAAGATGTTCTCGCTTATTAGAAGAATCGAGTACTCTGATTTAGAGCGTTCTGAAATCTAAGAAAAAGACAAGGCAAGCAGATATCTAAGAGCGAAACCACCTTCAAATTGAACAACCAACACATAAAGAAAAGAAAGATTAATTGAGACTAGTGTATGGTAGGCCAGAGGTACGCTTGCTTATAAAAAATGGAAATTGGTATGATAGCTTAGCTCTCTCTACTCTTTGCTGAAGCTATCGTGTCGTATGGATGGATGGGGTGCGGATAAGCCTATTTCTTCTCTTCTCTATTCTTTGGATCCTTCATGAAAGAAAAAAAGTTGTGTCATAAGTAAAAGTAGACGAATTGCTCGTGGTTTACTTAATTGGCCATAACGGCCAGCCGACCTTCTTTCCTTTATGAGTGAGTTTGATAAAAAGGCTAAACAAAGGGTTTTCGAGCTGCTCTTTCAATTGCCGCCTAATCTCCCAGTTGCTTAGTTTAGCTGCTCTTCGGCTTTCGAGAATAGGGCGTACTAGTTCTTGAGAGAGAAGACTAAAGAACCTACTAAAAAGTCCCGGGGACTGATTCTGACTGAAACAAGGCCAACTGCAACTCGATTGGAGGAAAGGGCTGCGAGGTAACCCCAAAAATCCCAGCTAGTTTGGGCTGGCACTTTTCATTCAGAAATTCATTTGTTCGAACAGGTAGGGTTTTTCTTCTTTTTGCTTTTCATTCCATCAAGGTCTTTTGAAAAAGAAGACAAGGTAGCTTGCTTACTTAGGGCTTGCGTGTCGGAAGAGGTCTTTCATTGTTTGTTTTTTTTCCAAATTCTCTCTCCCGTGAGCAGCCCAGTCACGTTTGTTGAGCTCCTTCGTCCATGTTAAAAGCAAAGGGTATACTAATCAAAGTCATTCAAATTGGTGGGATTGGCTTCCTCCTTGTACAAGGACGAGGCTTAGTTAAGTAGAACCGTCGCTTGCTCGACGCATCCTTTTTTTCAACCTTATTAGCGTAGCGTGAGTAGGCAGGACCAGTGAATTTCCCCCCGGTTGTTGATGTAGTTGCAAGAAGTTTGCTTGCTTTGATTTTGATTGAGTTGCTGAAAGAATATATAACGTACTGCATTACATAGTGAAGGAGAGAGAATCAATCTGAAGTTCAGTAGTATGCCCGGTTCACCAAGTTCTACCACAGCAGGGCCCAATCATACTCTCTCTCTAAGTTTGATCCTGGCTCAGAAAGAAGGAACGCTAGCTATATGCTATACACACGAAAGTCGAACGTTGTTTAATAAAAACCTGCGCCCCGGATGCAGAAAGCTCTTTTTAATAGAGAGAGAGTCAAGGGGGCTGGGCGATTCTGTAACTGCAGACAGCTCAGACCCGACAAGATGATGGCCGTGCACGAGACCACTTGTTGAGTCGGGGGATGCGAATCGGCCCTAAAAGACCTTCCGCGCTATCTTAAGGCGAAAAACTTCCATTTTGAGACCGCGACCCATCAGCACTTTCTCACTTCTTTAGTAAGATCAGTGTTCAATTCTCCAAGACTCTTTCTCTTTTTTCAGGGCTTAGGTACTAGAACATAATGTGAAGAAATCAGGGTCGAAGTTTAGACCGCTCACACTAGTTCGACCTATAGAAAAGATCATCAATCAGAGAGGAGACAACTCATTTATGATTCCAGTCGAGAAGACTAGTAAAAGGAGAAGGATCAAGAAAGTCATATATTTCAAGAGCTAGATCAGTTGTCGATAAACAAGTCAGAATTGCCTCAACCAAAATTGATGGAATTGGACCTAAAAAAGCCATTCAGGTTCGTTATCGATTAGGTATCAGTGGGAACATCAAGATCAAAGAGTTAACTAAGTCTCAGATCGACCAAATTGAACAAATGATAGGTCAAGATCACATTGTTCATTGGGAATTGAAGAGGGGAGAACGAGCAGACATCGAACGATTCATTTCTCTTTCTTGTTATCATGGAATTCGTCATCAAGATGGATTGCCCTTACGCGGTGAACAAACTTATACTAATGCTAGGACTTGTCGCAAGAAAATTCGGAAATGAAATCAGTCTACCGAAAGCCCTTGGTACTTGTCAGATCAATCACACAGTTAAATAGTTCACTTCAATTTGGTGTCTTTTGGTATTTCAGCGGTTACTAATCTAGTATACGTAACGTATGCCTCCTTCGCCACTCCATTAGTGGCTCGGCTTCATCCTAGAAGTTACAGCTTCCGCCTTTGACGGCTTCACTATCGCTCATGACTGGTATATGAATCTCTTGATTTATGTAGTGGTCGGCCTGATAGAAGCTAAGCTTGGCCAGAAAGAAGCTACTAGTCGCTTCCCGAATGCCTGCCTCTTGACTTATGGTCTAGTCTGATTTCCAATGCCTCCTTCCCTTCCTTGCCGCCAACGGAGAGTAAGCAAGCGATCTTGCTTGCATTCGTCAAAGGGTAGCTTCTGCGCCCTTACTGCCTGCTTCAATTGATGTGAATGAGAGTATCTTCAAATCCTATTTAGACTTTTTCTTTCTCTCTGTCACTGAAACAAGAAGTTTTGTCTCTGTTTTCTTTTTGGATTCCGAGGATGAGCCGGCCGATCCTAACATCATTTATGAGGAGCCAGACGACGAAGCCTCCTCCTCAGATAAAGATATCTTCGATGTGACTGGCAAGAACCACTTTTTCTATTGTGATTCTTTTTGCGGGTTCGGTCAGGTAATAGAAGTTAAGGAGAGATGCTTTCCATCAGCCAAAAGCAGATATCGCCCACCCATGCTCCCCAAGTCCGCTTACCGAGGAATAGAAAGGGAAGAACTGGAGCCAGAGCTAGTTGGGTTGGGGTAAAGAGCCGTAAGAGCGATGGGGGGTAACAGAGGATGTGCTCGTACGGTTCAAAGAAGGGTATGATCAACTCTTTGATTGTTGGGAACTTTCACTCCTCTATATTCGAAATATGCTTTCTAGGAGCATTACGATCTGTAGCTCAAATGGTACCTTATGAAGTCTCTATCGGTCTGATTCTTATTGTGCACCTTGTGAGCGCGTTTAGATCCGCAAAGGAAATCACTCGGATGTTCTCCTAACCCAACCCGGGAATGGACTGGAGGGAATCGCAGCATGGGGAATGCCCGCGTGATATGAACCACGACCAAGGAATTTCCATACCTGAAGATTCAATTACAAGGACGAGAGCTAAGAAGCTACAACAAACCTTATACAGTTATATTCAAGCTATGGTGAGCTCATCAAAGGAAATTCTAGAAGACGCTGGAGACCTCCCTTATATGTTGTGCAAAGTTGAGCTTCAAGAAAGAGATGAATTAAATGCACTTTAAGTTGCATTTAATGAACTCCACTGAATTTATGAAGCTAGTCCAAGGATGAGTCAATAAGCACATTTTATTAATTGTATTATTTTATTATAGTTTAAATATTTGTTTGTCATATT
>NW_019272017.1:11635064-11871986 GCF_002738345.1 Cucurbita maxima
TTATCAACACTTTGTTCTTCTTTAAGATCTTCGAAATCAATTTTCTTGTTGGTAAATTGATTATATTTTACCAATCAGAAGAAAAAAAAAATCATTGAAAGAAAGAAAGCATATTGATGTTAAATGTCTTTTTTTTTTTTCCTCTTGATTATTATATGTAACTCTCATATGTTACTACGTCTACATTAGTCCTTAATCATTTTCTTTCTTTAATTCGTTTCTTTGTCGTTATTCGGATTGCTCCTTCAATACCCTTGTGTATGTCTTGAGTGTGCTGTCTATTCACTTTGAATTGCACTTAGCTCTATAACATAGCTTGTCTCACATCCCAATTTGTTTTTTGGAGTGTGATTTGTGTGTGCTCAATTGTGAGGGTGAGTTTGTAAGGGAGTGACACATTGATTCGAGTGTTGAGTGCTAAACACGAGTGAACTACATTTACGAGTGAATATACGTGAGGGAGTGCTTGTGAGGTCTTTTTTTTTTTCTTTCTTTTACCTTTTTTTTTTTGTAGCATGGAAAATCCAGAGGACAATACTAACATTACTGATGCACGATTGAGAGAAGCCCAACAACGAACCATGGAAAGACTAATTCGAGGAATAGAAGAGTTGACTGATCGAATAGGCAGATTGGAGATTCAAAATCAAGCTCGACAGAGGATTCCACTACCTACGCCCTCAACCGATACATATGAGGGCGACAATTCTGATCACCACGAGGATAATTCACATGTGGTTGGTCATGGCTTGATGCAAGGGAGAGACCATAGAAGAAGGTATCATAATTTACAACAACGAGTTCCTTATGATGATAGAATTGATCGTAACGTGGGGAGCATCAAATTAAAACTTCCCAAGTTTTATGGCAAAACCGATCCAGAGGAGTACCTTCAATGGGAGAAAACGGTGGAGTCGGTGTTCAACTGTCATAATTTTAGTGATGAAAAGAAGGTACTGTTATGCATTGCTCAATTCAAACAATATGCTCAAATTTGGTGGGATAAATTGATGTCAAGTAGGAGAAGAAATCTTGAAGCACCAATTGATTCATGGGTCGAGTTCAAAGAGTCCATGAGGAAGCGTTTTGTTCCACAATATTTTCACCGGGACATGGCGCAAAAGCTTCAAGCATTGAAACAAGGACGCAAATCTGTGGAGGATTATTACAAGGAGATGGATACATTGATGGATCGACTTGAACTCGATGAGGACATGGAGGCTCTCATGGCGCGGTTTCTTAATGGGTTAAACACAGAGATTGCGGACAAGACTGATTTACAGCCTTATTCTAATATTGAGGAGTTGTTGCACATTGCAATTAAGATCGAGAGGCAAATCCAACGAAGGTCTCAACGGTATTCTTCTAAAACTTTTCCCAATTCTACTTCTACATGGAAAAGGGATAGTAAGAACATTGATTATACGCATAGAAATCAAGAGATTAATGTGAAGCCTCAAGCTAAATTTGAGAAAGGGGAGAGTTCTAGAACAGGGAAAGAAAAAGTAGAAAAGTCTAATGTTCGAAATAGAGATTTAAAGTGTTGGAGATGTCAAGGGGTAGGACACTATAGTAGAGATTGCCCAAATGCAAGAATTATGACCATCAAGGAGGGAGAAATTGTTACGGATGACGAGGCACATGACGACATAAATGAGGAAACTGGTGAGAGTGAGGAGTTTAGTGAAGAGGACCCTACACATATATCTTTGGTTACTCGACGAGCTCTAAACACCCACATTAAGGAGGACGGCCTAGACCAAAGGGAGAACTTGTTTCAAACTCGGTGTCTTGTTCAATCTGTACCATGTAGTGTTGTAATTGATAGCGGTAGTTGCACCAATGTTGTGAGTTCCATTCTGGTCAAAAGACTTAATTTAAAGACACAACCACATCTAAGACCCTACAAGCTTCAATGGTTGAATGATTGTGGGGAAGTACGGGTAACTCAACAAACTCTTGTTTCCTTTACTATTGGAAAATATGTTGATGATGTTTTATGTGATGTTGTATCCATGCATGTCGGAGATTTACTACTGGGGAGGCCTTGGCAATTTGATTGTCGGGTAATGTATGATGGGTATGCAAATCGATACTCTTTTACTCACAACGGTAGAAAAACTACTCTTATTCCATTGTCTCCAAAAGATGTATTTATTGATCACTGCAAACTTGAAAAGAAAAGGCAAGAGGCTGATGTAAAAGCAGAGATTGAAAAAGAATCAAGTGAAAAAAAGAGCTTGAGGGAAAAGCAAGAGAGTAACACTCAGCCTAGAGAAAAAAAAAGAGAGAAAAGCCAAATCAGTAAGCTTGTATGTTAGATCAAGTGAGGCTAGGAATGTTTTGATCTCTAACCAGACTATTCTTGTACTTATGTGCAAGGGATCTTGTTACTTTACTAACATGCTTAACCCTTCTTTGCCTAGTGATTTTGTTGTGCTTTTGCAAGAGTTTGAAGATTTATTTTCCGAGGAGAAGCCTAGTAGTTTGCCACCACTTAGAGGGATTGAACACAAGATTGACTTCATTCCTGGCGCGCCCATTCCAAACCGACCAGCTTATAGGACTAATCCAAAGGAGGCTGAAGAGATACAAAGGCAAGTAAGTGAACTCCTTGCTAAAGGGTATGTACGTGAAAGTTTGAGTCCTTGTTCTGTTCCAGTTATTCTTGTACCTAAGAAAGATGGTTCTTGGCGTATGTGTGTTGATTGTAGGGCTATAAACAAGATAACTATAAAGTATAGGCATCCAATTCCCAGATTAGATGATATGCTTGATGAATTGCATGGATGTAGTCTTTTTACTAAGATTGATTTAAAATCGGGTTATCATCAAATTCGCATGCATATTGGGGATGAGTGGAAAACAGCTTTTAAAACCAAGTATGGTCTTTATGAATGGTTGGTTATGCCTTTTGGATTAACTAATGCACCTAGTACATTCATGAGACTAATGAACCATGTCTTACGAGAATACTTAGGTAAGTTTGTGGTTGATTATTTTGATGACATCCTTGTTTACTCTAAATCTTTAGATGATCATATTACCCATGTACGCAATGTTTTGACTACTTTAAGAAACGAATGTTTGTATGTAAATTTAAAGAAATGTAGCTTTTGCATGGTGCATGGAAAAAGTTAACTTTCTTGGGTTTGTAGTTTTGGTGTTGAGGTTGACGAGGAGAAAGTGAAGGCTATAAAAGATTGGCCTACACCTAAAAATGTAAGTGAGGTAAGAAGTTTTCATGGTCTTGCAAGTTTCTACCGTAGGTTCATTAAGAATTTTAGTACAATTGCTTCACCCTTGAATGAACTTGTTAAGAAAAATGTATCCTTTATATGGGAAAAAGATCAAGAACTTGCTTTTAATACTTTGAAAGAAAAATTGAGTTCTGCTCCCTTGCTTGCATTACCTAATTTTGAGTCTACTTTTGAAATTGAATGTGATGCTAGTGGAGTAGGGATAGGTGCTGTATTAATGCAAAATCAAAGACCTTTGATGTTCTTTAGTGAGAAGTTGACTGGTGCATCTTTGAGGTATCCAACTTATGACAAAGAGCTTTATGCTTTGGTTCGTGCATTGCAAACCTGGCAACATTATCTTTGGCCTAAGGAGTTCATTATTCATACGGATCATGAAAGTTTAAAGCATTTGCGAGTACAAAATAAACTCAACAGACGACATGCTAAGTGGTTAGAATTTATTGAAACATTCCCTTATGTCATAAAATATAAACAAGGTAAGGAGAACATTGTTGCAGATGCATTATCACGAAGGTATGTCCTCCTCAATACTTTGAATGTTAGGTTGTTGGGTTTTGAACACATAAAGGATTTGTATCAACATGACATGTTCTTTGCTCCTTTTGTTGAATCTTGTGAAAAAAGACTCATTGTGGATAATTACTTGTTGTTAGATGGATTTTTGTTCCGAAAAGGCAAACTTTGCATACCTTCTTGTTCCATCCGTGAGCTACTTGTGAGGGAAGCTCATGGAGGTGGTTTAATGGCACACCATGGAGTTTCTAAAACTTATGATATGCTCTCTGAACATTTCTTTTGGCCTAAAATGAGACATGATGTTCATAAAGTTTGTGCTCGTTGCATAGCATGTAAACAAGCTAAGTCTAGGCTTCAACCACATGGTTTATACTCCCCATTACCGGTTCCTAATGGTCCTTGGATTGATATATCAATGGATTTTGTTTTAGGTTTACCTAGGACTAGGAAAGGTTATGATAGCATCTTTGTTGTGGTTGATCGATTTAGTAAAATGGCTCATTTTATTCCTTGTCACAAAACTGATGATGCAAAACATATTGCAGACCTGTTCTTTAGGGAAGTTGTACGATTGCATGGCATTCCTAAAAGCATTGTTAGTGATCGTGATGTAAAATTTTTAAGCCACTTTTGGCGTGTTTTATGGGGTAAGTTAGGAACTAAGCTAATATATTCAACTACTTGTCATCCTCAAACGGATGGACAAACTGAAGTTGTTAACAGAACCATGACTGCTATGCTTAGGGCTATTATTGATAAGAATCTTAAGACTTGGGAGGTTTGTTTGCCCTTTATAGAATTTGCATATAATAGGGTTGTTCATAGCACTACTAAATGCACACCTTTTGAAATTGTTTATGGCTTTAATCCTTTAACCCCCCTTGACTTGTTGCCCATACCGTCAAAAGAGTTTGTGAATTTTGATGCAAATGCCAAGGTTGAGTTTGTTCATAAACTTCACAAGCAAGTGAAAGAACAAATTGAGAAACAAAATTCCAAGGTTGCTACCCGAATTAATAAAGGGCGTAAGTTTGTCATCTTCAAGCCAGGAGATTGGGTTTGGGTGCATTTCCGAAAAGAAAGATTTCCTACTCAAAGAAAATCTAAGCTTTTACCACGAGGAGATGGACCTTTTCAAGTTCTTGAGCGTATCAACGACAATGCTTATAAAATTGATTTACCAGGTAAGTACGGTGTTAGTACAACTTTTAATGTTGTTGATTTGAGTCCTTTTGATGTAGGTGATGGCTTTGATTCGAGGACGAATCTTTTTCAAGAGGGGGAGAATGATATGAACCACGACCAAGGAATTTCCATACCTGAAGGTCCAATTACAAGGACGAGAGCTAAGAAGCTACAACAAACCTTATACAGTTATATTCAAGCTATGGTGAGCTCATCAAAGGAAATTCTAGAAGACGCTGGAGACCTCCCTTATATGTTGTGCAAAGTTGAGCTTCAAGAAAGAGATGAATTAAATGCACTTTAAGTTGCATTTAATGAACTCCACTGAATTTATGAAGCTAGTCCAAGGATGAGTCAATAAGCACATTTTATTAATTGTATTATTTTATTATAGTTTAAATATTTGTTTGTCATATTTAAGCTAGTTTTAAATATAGGAGTTAAGGTTATATTGTAACCCACATAGGTTACTATATTCCACCATTAACTAGCCCATTTAATTTGGGAGTTATATATCCATAGGTTAAGGTTGTAAGGGCTATATAAAGCCTTCTTTTCTTTGATTAGACATCAGATTTCGGAATTAAGAATAGAATTTCTATTTTAGCTTTGTTGAGAGCTAAACTTTCTTTGCAAATTCTTGTGTTTAGAACTTGCATGTAGAGTCATTCAAGTGGTATTGATCAAACCTCTTGTGGAGTGATTCGAATCACGAGTTTAGAAACGAGTTTTCTTTACTCTTGATCTTGATCATCAAGGTAATCCGTTCCATACTTTCCCTTGGGTTGATTTTCCATATCACCGCGTCTCATCGCAAGGCTCATTTTGAGTTATGAGTCGGGGGTTTATCTGATCAAGGGTCGGGGCACAAGGGTCCTGGTACTATCCAGGTACGAAGAACCACGGGGGTGACTGCAATGAGCAGAAATCTCACTTACCGGCCTAAACGACGAGCAAACACTCGAACGTGAGAGCAAGGGATCACCCAAGGAATGGCCGAGCTCCAATGAGGGAGGCAAGAACCATGCTTTCAGATACCTAACCCAACCTGATAAGATATGGAACCACTACAAGGGGAGTAAGATTCGGATTACCTTGTTGATCGAATATCTCAAGGCAAGAACATTGTTTGAGATTCGAATCACTCCACAAGCAAGATCGATCATGTCTAGCTTGAATGATTCTTGTTGATCAAATATCTCAAGGCAAGAACACTTCCATGAGATTCGAATCACTCCACAAGCAAGATTGATCATGTCGAGCTTGAATGATTCTGCATGCAACCTAAACTACATAGAATTGCAAAGAAACTTAGCCATTGGCTAAAGAAGAGCACAAATGCTTCTTTTTACTATATTTTTCAAGTCCCTTACACATACAACATACATGGCTTTATATAGCCTCAAAATGAAACTACTAAAGTCATTCCAAGAGTTGTAACATTCATACTTAATGGCCATAATTAACCATTATGACCTCGGGCTCATTGCTTCGCTCTTCTCCCTATCGTCTCATTGCTTCTCTGTCTTAGCCGAGCTAGCTTTCTTTTATTCCCTTCACTCTGTTCACTCTTTCACAAGGTAAATAGAATAGGATAGGTGTTTTCATCTTCCGGCCTGGACTGATTGAACGAGGTAAAGCGTCTTCGCTCTCTCCTCCCCTTTGTTACGTGTTTGTTCGTATGAATTTGATTCTTCTTTTTCGTCAGGTTTAAGGAAAGATTAATGAGAGTGAACGAAGGGAGACTCAAGATGAATGAGACAGAACTACTGAATCGGAAGAAGAAGAAGAGAATGAAAGAAAGAGAAGCGACTGAACAGGAAGTCAAGACTCAAGATTAATGAGAGTGAACAAAGGGAGACTCAAGATTCATTCGACTTTACTGTGAAAGAATAAAGGGAGAAGAAAATGAAAGATTAATTCTCCGGAACCTTTGACTCTATTCCCTTGCCTTACTGAAGAAGGTAAAGCTATTTGAAGAACCTGAACCTGAACCTGACGAGAATGAAATCAGGGGGAGACTCAAGATTCATTCGACTTTACTGTGAAAGATGGGAAAGAAAAGAGATAGTGAAACCTGAACCCGAACCTATAATCCTGTAAACGAAGAAAATGAAAGAAAGAGAGTGAGAGTAACCCTGCATTGGACTGATTTCTTTTACTCGACTGTAAGAAAAGAAGAAGGTCAAGCTCCTGAACCGGAACCAGATTGAACTCGGGTTGAACTATTCTTTCACAAGGTAAAAGACAAAGAGAAAGGAAAGAAAGAGAAGCTCAATCCCTATTTTTTCTTGAATTTCACTCTTTCACAAGGTAATTCGGAAGGAAAGACTCAACAAGAATGATCCTTCACTCAATCACTTGTCCCTGATTGAACTCGGTAAAGCATATTCAGTAGCTCTTTGATTGAATTTGATTCTGCTTGAAAGACAAAACAAATGAAAGAAAGTTGAATTCTCCTGAACCTCGTAAACAAGTCAAGACTCCTTATTCATTCTTTCTCTGATCCTCGAGCTACTTACTCCCTCTCCTCTGTGCTTCACACAATTAGTAGGAGCTTTCCAAAGAAATAGCTTAGTAGCCACAACAGAATCATTAGCTGACCTGTCTTTGTTAGAATGCTTTCCTTATTTCTCTTTCCTTAAGCAAAGGAGTCAAAGACCTCCCTAACAATTGAATAGCGTAGTTTCGTAGCCAAATCAGTATACTGACTGGGGCCGATAGGTTCAGAGTATGAAGAGGTGAGCTGTGTGCTGCTACGCAGCGAACGAGATTCCACCCAAGAATCTCTTCATGTTGATTGAGCCTTGCCTATCCACGGCTTTAAAACCACACTGAGCTAGTCCCGCGAAGAAATAGGTAGAGGTCTATTTTCCATTAGCCTTTGTAGCAGCGAACAGGCAAAAGAGACTACTATCAGCTCGGGGTTGGTTAGACCCACGAGCCTCCATAAGAAAGGTTGAACCACTACTGTAGGAAAGCGAAACCACTGAGGACAAAGTCATTTAAGCTGATTATTATGCAATTCCCCACCAGTTCAATCATTGAATAAAAGATAGTCACTTGTTCTTTAATAAATAGTTCAATAATCTAGGGTGAAACCTAATAAAGGTGGTCTCTTTCTTTTCCAATATTTCCAATTCTGTAATGGTGGCTATAGAGGACATCTAACGGCCGCTAGACCACCGTAATGGGGCGCCCTCCCCTTTAGTTTCCATCGCTCATTTCTGTCCGCCACACAGATCGAGTATAGCACGAGTGATCTATACGAGGTGGTGATCCCCATTCTTGTCTTGTACGCAGTACTCATACTGAAAATTAGAATCAAGGATTCCTCGATCTGATGCCCTTAGGTCGATTCTCATCATTCATTCTAAACCCTTCTCTGCTTAGGCTTAGAGGGTGGTCCCCCTTTTCTGTAGCTACTTCCTCAAAATGTAGTTGAGCTTCGCCAATCGATGATGTCCAGATCCAGATCCAAACACGGACCAGAGAACAGACAATCAGTTAGTTACCCCTCTGTGCAACACATATAGGGACATTTCGTTTCCTTCAGGTGTTGCCTACTAAGCTCCCCCTCTTCGTGCAGTTCTACTTATCCTTTCTCAATTAGTATCATATGAGGAATTATTCCATTTTAATACCTGCCCTCAGATCCTTTGACCATCCACCACCATCAGAATAAAGGTCCTGCGGCGCTACGCCACGAATAGTTAAAATCATATCATCATGCAAAGAAATCCCCCTAAGAAGGAAGGCAGGGTTCTTGTCTCACCTATAAAGACTACTCTTTCGCATTCATTGCTTATTAAGTCAGCCCCTCGTCATACTCTTCACCTATCGGCTCTTTAGAGCTTTCCTTGAGTTTGATTGCAGGGCGTTTAGACGAACCAGAGGACTTTTTTCCTTCCCTTCTTAGCCCTGAACTACGGGAAAGAGGTCAAATATCACTACAGTCGTTCTGCCGCTATTCTTCCCGTTGGATATGGGATCCCATTATCATCGAGGTTCTAAATTCAGATCACTCACCTCTTTCTTTCTTCTTCCATTTTTATAACGAATGGGGTTTGCAAGAAATTGCCTGTAACTACATTCCTCCACAGCTTGCTCCAACTCATTAAAGCAACCGACATTAGTTTACTCATTCCCTACCCTATGCTCCCCAAGTTGCTACAACCTCTAAGCGCAGGAATCCACGAAGGAAGGAAGGCAAATAAGTAGGGCAAGAAAGCTAATCGACGAAGAGGTGTCGACCATTACAGAGAATTCGACAGACAAGACTACAGATATCAAACCTAGTGAGAAAGAGTCGATCCAAACCTGCGAAATGGTTAGATTCTATATCTAATATACAAAAGACCAAGCAAAGTCCCGGCGGAATCTTCAAATGATGGGAGGCTCGGTTGCTTACCTAACCATGTTATTCTGTAATTCCAGAAAGCTTGCATTTTCCTCTTCACCGAGTATGTAAAGCAAAGGGTAGTGAAAGTATTAGTGGTTTGCGGAGAATTGGTTGTTTACGAAGAAGGACATCTTTGCTTTTACTTCTAATGAGCCCCCGGAACATCGGTCGAAACTACCGATGTTCCGCTCCTTGCAACCGCTTTTCCCTGAACAACCTAATGGATCTACAACAACTAAACAACAATAACACAATGACAACCCCAAACCAACAACCATGGTCCCCTCGGCAATGACCGAAGGATCCCCTTTGCACATTAGAAGATTTTTTTTAATTACGTTAACCCGTGGGGATAAAAGGTCTGGAATTACAAAATGGTGAGTGCAAGAATTCAAGGTGTTTTTCTCTGCCAATCAATTATTGTTGGGACAGAATCACATAAGGAAGAGGGTCTCCACTACCATGCTGGAGTGCTTACGGAAACTTCCCGCTGGACTGCCGCTAAGTTTCTTCGAAATGCATTTAAGGAATGGGACGGTAGGTCCATTGATGTGAAATTCTATAAAGCTTGGTCCACGGTTGTGGAATATGTGTTGAAAGAAGATTGCTCGCCCCACGTTTGGGGAGAATTTACACTCGGAGATTTGCAAGGAATGGTTCATTGTAGATCTTGCCATACAAAAATCAAGGAATCGATCCTGGCAAGGATGATTCAGAGATTAACTGAGATGCGTAATGTTTTGGAAATATATGAAGATTCCCTGTTTACCGCGAAGCTATTCTCCTCATTACCGAGAATCAAAGAAGCTCATGAGGACTTACAGGTGTTGCAAATGATGAAAACCCCTTTTTTTGAAAGGATAGAAGCCTACCTAAAAGCCGTCGGTTATCCCGCGGAATACTAAATTGAAGAAATTGAGGAAAAGTCTCTTATACTGGACTGGGTGGCATGTCAATTATTTTTTCGGAGGCCGCTCAAGACAAAGAAGATATTCGTGGGGCCCCTAGTACCCAGAAAACCCTCCTTTTTCAAATGTTACAGAAGGTATTTTTATTTCGTAAGCTCGCGCCGGAATGACTTTACCGGAGCAAATGACTATTATGACCTTTGGGTCTTTGACGAATTTCATGAGCCCAGTGAGTCCTCGGGAATGTTTGGCGCAACCGAGGAAGGTACCGTTTATTCCAGCACGATTCTTCAGGTATTGGATGGGCAAGAGTGCAGATTGGACTCGAAGTATGGTAGAGTCTTTCAGAAACGTCAAAATATCCCGATCGTGATGATCGCGAACAAACTTCCAGCCAGTATGAAAGAGGAGGGCCCCTTCCGGGCAAGGTTCCTTAGGCTGCGTTTTGCCTCTAATATTAAGGGGTTGGAAGAATCCCGCGTCATCGCAACTCTCTCGAGTTATATCCAAAGAAGAAGGTCCCCACTCGATCGAGGAGCCCCCGATGTCAGAGACAGGAGCCCCGGGTGTAGGTCCTGAGGCAAAGGGCTCTTGCTGCGAATCAGAAGGTTGTGAAGGTAAAGGGGAGGCCCTTGGGTCCCCTGGTCCCTCGCATCGTAATAAAGGGAGGAGCCGCACCCTCTTGTATAATGACTGTGAGGCCTTGCTCAGGTCCCTCGCATCGTAATAAAGGGAGGAGCCGCACCCTCTTGTATAATGACTGTGAGGCCTTGCTCAAACAGAGGAACCCCAGGTAACAGAAAGACGGGAGGAATTGCAAAGACTAAGGTGTCGCCTGGAAAGAAGGGAGTGTTCGCCATGGTCGCTGGAGGATGGGTACTTTTTCACAAGGGAGGGTTCCCTTCTAGGCCTCTTGGGAGAAGGTCAAATAAGGGGCTTCGGCTCGGAGGAGGATCTACCTGAAAGAGGTTGTCAAGTCCTCTTGTGCCACCTTTTCGAGACCGCCTTTCGTAAGAAAGGAGGAGAAGGAGTGTTTTCCTTAATCGACTTTGCTATGATCCCATTGAAGAAAAAAGAGAGTCTAGAGTCTGGGGTGCCCCCTTCTGAGTTCCCATTTTGAGATCCTTTCAAGAGAATAGGGGAAGCCAAGAATGAAAGTAAACTAATCGAAATTGGAGGTGAGGTTCTCGCGATTCCTCACACACAAGCGCCTGTTCAAGAAAGAGGAAACCCTGGGTTACTTAATCTACAAAAATGAGGAAGGGGAGGACTACGCAGTATGGCCACTGCAACTTGTAGCTCCACCAAGTCGGGAGGAAGGGGTTAGTGAAAATTCCTCATATAGTTCTCTTATGGGAGCTCCCGCCGAAGAGAGAACATGGCATCTTATTTTGCAAAATGGGTCTTTTGTGCATAATTCTCGTCTGTTTCGTTTGTCCGAAGTGTTGCGCCAAACAAATAGGGGATCACCCAACGCCAGAGGAAAGCATTCTGTACCGAATCGAACTGGCAAACTGCGGGAAGGAGGACAACACATGGGATACTTCCGATTAGGGGCTGCCCCTTCTTTCTTTGTGAGGTGGGCTTCCTATCCCTAATCTTTCCGATTTTTGTTTCCTCGTGCCCGGGCAGGCTTTCGGTGGTGCGTATATGAGGTGTTTCCCTCGCTCTTTCTGGTGTAACTGTTCCTAGTACTAACTGTTCTGAATGTAACCGTTCCATATGTACCTGTTCCTAGTGTAAGGGGTTTGAGTGTAATGGAGGTTTTAGGGGGGCCGTTTCCCCTCAAGGGCTTTTGTCTTGATTGGGGGGCATCCCCCCCCCCCCCCCCCCCCCCCCCCCCCCCCCCCCCCCCCCCCCCCCCCCCCCGNGGTGTGAGCGGAGTTGGTATCCTTGTTGCTTTGTTTGTTGTTTTAGAGAGTTTTCAAAAGTCAACTCTGAAGAATTACCGTAAACCTTTCGAGCCAAGCCCCTTCATTCATTGTTATTAGGTTGATGGGTTGCTGTTGCTTTCTTCAAGTCCAAGTTTCCTGCTTGTTGCTTTAGAAAGATGACAGGGGCGCGTTAGCGCTTTACTAATATCAAACAACTAGAATAAATAGAAAAATGGCTCTTCTCTTTCTTTATCAGCTGGATCCAGAACGAATAGGAGATCTATCAGTACGCCATCTGCTACATATCTTGAGTAGTGAGGGAACTCTTTAGCTTGACGAGCTACTTGAGTTTTCGAAAAACGCATAAACCCCGGGATTTTCGTAAAAGAAAAGAGGAACGAGTGCCAAGGGACTTGAGTGACTCTCCCTAATCAATAAGCGGGAGAGGGACGAAGAAACTCGATCGGCTACTAGAGACGAGCAAGAGCCAGAGATGCACTCGACGAGCAGACGAGGGACGAGTGGTAGAAGCCGACAAAGAGTAGTGATAGTGACGGTTCAGCGAAGTCAAGACTATTAGGGGCTCCCTGACGATCCCGAACCTTCCAAAAGTGAGGGGTATGTTCTGTTTCTTGGTACTCTCTTTCTTTGTTATGCCAACCTAAAAAGAGAAAGGGATACGGAGCTTGACTTGAAAACAAAGAGCTATGCCCACCCTATCACAACAAGGCAGATAGGGGACTTTTTTCCTTCCTTAAGTCCAGGATACGCAAACAATTTCTCCCCACTAAAAAGAGCGATTGAGAGTGGATTTCAGGTTCGATAGTGTCGATAAGGTATTAGCCCCTTACTCACCTCTTCAACATCTAGAAAAAGGCCCTATTAGTTAAGCTCTTTCGTAAAAGTACCATTGGTCGGTGGTTCCTCTCTTTTTCTCTTTCCCCCTGAACACAAAATCGATCTCGCCATCAGCTCGACTAAGAGTTCCTAATCGAAAAAGTAAACTGAACGTCGACTTGATGATGCAAAGGAGAGGGTTCCGAAGGAATATCTTCTTGCCAAAGGAGAGGGGAACCGAGTGCCGAAAAAAACCGGTTTAGGTAAATATCTAATGTGCTCCCCGTCATCTTGACTATTATTCACAATCAAGTAAGGAAGTCCTTTTCTTGACTTGGCATGTATACCTATCCTCTTTTTAAAGAACTTGATTTCAATCTCAATAAAGAAATGAAAGCAACACTTTTTGCTTGTTGTCCTCTTACTCTTTGAGTCTGCCTTGTGGAGGTCTCTCGGGTGTCTACGGCAGATCCGATCAGTCTCATGATGAAGATCAATATTTTCCGATCTTCCACTAAGAAAATCAGGGTATCGTCACGACAACTCAATTTGCCCGGTAAACTACTCGGGGCTCCCCATGGTTTAGTAAGAGGGGAGATTTGCTCTGAATCCGGGGGTGAATTTCATCATTAATTATTCACTCAAAAGTTTAAGCCTGATTATTGAGGTCTTAAAAACTTCATAGAATGAAATGAATGATCAGCCATTCCATTTGTGCTTGAAGCTAGTAGGCGACGCGAATCTATGGTTTCTATCTTTCAATGGGATACCAATTGCTTGGATGCCTTTGAAAGCCTTGAGATGATTTGCAGAAAAAATGCTTGATAGGTTTGTTTGTCTTGTGTCTCTGTAACAAATGGTCTATTTATTGATGGGCGAACGACGTGGATTGAACCCGCGTGTGGTGGATTCACAATCCACTGCCTTGATCCACTTGGCTACATCCGCCCCTACCCCCGCACAGGTTTCAGTCTCGAGATACGATCAGATCCTTACCCTATGACCGCTATCAAAGAGAAGCTTTTTCCTATACGAGAGTTGCAAATCTATTGTTGTGTTTTGGAATTAGGGGAAGCAAAGCTTCAACAAGTCGGCCGCTTCCTGGCAAAACTTCAAACAAAGAGGTTAGGCTGTGAACTTCATTGATTTGACTGAACTTGACTTAAGATTCAAAAAGATAGAGGCCAGGCGGGCAGTGAAGGCTCGTTTAGTAGATAGCAAGCTACGGCATTGACGAGCAGCAAGTACCTACTCCTATCAAAAAATGAAAAGCAACAAGCGGGAAGAAGTACCTACTCCTTTCATTCTTCCTTACTTAGCCTTAGATGTCCTTTCATAGATTCTCGAACCTCTGACAGACGAAATCTCTATGCATGTGTTCTTTCTTTCCACATCTCTTTTGGCCGTTTTTGTTAGGCATTGAACCCCACCTTAGGTGCTGAGTAGTGTCCCCTCCTCTCTAATACCTAAAAAAAAGTTCTGTCTATGGAGCCTAAAGCTTAAACCATGGCATGGCAGTAAGCAGTAAGTTGGCCTAGTCTTTGCCCAGTCTTCGCCTTTTTCAGTGGCCAAGTTTCAGCATTCAACATCGGCCTACCACCTTTCTTTTTCAAGGTTGAGCTTCTTCAATTCAAGTAGTGTCTTTTTCCTATTCTTATTGGTAAATAGCGTCTGGAAGCGAAGGCAATATTGAATGAAAGAGATGCCGGGTCAGTCAATTGCATTAGGTAGGAGATGCAGGACCTGTCTTAACCGCAAGTGCATTCGCTATTCGATTCCATCCTCGATCCCACCCTATTAAACTTCCCAAGGTTCTCTCTCTTTTTAATTGACTTTTCATTGAAAAAAGGGGGGTGACAATCGGTAGACTTTCTTTTCTATGTCGCCGTCTCATCAATGAGCGTAGATTGATAGAGATTCCTTATTCATTCGACTGATTTCACTCTTTTACTCTCTCTCCTGTAAGAAAGAAAGATGAATTCTCCTTCACTTCTTTTTCTATTTATTCTTTCACGAGGTAAATAGATTCAGTAGCTCTTTCATTAAGGAAGGAAAGATTTTTTATGGTCAAATTACTATACGTAACAGTGTACAGTTCTTGTGAGTTATTCTCAGGAAGTGATTGTTCACCTCTATTCCCTTCGCTACTGAACGAACTCGGTAAATAGGCTGGCATCTCTGCTTCAATCCTTCTTTCCCGAGGTAATTCAGAAGAAAAGAGACTGAACTCCGGAACTCCATCCAATCACTTGTCCCTATTTATTCTTTCACTGTAAACTCCTTCCCCTTCACCTCTATTCCCTTGCCTTATTTCAGGAGGGAAACTCGGGAGAGCTGCTTCGCCACTTTCTGATTCATTCTCCTTCACTCGCATATTCAATCCTTCTTTCACTCCTTTTCCTATTTATTCAAAGACTATAAAGACTCGGTTTCGAATCTTTGATTGTTCGTTTTTCTTTCTTCTTCCTTTTTCTCTCCCTTCACCTTTTCCTATCCTTTAGGGTCTCTTTTCTTTTCTTTCCTTCACCAGATTGAACTGTATATAAACAAAAGGTTATTGTGTCTCACAATTCCATTGCCTCTCCCAAGCCAAAAGACAGATCTCATCACAGCACTTGCTTTCCCTTTAGTATCTCTACTTAGAAGTAGGGCGAGCAAGAGGGAATTCTCTAATCCGATAGCCTTACAACAAAGAAGCTTTCTTAACGCACTAGCTTTGAGTTCCGACTGAAAATCTATTAGAAGTTCAAAACCAAAAGAAAAAGTGCATCGCTCTCACGCTCGTCAGTAAAGTGAATTATTCGCTTTTTATAAAGGAGGGAGTGTTGTGTACTAATCGACTTGCTTACCGTAACCGCAAAGAACGAACGGTTCTATTTATTTCTCCCTATCCATAACCATAAGGGCTGTAGCGCCCTTCGAATGGTATAAGTTACGACTTTGCTTCCGAAAGGAAAGAGAGATTTGACTCTGATTCACCAGCATCCACTACCCAAAGGAATTTCTTCACTTACCGCCAGGTCTTATTCCCCTTATTCCCATAGTTGAGCGTGGAAACAAGAACTTTATTTCTCTCATGCCCTTTACCTTAAGCCTGACAAATCTCGTTTCACTTGCCCTACCGCTTTCATTGCCCAGAAAGACTCGATCTACAGCCTTCTTCTCTTTCCAATTCATTACAAACAAAGTGATCTGCTTGAATAACTAATAAGGCATAAAAGAAAGGAGTCTCGGTATTCGTTCTTCCGGTAACAAGATCCAGATTTGACTAGGGCGAGCGCTGTTTACCATGCGAGTGGAGAGATTGTTGCGAGCTAATAGCGAGTGGACTTTTCCCCTCCCTTTCTTTATCTTTAGACTTGCAGTAAAACGGAAGAAGTTTACTCAGCTTGCACTTGAGCTTTCAGCATTCTTTTGAATCCGTCAGTAGCAAAATCCCCAAAGCTACAAGAAAGACGAGACTACTACCACTACTTGCCCAATAGTACAGCGCCTTCCTCCTTGACTTGACTTTCCTAGCTACCAAGCCCCTCCCTCTTCACTTCAAACCCTTGCCAGAAGGACGAAAGGAAAGATTCTCTGTGATACTGCTTGAATAAGGATTCGAAGTGAAAAGCCTTAAATAGAAAGCTTTAGCAAGGGTAGGAGTTATTTTATGACTTACGCCAGCACCAGAGACGAGCTTACCAGAACTTTCTCCCGCAACAATCAGAGTTTGACTTAGACAAGTTCATGATATTCAGAGCCTTTAGATGAAGAACGCTCTACTAATACAAGTCAAGGAGAGGAAAGGACTCAAGATCCCGATCGTAGTAGTCAAGGTCCTACATATAAGCCTGAAATCCCAACATTGAGCTTGATATGCTTTCTCTTCCATTTCTTGATATAGATATTCTATTCTCTTTCTTTCTTTCTTTCTTTCTTTTTAGGCCATGAAGAACGAGAGAGGGTAACAGGGGGTCAAAGTGACGAAACACCGGGCGTCGCCTTATGACACCAATAACAGTGATTTCTGATGAGTAGGGGGAAATAAAGGGGATTGAAATGGATCTGCCTTTTAGAGATAGGGTGGGAAAGACAAATCTCCCCCATAGGAGCAAACTCATTCCCACATTCGTTAGCCGCAGAGCTAGAAACGACAGCAACTTACCGGTTGGTCACTTTTGAAGGTATCTCTGGTGATCCTTTACCTTATTCATGGCTGACTGCTTACATCAATGTCTCCCCACTAATTAGGCGGACGACAGGACTAGTGTCGCACAACCCCAATACCGTACAGAATGAATAGTCCCATCCATTTACTATATGTACCGATGAAAGTGAGAAAGGTAATAAGCCTTACAAACAAGGGGCAAAGCAAGGGTTGTTGGCAATGCGACATTGGCATCTAGCAAAGGACCAGTGAAAGCCAACGATAGAGCTTACCAGTAGGTCGAGCCTACCTAATTTTGCTTCTTCTTTCAGCCAATTTCGAGACCATTCGAAGTGCTGTCAGCCCAGGATGCCTAGAGCCGCACAACGATTGGGTTCCAATCGCGCAGGTTGTTGGCGGATAGGAAAGGCCAAGATCTGAACTTGATGTCCCAAGGAGTCTCTGTTCATCTTCGTTCAAAGCAGGACACATTTGACCCCAATCTTACATACAGTGGCTCTAGCTAAGGCTGCCAGCGGTCTAGATAAGACGCAGCGCAGAACTCTCAATTGAGATAAGCTATGACTCTCCAACAAGGACTACCTACAAGGGCAGCAACAACAACCTAGCCCTTAAGACAAAGTCTATGGCCAGAACTCAGAAGGCGGCGGAAGATCCTTCGAAAGCGAGTAGCTAAGACCCCGGGGAAAGCATCCAAAGAACAAGGTAGAAAGAAAGACAGGATGGCGTTGAAAGTTGATAAGCCAAGCCAAAGGATGGCGACAAGGAAGATGGCAGCCATTAAGAAGAAGATATCCAGTATACTGAAAGACAAACTGAAGTAAGGAATGCAAGCCCCAGGACCAGGAAAGTCTAGATGGAAAGGAAAGCTCAAAAAAGAGAATGAGTGCACGGATGTAACGCAATACGTATTATGAAAGGTAGGTATAAATGAGGGGTTGTTGGATAAAGCCTCGATAAAGTCTCTTACAGAGAGTCGTCTTAATCCCTCCATACTATGTTCCGAGTTTACCCAACTATGACTTAACGAGAGTCGAGACAGCCTTGTCTTCGGGTGTGCTTCATCTCATATATATGCCTGCTTCGTAATTGATATGAACCACGACCAAGGAATTTCCATACCTCAAGATCCAATTACAAGGACGAGAGCTAAGAAGCTACAACAAACCTTATACAATTATATTCAAGCTATGGTGAGCTAATCAAAGAAAATTCTAGAAGACGCTGGAGACCTCCCTTCTATGTTGTGCAAAGTTGAGCTTCAAGAAAGAGATGAATTAAATGCACTTTAAGTTGCATTTAATGAACTCCGCTGAATTTATGAAATTAGTCCAAGGATGAGTCAATAAGCACATTTTATTAATTGCATTATTTAATTATAGTTTAAATATTTGTTTGTCATATTTAAGCTAGTTTTAAATATAGGAGTTAAGGTTATATGGTAACCCACATAGGTTACTATATTCCACCCTTAATTAGCTATTTTAATAGGAAAGTTATGGGTATTTTTCATTTACTAGCCCATTTAGTTTGGGAGTTATATATCACATAGGTTAAGATTGTAAGGGCTATATAAAGCCTTCTTTTCTTTGATTAGACATCAGATTTTGGAATTAAGAATAGAATTTCTATTTTAGCTTTGTTGAGAGCTAAACTTTCTTTGCAAATTCTTGTGTTTAGAACTTGCATGTAGAGTCATTCAAGTGGTATTAATCAAACCTTTTGTGAAGTGATTCGAATCACGAGTTTAGAAACGAGTTTTCTTTACTCTTGATCTTGATCATCAAGGTGATCTGTTCCATACTTTCCTTTGGGTTGATTTTCCATATTAGTAATTGAATGTCAACCTTTCATTGGGTGTTCGATGAGACCAGAGTCGAACCTAACCGTTGAGCCCGAGGGTTGTGTATGTACCCCACTAGGTAGAACAAAGGGTCGTAGTTAAGTATACAAAGAAAAGGGATAGTTTCCTTCGGGTAGAGGGTCAACCTGGCTAGCACGCTAACTATAACATTCAACCACCAAGATCCAGAAAAAGAGGGTCGAAGGCTCGAGCAAGGAAGGGTGGCGAAGGAAACCCATAGAATGTGGGTATCCAGACTCGAGAAAGCAGGAAAAGCCATTCCAGGAAGATCGATAACAGAAGATCGGATAAGATTGAAGTATGAGCGCAAGCTTTTACTGCGAAAGCGAGCCAACAGCTGGAGGATCAGAAAGGTAGGCCGGTCGAATGAGGGAGAGCCAAGCCAGAGTCTCAATAATCAGACTAAGTCTTAAAAAGGATGGAAGGGTGGGGGATCCTGTGTGACCATGAAAATGGTTGTCATTTCAGTACATAGAAAGACGATGGAAGTCATTCCGTTCGTTTCTTTCTCCCATTATTTCAATGCCCGGTTAGAACAGCTAAGCCCGCCCTGATTCTATTCGTATATATTATCAAGTCTGCACGTTACCTTTCTTTACCGTTTGCCATTTAAGGGGGAGGGAGTCTTGGAGCTTTGAGTCGACGAGAAGAAACTATTCCCTCTCTATCCCAATACCTTATTCCCTCCGAAAGAAAATGCTAATGCCAACTATATATACTTAGTAGCACTAATGTATCTAAATGAGAAAGCCTCTCTCTTATGGCTCGCCCGGGATCTAAGCGTATTGAAGTTCAGAAACGACTCCCTGCAGGCCAACGAAAGCTGTCATTTGTGGACATGACTACTATTTAGCTAGGATAAACTAACTGTCTAAGATAGTGGCCGTCCAAAAGAGGGAATAAAGGTCCGGAGATTCTTTCCTATATGTACTCTCCGATTCTCCTTCATCATCTTTTTGCACTTTCTTTGTGGTACCTTTTTGTTGCCCTTCATTTTGTGTAATCAATCATTCCGCTTTTCTTTCTTATTACTTTGTCTTGACTTGTCTTGGTGAATCAACCAGAACCCAATGAATAATGCGGGTCTTCGTTCAACTATTTCTTGGAACTTTTAGGTAAGATGAAAAGCAGCAAGCCCATAGCATAGGAAGTTGTAGCAGTCTATCTTTCTGCCCAGAATGAATGCCCAACGAAACCTACTCCTTTGAATCAAGATAATTTCTCGTTTTTGACATAAAGCCCAACAATTGCTTAACGAATGTATCTCAGGCTATCAGATATACCGATTTGCTTCAGTGAGAAATTTGGCCGAAAAGTGCTTGAAGCTGAAGTTCTTGTACCTTATTTGAAAACTGTAGGATAGCGGACCCATATGAGTCAACGATTTTCGCGGAATCGTCAAAGCCAGGTCAAAAATAGGAGTAAATCAAATAAGGATTCAGTATTTTTTAAATGTACAAAGACAGTGGCAGGTGATGATCGAGATTATTTCGAAGAAAGCCTGAGGGCACTGTTCCTAGGAGCTCTTGCTCATGATCTTTTGACTCTGCTTCCTTCCTTATTTCACTGATGCTTTAGGGACAACCTATTTCATGGGTTTCTCACCCTCGAGTACAGAGCTCTTTCCTTTCGGATCTTGCTTTCACCCCCTAACATTGGCAACACGCCTTGGATGAGGAGCATGACCGTGAGATCCTCCCTCACCTAATTGGTTGACGTCCCTATCAACCAACTACTTTCAAACATGCTGATGTGGGTGGCGGCGGAGTCCAGATCTTCGGCGCGTTCCCAGCTGGTTTCCTCCGTAGGGAGATTCCTCCATTTGACAAGGACTTCACGAATCGTCCGTATAGGTCTTCCTATCTTCCTAACCTTGTTGGCTAGGATCTCCTCTATTTCTTCGGTGTATCTTTGTTTCAGATCGATGCTTGGTCTCGTGATTATATTTCGCTGATCGTCGTCTGGGTCAGGGTGATAGGGCTTCAAGTTGCTCACATGAATAACTGGGTGAATTTTCATCCATGTGGGTAGCGCAACTCTATAGAAGGTAGCCTTGATCTTTTTAAGGACCGTTAGGTTATGTCTTATTTATAGCTTGGTCAACGTTTATATCTGGTAAAACTATATTTGGTAAATAACTATATATAGTAGATGGTTAAATCTGGTAAACCTATATATAGTAAACTGAACTATATAAATATCCCGTAGGGTAGAGTTTTGAAAATGTACTTTTTGTATTCTCTGTATTCTCTGTATTCTCTCTTACTGTACATACTTGAAGTTATCAATATAAATCCTTTAGCCAGAGTTCTCCTTGCATTTTCTCTATCCTATTCTTTGTGTTCATTTAGATCGAGTGTGTGCGTTGTTGTGCGATCCCAACAACGACTTGGAATGCCTAGTAGTTTCATTTTGAGGCTATATAAAGCCATGTATGTTGTATTTGTAAGAGACTTGGAAAATATAGTAAAAGAAGCATTTGTGCTCTTCTTTAGCCAATGGCTAAGTTTCTTTGCAATTCTATGTAGTTTAAGTTGCATGTAGAATCATTCAAGCTCGACGTGATCAATCTTGCTTGTGGAGTGATTCGAATCTCAATCAAGTGTTCTTGTCTTGAGATATTTGATCAACAAGAATCATTCAAGCTAGACATGATCGATCTTGCTTGTGGAGTGATTCGAATCTCAAACAATGTTCTTGTCTTGAGATATTCGATCAACAAGGTAATCCGAATCTTACTCCCCTTGTAGTGGTTCCATATCTTATCATTTGGTATCAGAGCTTAAGGCTCAAGATCGGATATATGTTTCCTTTGCATTTCTTTTCAATTTGTTTTTATCTTTTTAGTTTTTAATCGACCCAAAATAAAGAAAATCAAATCTGGGCTCTACTAGAAAATTTGAGAGGTGAGGATGAGAGATTCATTTGTGTAAATGAGTGCAAACAGAGTGGCCTAAAATTCCTTGAGTGTATACACGTGAGAGAGTGTTATGAGGTCCTTTGTATTTCCATAACTTATTTTTTGCAGCAAAGTTTCACAAATAGATTCGAGGACGAATCCTCTTGAAGAAGTGGAGAATGATATGAACCAAAAGACATCAATCATACAATATACTTCAATGAAGATGTGAAGAAAAGGTTGTCAAAATTATCAAAAGATGTTTCAATTCATGCCACATTGAAGAAGAATGAAGTTTGATTGTTATAAATTTTGGGTGGGTTACAATTTAGAGTTATTGTATTTCATTTATGTATTTTAAGACTTTATTTACTATAGGTTACAATTACATAATGGTTAATTATGGCCATTAAGTATGAATGTTACAACTCTTGGAATGCCTTTAGTAGTTTCATTTTGAGGCTATATAAAGCCATGTATGTTGTATTTGTAAGAGACTTGGAAAATATAGTAAAAGAAGCATTTGTGCTCTTCTTTAGCCAATGGCTAAGTTTCTTTGCAATTCTATGTAGTTTAAGTTGCATGTAGAATCATTCAAGCTCGACGTGATCAATCTTGCTTGTGGAGTGATTCGAATCTCAATCAAGTGTTCTTGTCTTGAGATATTTGATCAACAAGAATCATTCAAGCTAGACATGATCGATCTTGCTTGTGGAGTGATTCGAATCTCAAACAATGTTCTTGTCTTGAGATATTCGATCAACAAGGTAATCCGAATCTTACTCCCCTTGTAGTGGTTTCTTATCTTATCAAGATGCCCCGCTTGATTGTTCTAAGGAGGTCTGTCTGTCCACCCGCTTGGTCTGTCGTTACTTTCGTTTGGCCTATTGGGGCTTCCATTTCAATGACCTTGCGGTTTATATGTTTTGTCCCAGTGTTTGGAGCCTATGTTGTTCTTCTTTGGTTACCCGCTTCGTTCCCAAAGTCTAGGAGTCTCTTGGCGCTGGCAATTGCGGTAGCTAGATCTTGGATATTTTTCTCGTGTATTTTTTTTTTGGCCCACGGTTGTAACCCGTTTATAAAGAAGAATACCTTGTTCTTCTTTGATGTGCCCCTTGTTGGGTTTTATGTCCTAAAACTCATAGTTTGTGAACAAAACATATTCTATTTTCAATAAAATTATTATCGATGTTTATTCAATAAAGATTGCTATTGAATAAAGTGAATTTTACGATTATTAATCTAAATCGAATAAACTAAGAACACTCTGACTATAGTATGATTACTTGAACTATATGTAGAGACATAAGAGTGGATCAATTTCAAGTATATAGTCAAAATGATCTATAGTACAGGGATATGGTTGAGTACCTTATCCTAGGGACACTATGGATGTGGCCCACTTTTGTATATGACATAAACAATGTGATCACTAAATTGTACATGCGAAGACATGTGAGTGGGGGCGTCCTATGCAATGAGTATTGCATAAGATCGGACCATGAAGAAAATTACTCTCACTTTATAATGTAGTTTACTGTTGAGACTGATTTTCTTTTCATTCGATGACCTAGGTAACTCGATCTTAATCTTGAGCTAACCATGAACTTCTTTTCATTCGATGACCTAGTTTTTCCTCATCGATTCTGAACCTCAGTCTTATACTCTCTGAACTTTTCAAGAGCTTCGAGCTTGTGATGCATTAGGTAAATATAGCCATACCTTGAAGAATCATCGATAAAACTGATGAAATATTCATACCGTTCCTTTTCTTGTTTTAATTTTTATCTGATTTTTATCTTTTATTTTATTTTCTTTTTAATTTTATTTGTTTTTTATTTCGTCTTTTTAGTCACGATTCGGTTTTTTGAAGCCTCGAAAATTGGGTCATGACAATAACATAATTATAAATATTCAAAATTGATATTCTTATAAATATTCAAAATCGATTTTTATGAAATGTAAAGTTAAATAATAATTGGTTATTTGAATGATTAAAATATGTTTTAAAATAATTTTGAACTTGAAATGATTTTAACAATTTTGAAGTTACCCTTGTGTTCTAAAACGTGGTTTGATATGAGTTTTTGTTTAAAAATTAAAATTATAGCATTCATTATTATTTATCACAATTTTAAAACTTTTCTCAACCTTGCTAACTTTGACTATTAACGTACTCATTATGTTATTTTATTTTAGGTTTTTTTTTGGACACTTTATTAAAGTATTTTCCTTTCTAGAATTAAAGTTATAATTAATAATAATAATCCTTAATTAATTAATAAATTACCATATATAAGATAAATTTAAAAGTTTATATGGTTTTATTTAATTCATTTATTCCAAGATAATTATTAAAATAGAATTATAAATATTCAGATATTACATTATTTAGATCTAATTTTAATTTCTAGTTAATCAAAATAAATAAATGTACATGATTATAAATGGTTAATTAATCATCCAGAAATACATTAAATTTATTTAATTAGTTAAATTAAATAAAAGATTTTATTTTTAATAATCGAAATACTGCTTTTTTAAAAAATTTAAAAAAAAATTACTTAATTTTAAAACTTTACATAGTTTTATTTAATTTAAAGATAGATTATTAAAATAGAATAAGAAATATACTCATATTTAAATATTTTTGTTTACCTTATTTAGATTAAAACTAAATTTAATAAAGGGTTGGAAATATGAAAATTTAATAGGATTTGAGTAAATAGAAATAACTAAATAAATACTTAAATAACATTTTATTTTTATATTAAAAAAACAGTGAGCTTTACCAAAAACACGGCCATCCTTTCCTAGTTCTATGTAATAATTTCAATTTCCACGTCATTATCTCTCTCACGCCTACAAATAAAACAAAGAATTTTAAAATCCATGCAATCCCATGGCGCCTACTATATTTCTCCTTCTCACACTACTTTCCATCGCCGAGTCCACCGCCGGCAAAGGCGGTGGTTTCAAGCTGGAACTCATCCGCCGCCGTCTCTCACCCGGCAACGTTTTGCCGATGGCAGCCAAATCACAAATTTGGCCGGAAACCAGCGAATTTATAGTGAAAATCGCCGTCGGAACGCCGCCGACAGAGGTGCATGCAATCCTCGACACTGGCAGCGATTTATTTTGGGCTCAATATCATCCATGTGCGAAATGTTACCAGCAAACGAATCCAATTTACGACCCTTCAAAATCGTCAACCTTTCGAACCCTTTCTTGCAAGTCGCCGCAGTGCCATTTGAGGGGGTTTGGTGCGGCATGCTCCAGCACCGACACGTGTAAGTACAGCTATAGATATGGAAGCAGATCTACGCAGGGAGAATTGGCGAGTGAAAAAATGGTTGTAACTTCGAGGTCTGGAGCGACGACGCCGTTTCCTGGGGTGGTGTTTGGTTGCGGACATAATAATAGTGGAACGTTTAATGCCAATGAAATGGGATTGATCGGATTTGGAAGAGGAGCGATTTCCTTCGTTTCTCAGGTATATATATATTATCAATTTCAATTATTATTAACATTTTTAAAAACATTATTAGCATCTTATTTAAATAACTATAAAGTTCAAAACCTTATAGTTAATGTAACTTCATATTCACAGATAGGTCCATCGGTCGGCGGTAGAAAGTTCTCCATTTGTCTGATGCCATACAACACCGACCCGAGAATCTCAAGTAGCCTCTCTATCGGGTCGGGTTCTGAAGTTAAAGGACCCGGAGTCATCACAGCCCAACTCGTTCGAACATCCGACCAGACATCTTACTCTCTCACCCTCACGGGAATCTCCGTCAGAAAAACCCTCGTTCCGTACAGTACGTCGGGACCTCCGGTCAAGGGGAATGCGGTTCTCGATACCGGCACGCCGCCGACTCTCCTCCCCAAAGAATTGTACGGACGATTAGCTGCTGAAGTTCGGCGGCATATCCCGTCGAAGCCCATTGACGATGATACTCTTTGCTACAAAGATAATTTGGGGGATTTGGTGATGACTTTGCACTTCGACGGCGGCGTGGATCTGCGATTGAGTACGGTTCAGACTTTCAATAAGATGCCGGATGGGTCCTTTTGCTTCACCGCGATGGGTGTTGATGACAAGGACGCACTCATTGGGAACAGTATGATGGCAAATTTTTTGGTTGGGTATGATATTGACAATATGACCGTGTCGTTTAAGCCCACTGATTGCACCAAAGCTGGTTGAGATTTTTTGGGCCTGAAAACAATACGTTATTTTATAACTATTACTACTTTCCTCGTAACACTTTTGAGGTGACGTTAAGTTTGTTTTATTCATAAAATTTGGAAAGCATTTATTAATATATGCACAACTATATTCTACTTTAGTCAATATTCTTTGATTTCTTTTTAGTAATTTTCCGTAACAAATTTTAAGGTAAAATTAGACATTAATTATTAATTATTTTTATTTAAGTGGTGAAATAATATAATTAAATTTACTCTAATTCAAGAGACCTTTTACGATTTCCAAAATTTAGGCACAATGATGGAATCGATGTCGAAGATCTGAGAAAGGAGATTAGGGTTTTGAGGTTGGAGGAGAAGAATCTGATAAAAAATCGACACCGAAGATTTGAGAATCCTCAACCTAAACCTTCAGTAGTCCAAGGCAAGGTGCTTTCACGAATCGCACCTCCCTATTTCGTCAAAAATGTCTAAGAACTTAAGATTAGTCCGCGAATGTCTAGATCGAGATGTTTATCGAAATTTTGGTGTGCTAGTGACGTTTTTGAGTGATTCTTGTACTTTTACCCTTAGGAGTGTGATTTTCGTAAGTTTTGGAGTGAAAGTGGTCGAGATTTCCGTTCGAATCGATGTTTCAAGAAAACACTATTTTCGGTAAGAACTCGTATTTTTCTACAAATTCGAACTCGAATAATAAGACGTGTGATTACCAAAAAAATATAAGAAGCATATATGGGAGAAATAGAATATGAGATCTACAATATTCGTGAAGCGATTCGGATTATGAATTGGAAGATTTAAAAATCGAAAGAAAATGGATTGAGAACGCTAAAAACTCACGTTTCTCGAAATTTGGAAAAAACGCAGGAGGAAGAGAAGAAAACCACCAAGCGTCGGCTGGCGTACGGAGGAGCGCAACAGAATCAGTGTTCGACACATGGCGCATTTCGGCTGGTGAGGCATGCCCCGTTCACAATTGCACTTTTGATAGCAGCGAACTTGCGATTGTGCGTTACTCACTTTCCAACGCCAATCAATGTATGCTCGAGCCTCTAGTAATAAGGCAACCTAATCCTTAGCCCAATGATCCAAGCTTTTATTTTAGCAAGAACCCTTGAATCAAAGTAATTAACACCTTCTTATGCGAAATTTGGATCAACCAAGAGATAAGGCTAGAATTAGATTACCTCTTACGATCGAAGATCTAGAAGTAAGATTTGAAACCTTGTTCTAAATTGAGTCACTCCACAATCTAACTTGATCAAGGCTTGATTGAATGGCTCGGGTGCAATTCTACCAGAAGAATTGCTTGAAACTTAGAAATGACAAATATGATGCTCGGATTTCTAAGGGAAACGTCTCAATTTGAGATATGAATTACATTCATAAACGAATCTGTTTTTTTACATAACATATTGTGGGTAATTATAGTCTCTCGACAAAAGATGTTTGTGGCCGGGATTCAATCCCGATATGTTTGTGGACGGGATTTATTCCCGATCCCCTTTAATCTCCACAAAGAATAAGTCAAATTGACCATTTGACTTTTACATAATTTATAAAATTAAACATAGTTTTTCTAACAAATGTTGATGTGCTTGAGTGGTTAATGCAACAGACTTAAAATCAATTGATCTCCTTTTTGAATCTTTATGACATTTTTCTTCTTGTTTGTATTAATATGTTCTTTCCTTTCATTAGTAGTGGGACGTATATATCAAAAGTTCAGTGTGAGATTAGAATGAGATAGATTATTTCTAATTCCAAGTAATTTAGTAATTGAATTGACTGGCTAATTGAGGTTACACAAAATCGGAGCCTGAACGGAACGTATATATTTTTCTTGCTTGCTTTCAGACTAAAAGTTAGATCATAGTTGACGTCACTCCTTTCTTTTTGTGTATCGTCTAAATTCCCTTTGTGTATGTGCTTCCCGGAAACGTATAGTAATCTATTTCATTATCTAAATCGGGCCAATCAACTAGACCCAATACTGTATTCATTCGAATCGGGAATATGATGCTACCAATAATTGCGGTAATTCGCATATGGCACATATGGCTTTCTCCCATCAATCAATACTCGTTGAAGAAATGGAAATTGCCCTATTAGTTTTTATTGGATTTGGATCCATCGGGACTGACTGACGGGGCCCCCCAGCTTCCGCCTTGACAGGGCTCTGACCAATTGAACTACAATCCCGGGGAAATCAAGTGTACACGTTGTTGATTTCATTTCCTTCAAACCTTTTCATGTAGATTTTTTATTCGAATTGGCATATTTTACCAGACAGAGACGCGAGGAATAGATTGATATGCGTGGAGACAGTTACTTTAGTAAGAGGAGTATGGATTCATAGTCGTTATTGTCAAATTGATTGATAATCCATCTATCTGGCAATCAATCAAAAAAGAGGGAGGGGTTAATATTCCTTCCTTCATATCCAGCAGTTCTGGCGAAGGACAAATGGAACATATCATTTTATGGTGGGATACGCGAATTAGTGGGCCGAGCTGGATTTGAACCAGCGTAGACATATTGCCATTTACAGTCCCTCCCCATTAACCGCTCTCGCATTAACCTGGGAAGAATCCATTCCAAGCTTATTCATAATCCATGATCCACTTCCTTTCGGAGTACCCTACCCCCAGGCGAAGGTGAATCCCCGCTGCCTCCTTGAAAGAGAGATGTCCTGAACCACTAGACAATGGGGGCATACTTGCCCGACTGCCATCATACTCAGACTATCCGAAAAGTATAAATAGAATAGACTCATATGATGCAATTCGTAAGGATTTTTCTGTCTATCATTATTCCATAGAATTCTAACTAGATTATTCTTTTATTGATTGAAATAATTCGAAGGCTAGTACCCTTCCTTCCGGAAGTTATTGGTGGTTTCCCATATGCTATAAATGGGATGAACCTCAATTTCTCATACTTAATCTCATTGATTCACTCATTGGTAAGATAAAGTTAGGTAGGTATATTTCGATCTCACACTAATCCAACCAAGAAAGACAAAGAAAAGGAAAGAAAAGGAGGTAGGAACTAACTGGGGAAGAGAGGGATAGGGATCAACAAGTTATTTCAAATGGGGTTCTCGCCATCCAAGTCTAATTGTTTTCTCAATGATTTGGTGAATGGATCCATATTCAATTCGTGGGTGTACATGTCTCAATCAAATGAATTGAGTTAGGGTGAGGCTCATCAATTGAATTAGGCTCGGTCTTATGATGAAACAATGAATTGATCAAATCCAATATCAATAAATAAACCATTTTACCTATACTCAGTAGATAGAGTAATCCCATTTTCCGTTCCTGAATGAGCGAGTGGATAAGATCCATTTATGTACATTCTTTCTTCTCATTTCTAATAATTATATACATGCAATTCATTGGGCGGGGCTAGTGGCTTATTCAGAAATTGAATCAAATAGGTCGGCCTTTTTCACTTAGTGGTAGAGTAACGCCATGGTAAGGCATAAGTCATCGGTTCAAATCCGATAAGGATGAAATTAGAACAGTGGATCCCTTTGATTGCATTTTCATATTGATTTGGCCCACATACAGGAATCCGGCGAGATTTCCGATTCAATCCTCTTGGTTGTAGACGTTCTATAGGAAAATTGGATGGCTATTTCCCTTTCGCCACAGAGAAACCCTTATTCCAAGTCACAACATATGAGCCCTTTCCAAACAAACAGAGAAGATCAGATAATAGAGGATAAGATCAATCTATGTGCCAAAGATTTTCCATATTCTTTGATGGTCCAACGATGTGACGAAGAATAGAAAGGAGAAGGGGAATGAGACTTGAATTTACTTTACCAGCAGTACAGTATTGAGTGAATAATATTGATCTAGGTTAGGTTATGGACCAATCAAAAAAGGATTTAGATATTCAAAACCCATTAGATAGAAAGAAAGAAAGAAAGAGGAAGGGACAGTAGAAATCAGACAGAAATGATAGACTCGAAGGCCCTTGCTATGCTATGAGGTGTTCGAAAATAGTTCACGTTAGTTGAATAGGAAGATCCACTATGTCTATAGCCGTTGGTAAATTGACCAAAGACTCAAATGATTTCTTCTTCGAGATTATGGATGACTCGTTACGGAGGGACCGGTTCGGTCTTGTAGGTTGGTCCGGTCTATTGCTCTTTCCTTGTGCCTATTTTGTTGTCGTAGGAGGTTGGTTTATGGGTACACCCTTTGTAACTTAATGGTATACCTAACCATATGGATTGGCAAGTTTCTATTTGTTTGGAAGGATGCAACTTCTTAACCGCCGCTGTTTCGACTCCTGCTAATAGTTTAGCACACTCTTTCTTTGTTGTTACTATGGGGCCTGAAGCACAAGGAGATAGATTTGACTCCTTGGTGTCCATTACCATTAGGTGGTCTGTGGACTTTTGTTTCTCTCCACGGTTCGGACTAATAGGTTTCATGGTACGTCTGAACTTGCTCGATCTGTTCAATTGCTTTGTTTGTTTCCGTATTCCTGATGATTGATCCACTAGGTCAGTCTGGTTGGTTCTTTGCGCCTAGTTTTGGTGTAGCAGCTATATTTCGATTCATCCTACTTTTCCCGGGAATGAAATAATTGGACATTGAACCCATTTCATATGATGGGAGTTGGTTGCGGGTGGATTGGGCGCTGCTCGGCTATGCGCTATTCATGGTGATATCGTAGAAAATCCCTTATTTGAAGGAAGATGGTGATGATGCTTCAAATACATTCCGTGCTTTTAACCCAACTCAAGCTGAAGGAAGAAACTTATTCAATGGTCACTGCTAACCGCTTTTGGTACCAAATCTTTGGGGTTGCTTTTTCCACTAAAGGTTGGTTACATTTCTTTCTGTTATTTGTACCAATAACTGCTTTATGGCCGAGTACTCTTGGAGTTGTTGGTCTGGCCCTGAACCTACGTGCCTATGACTTCGGTTCTCAGGAAATCCGTGCAGCAAGGGAAGATCCTGAATTTGAGACTTTCTATACCCTACTATACCCAGAATCTTCTCTTAACCGAAGGTATTCGTCCTTGGATGGCGGCTGAAGATCAGCCTCATGAAAACACCTTCTATTCCCTGACGAGGTTCTATACCCCGGGGAAAGGCTCTTTCTTTATTTAATGGAACTTTCTAGCTGGTGTCATGACCAAGAACCGGTTTGTTTCGCTTGGTGTGCCGGGAATGCCTGACTTATCCATTTATCCAGTAAACTACTGGGGGCTCATCTAGCCCATGCCTGATTAATCGTATTCTAGGCCGGAGCAATGAACCTATTCGAAGTGGCTCATTTCGTACCTGAGAAAGAAGCCCATGCATGAACAAGGATGAATTTGACTTCACTTCCCCACCTAGCTACTCTAACTCTACTCTAGGTTGGGGCGTAGGTCCTGGTGGAGAAGTTATAGACACCTTTCCGTACTTTGTGTCCGTCTGGAGTACTTCACTGAATTTCCTCCGTCTGTAGTATTGGGTTTTGGCGCTATGTATCATGCACTTCTGGGACCCGAGACCCTTGAAGAATCTTTTCCCTTCTTCGGTTATGTGTGGAAAGATAGATAGAAAGAAAATGACTACCATTTGGTTGGGGTATTCACTTCATTTTGTTAGGTATAGGTGCTTGCTTTTCTTCTAGTATTCAAAGCTCCTTACCTGATTTTGGAGGCGTATATGATACCTGGGCTCCGGGGGGAGGAGATGTAAGAAAAATTACCAACTTGACCCTTAGCCTGTGATATTTGGTTATTTACTCAACCTTTTGAGGGAGAGAGAGAGAAGGATGGATTGTTAGTGTGGACGATTTGAAAGATATAGTTGGTTGGGGGGGCATGTATGGTTAGGTTCCATTTGTATACTTGGGGGAAGGAATTTGGCATATCTTAACTAAACCGTTTGCATGGGCTCGCCCTTGTATGGTCTGGAGAAGCTTACTTGTCTTATAGTTTAGGTGCTTTATCCGTTTTGGCTTTTATTGCTTGTTGTTTTGTCTGGTTCAATAATACTTATCTGAGTGAGTTTTACGGGCCGGCTGGACCCGAAGCTTCTCACTTCTCAAGCTCAAGCATTTCCATTTCTAGTTAGAGACCAACGTCTTGGAGCTAAGGTTGGATCAAGGACCTACTGCTACTGGTTTCGGTAAATATCTAATGCGTTCTCCGCCGGTAGAAGTCATTTTGGGGGGAGGGAGAGACTATGCGTTTTTTGGATCCGCGTGCTCCTTGGTTAGAACCACTAAGTAAGGGGGCCTAATGGTTTGGACTTGAGTAGGCAAGCAAAGATATACAACCTTGGCAAGAACGACGTTCTGCGGAATATATGCCCCATGGGCTCCTTTAGGTTCTTTCAATTCCGGGGGTGGCGTAGCTACCGAAATTCATGCAGTCAATTATGTCTCTCCTAGAAGTTGGTTAGCTACCTCTCATTTTGTTCTAGGATTCTTCCGATTCAGGTCATGAAAAGAACAGGTTCAAACGATCAATTCCTTTTTCCTTTCTTCATTTCTATCTACTCTTTGTTTTCTATTTTGGCTGGGCTATCTATCCCACCTAGCTGAGCCATTCCCCTTTATGATACTGAGCCGGGGAAACAAACCCAATCAAATAAAGAATCTATTTGCCGAGCAAAAGGAGAGAGAGGGATTCGAACCCTCGATAGTTCTTTATTTTGAACACTATACCAAACCGATTTTCAAGCCCGGAGCTATCAACCACACGGCCATCTCTCCGAAAGAGAATTTCCATTTTCTTTATATTCCATCCCACCGAATAGAATAGAACATTGACATATAAGTTGATACCATTATAGTCTAGACTATATCTCAGGCGTAAATCTAGAAGTCTATTTATATGGATCTAGATATATATGATCGAGTATCCCCCTTATTTCTGAATGAAAAAAAGACTACTACCCTGAATCCCATACATGCTCAAGTCTTAAAAAAGAAGGAAGTAATATAGAAGAATACATTTCAATCTCTACCGGGTACATTTTATCAAAATGGTGGCTGACTGGTCAAGGGATCAAATAGTCTTTTTAATAATATGGAGGATTAGAAGAGAAGCATGATTATAGCCTTTCAATTGGCTCATTAATTAGTACTTCAATAATCTTACTGGTTAGTGTGCCCGTTGCATTTGCTTCTCCTGGGGGTTGGTCGGCGAACAAGTAATATTTTCCGGTACATCGATATGGATTGGATTAGTTTGGTTGGTTGGTGGGTATCCTTAATTCTCTTATCTCTTGAACCTCTTCGTTCTTGATACAAAAATGAAATGAAACGACCCTCCCCTAATTCTTTTCCTCCCATTCGTAAAGAAAACAAAGCTAATATTAATAGTCATTATAGTTACCAAGATCAAACCTCTTTTGAGACAAAACAATGAGATTTAGCGGAGATAGGATTTGAACTCGTGACTGAAAGGTTATGAGCCTTGCGAGTTACCAAGCTGCTCCACCCCGCGAAGAGAAGAACTGTGAACTAATAGACAAAGAAAGATTGAATGCGCCCCCCTATAACCATATCTTTACAAATAGAATAGTCAAGATTTATATAAAGAAAGAAAAGGGGTCCTAATCATAGAAATGAATAGAAAGGGCTATTTCAATCCTTACTTGATCTTCTTCCTTCCCCCAGGCAACAAGCATGCATGAACCATTTCCCGAAGTATAAGTCAGTATGTGTCCAGATAGCCCAAAGAAAGTCTCGATCGTTAGCTCTCAGTCTTCCGGTGAAAAAACAACGTCGGTCGATGAAGACGTGTGGGTGCACTATTACGCGGTGGGGATTGTCACTTGCCATGAATTTCCCATTTCTCACTCAAGGATGGAGCTTTTCTTATTTCTTTTTTTAAGGAATGATATGGAAATCAACCCAAGGGAAAGTATGGAACGAATTACCTTGATGATCAAGATCAAGAGTAAAGAAAACTCGTTTCTAAACTCGTGATTCGAATCACTCCACAAGAGGTTTGATCAATACCACATGAATGACTCTACATGCAAGTTCTAAACACAAGAATTTGCAAAGAAAGTTTAGCTCTCAACAAAGCTAAAATAGAAATTCTATTCTTAATTCCAAAATCTGATGTCTAATCAAAGAAAAGAAGGCTTTATATAGCCCTTACAACCTTAACCTATGGATATATAACTCCCAAATTAAATGGGCTAGTAAATGAAAAATACCCATAACCTCCATATTAAAATGGCTAGTTAATGGTGAAATATAATAACCTATGTGGGTTACAATATAACCGTAACTCCTATATTTAAAACTAGCTTAAATATGACAAACAAATATTTAAACTATAATTAAATAATGCAATTAATAAAATGTGCTTATTGACTCATACTTGGACTAGTTTCATAAATTCAGCAGAGTTCATTAAATGCAACTTAAAGTGCATTTAATTCATCTCTTTCTTGAAGCTCAACTTTGCACAACATATAAGGGAGGTCTCTAGCGTCTTCTAGAATTTCCTTTGATGAGCTCACCATAGCTTGAATATAACTGTATAAGGTTTGTTGTAGCTTCTTAGCTCTCGTCCTTGTAATTGGACCTTCAGGTATGGAAATTCCTTGGTCGTGGTTCATATCACCCGGTCTGGCTGGCCCATTCCTCGAAAGAAGGTTTTACGCCCTATCTACCCCAATTTTGACTTCTGGTTTCGGCTAACGAATAATCACTCATGCACCTGGAGTCCTCCTCTTTCCGGACAACACATACAAAGAGCCCCGCCAATAGTGAAGTAATTAGTGAGCCTATGAGAGATTTTTATACTGAGTTTCCTTCTTTGTCTCTGCTATCTCCCATTTTGGTTTTAGTTATTCACTAGAGAAATTATGATCTGGAAGTGGATCCGGGGCAAGTGTTTGGATCTATTATGCCATAGCCAAGAGGCGCTCAACGGATCTTTTAAATCTTATCAACCCTTTATATAAATAGAATTAGCTTTTTATCAAATGGATTCTCTAATCTATCTCTGTATCGTTTAACCTTATACCAAAGGAAATTGAACGATCTTGCTTGGTTCTTCCCTGCTTGAGAAATGATCCCTTTTAGTTGATTTGACTGATGCGGACAACAAACTATAACAAATAGACAAATTGCTAACTAATAATACTAGTGAAATATAATGGAATAGCTATGAAAGAAAGAGAGAGAGAGTTTTCTTATTTGAAAGGCCTTGTGATCTTCAACCAATTTTGTGCTTCTATAGAATTACCAGGAGTCATTGATATAGTATAGCTTGTTTCCAATACTCAGTGGCTTGATTGAATCAAGCCTCCGCAATTTCCGAATCTCCCTATCGAATGGCCGGCCTGTTCTCCCTGGTCAGAATAGGCAGGTAAATTCCTTCCTTTCCTTAGAACCGTACTTGAGAGTTTCCTACCTCATACGGCTCAACCAACAAAGAGTCAATTCTTTTGCTGTCCAAACCATATCGAATCTAATTGAATGAAATTTCTCATAGATCTAGTAGCCTTTTTCTCGAGTTATAAGCAAAAGAGGTGAATTATATAAGTTTCAAACTTCTTGCTGAATAATGAAATCTGTTTGATCTTTTCTCCCACCTGAAGAAGAATAAAGCATAGCCATTCCACTATCCTTACAATTTGATGAAAGATAACTATCATCTCGGTTTCATCTATCAATTGATATAGAATCCTTGAACAAAGCCTTTCTTTCATAAGATGGAAAAGACTGACTGACTGTCTTTGGGATCTGATGCTACACCGCTGCTCAATATGGTCTGGTATCCACCCTATTACATATCCATAAGTAGATTCCTTCATTTTGATCTTATAGGCATAGCATGATATAAGTAAGCTGTTTTGATTGTATCGACCAAAAACCTGACTAATGGATCTTTACAGTGCTTTTTCTATCAATTAGATCCTTTCTCCATAGAATCAACTATCTGCCCCATGCAATGTGGCATGGCTCGCTCCTGACTCATTGAGAAAGGGGCACGGTCAGAGATTCTGTGAAGGACCCTAAAGCAAGTGAATTTGTCCTAACCAAAGAAAGTAGATCTATCGATTACGTTCATCTCATAAAGATGTTCCTTTTCACTCCTAAATTCAAGCAAGTAAAACTAAACGACAATAACATAACTCCTAGCGCAAAAGAGTAGCCGCTGGCCTATGCTATTTTCTTTCCTATAGAGCTTGGACCCACGCACAAACTCCTATCGAAAAGCTAGTAAGTAGCCTTTTTCTTTCTATAGCTTCAAAGCCAAAGAGGAAGTTTCTTCTGATTGGAAGGTTTCCGTTGTAGCAGTAAAGAAGAAGGAAATTTCTGCTGCTAAAGAGTTGTTTCAATACCAAAGGAGTGAACTTTGCTGTCAAGGTTATAGAAGTGCATCACAAGTTTCTAGAAAATGAAAGAAAGAATAATAAAGGGGTTGAATAGTATATAGAACGCCCGCTTACTCCCATCTCCTCTTATGTCCAAGAAAATAATGATCTCATCTTGATAAATTGCGCATTGATCAGGGTTTCGAATCTCCAGACGACTTTCTTCAACTGCCCCTGTTCCACTTGAGATAATCAAAGGTCAGGTTCTTCCTCTTCCCCTCAGCCAATTCCCGACCGCTTTCCCACCTTAATATCAAGGAAGCCCACCCCAGTATCATGAACGCAGAGCGTCGACTGTAACAGTAACAACCGTGATGCTGTCTCGTAACAGAAAGACAGAAAGAAATGAAGTTCCATATCTTTTTCTCAAGGGTGAGGTTTGGAACCCAGTCACTTTACACCTAGTGGGAGTTATTGAATAGCATAGCTCTGATCCATTGAAGAAAAAAGAAATGAATCGAATAGGAACTCTCATTGACCTACTTAACTAAGTGGTTAGAGTCTGATATATGGCATTGGTTCACGATCCAATAGTAGCGAAGCCGAGGTTCTTGCTACAAGACCAAGACTTGGAAGGAAGGAAGAACGGGCAAGCATTTCCATACATTTCTATAGAGCAAAGGAAAGGGGAAGCTCGCAGAGCTTTCTCAATGTTTTAGAAGGGAGACGGGGCTTTTATCCCAAACCATCGCCTTATTGCACACACAAACAAAAAACAGAAAGCACTGCACCCTATTAGGTTGATAGGGAAAACTAAGGCCTTACCTTTACAAACAAAGGGCGCTATAGGGCTTGACTAAGAGTTTCGAAAGGAGAGGGGAGAAGCAGTAAGACAGAATTTACAATGAAAGAATAACGAACCAGAACAAGAATTAAGTAAGGAGAAAGATCAGAGACCGTAAAGGAGAGGGGAGAAGAGAAGTAGCGAGACTGTAAAGAAGAGAAAAATAGCTTTGAATTTAAAGAACCTGTAAAGGAGAGGGGAGAGTGAGACCGATAGGTTCAGGAGTAGGAGACACACCGTATGGGTTTTTGTAGGAGCAAAGAGACCTACAGAAAGAAGGGAATGAGGTCAGAGAAGCAACGAGATCGAAGGGAGAGGAAGACGGAAAGGAATTCTCATCATTTTATTAGGGAGAAGAATCAGAGGAGAGGAGCGAAGCAACGAGATCGTAAAATAGTTCAACCCTTGTTTATAGGAGAGTCAATGAATTAGCTACTGAATGACCCTATTTCCCTTGTTTACAGTTCGTTCAATCAAAGACCTATTCTATTTACCGAGTAAAAGAGTGAAAGAAGGTTTGGTTCGTTCAGTAGTTCTGTCTCATTCATAAAGAAAGAGTGTTTACAGTTCTTCAATCAGGTTCAGGATCATTAATCTTGAGTTGAGTGTTGGAAGTTCAAGAATAAATAGATGTAAGTTCAGTAGTTCAGGGAAGGGACATATCGGTTCAGTCGCTTCTCTTCTCTTTCTTGAATGAGATGATGATGATTCTTTAACCTATACATACTTTGAAGTCTCATTCTTGTTTCATTCTCTTCTTCATTCATTTACTCTCGATTGAATTTGATTCTGAATGAATAATAGGGTCAGGTAATATCAGTTCAGTAGCTAATTCATTGACTATTTCAGGATTTCATTCATTGATTCAAACACTGTTTAGTCTCATTCATGTTTCATTCTCTGATTCTTCTTCTTCTTCCGGTTCCTGTTCCGGATTTCATGAAAGAATAAATGGGTTCAAGGTCAGGTAATAAAAGAAAGCTATAAAGGCTAAGACAGACAGAGAGGAGCGAAGGATAATTAATGTTGTTTCGTCTTGAAAGCGAGAGGAAAGAAAAGCAAAGAGAAGAGATCTCGTTCAATAAAAGAGCTACTGAATGAACCAACCCATTTACTGAGTGAAAGAATCCATAGGGGAAGGGAGAGTCAAAGGCAGAAGACGAAGACAGAGGTTACAGTTCTTCAAGTTATTGAGTTCAGGCAATGGAATAGCTTTAACGAGTTCACTCTCATTCATCTTGAGTATTTACTGTTCAGGGAGAGTCAATTCAATCCTCAGCTGCTTTACCTGCTTTACCTCCTTCAATAAGGCAAGCAAGGGAATAGAGGAAAAGATTCAAGTTCAGTAGTTCAGGATCATGAATGTTGATTCTTCAAGAAATTCATTCTCTGATTCTTCTTCTTCTTTTCTTCTCGTCAGGGGAAGGTGAACGATTTCATTCATTTACGAGACGGGAAAGTGCAGGGAAAGGAATATCAGAAAAGAAAAGGTTTTGGTTCTGGGGAAGAAGTTCAGTCTCTCTCATTAATTGTGACGAGGTGAATGAGCTTCTCTTTCTTCATTTAATTCGGTTACAGTGAAAGAAGAAATAGGAAATAGGTATAGGTCAGGTAATTGAGTATAAGGGGAAGGAGTTCAGTTCGTTCACTCTCATTCATCTTGCCCTGATTGAATGAATTTACTCGATTGGAAAGTAAGCTAATTCATTAACACTGTAAAGGGAATAGAGTCAAAGGTTACGAAGCTTTACCTTCCTCTCATCCAGCCGCTTTACCAAGTTTACTGTGTTTGTGAATAAATAGGTTCCGGAGCTCAGCCACTTTACATTACAGTTCAATCCGGTTCAGGTTCAGGAGCTTTACCCCTTTTTGACTCTCCTCTCCTGTTTTTGTTCCGGTGATTCATTGATTGAATTGAAAGAAAGAATAAATGGGTTCCGGTTCAGTAGTTCAGTCTCAGGAATCTTCTCTTGCTTGATTCTTGGCTTTCAACACTTTCCGGTTCAAGATTGAATGAATTGAAAGAATATGCTTTACCGAGTTTACTGTTCAAGAAGAGAAGGGAAGAGAGTATAAGGAACTTGACCTTCAGATCATCCTGTTTACCTCGTTCAATCTGTCTCATTAATGTTGAGTCTTGGCTTTCCTTCCTCTTCAGTCGCTTGACCTTCTTCGAATAACTCACAATAACGAAATTTACCTCAAGAATGAAATGAAGGAAAAAATAGGGAGAGGACAAATCTTTCTTTCATTTTCAGAGTCCTCAGAATCAAAAGAAAGCAATAGAGAAGGGACCGGCGTTGAGTCTTGACTTGAAACACTTTCTTTTGGAGAGTAAATTCATTAGTTGCAGCGACTTTACCTTGTTCAAGACTGAGTTCAATCAGGTTCAGGATCAGAGAAAGAAGCAGAGGTTCAGGATCATTCATCTTTCTTACAGGAGAAGAGTGAAAGAAGAAAAAAGAGTTTACCTCGGTTACAGTGAAATCCGGTCAGGTAATAAAGTCAAAGTTCAGTCAGGGGGAGGAGAAAGAATCAATCAATAGGAAAAGTAGCTCACTCTCATTCTTGTTGAGTAGTCTTGACTTTCTCTTCAATCACCTATTGATATGAACCACGACCAAGGAATTTCCATACCTCAAGGTCCAATTACAAGGACGAGAGCTAAGAAGCTACAACAAACCTTATGCAGTTATATTCAAGCTATGGTGAGCTCATCAAAGGTAATTCTAGAAGACGCTGGAGACCTCCCTTATATGTTGTGCAAAGCTGAGCTTCAAGAAAGAGATGAATTAAATGCACTTTAAGTTGCATTTAATGAACTTCGCTGAATTTATGAAACTAGTCCAAGGATGAGTCAATAAGCACATTTTATTAATTGCATTATTTAATTATAGTTTAAATATTTGTTTGTCATATTTAAGCTAGTTTTAAATATAGGAGTTAAGGTTATATTGTAATCCACATAGGTTACTATATTTCACCATTAACTAGCCATTTTAATATGGAGGTTATGGGTATTTTTCATTTACTAGCCCATTTAATTTGGGAGTTATATATCACATAGGTTGTAACGGCTAAATAAAGCCTTCTTTTCTTTGATTAGACATCAGATTTTGGAATTAAGAATAGAATTTCTATTTTAGCTTTGTTGAGGGCTAAACTTTCTTTGCAAATTCTTGTGTTTAGAACTTGCATGTAGAGTCATTCAAGTGGTATTGATCAAACCTCTTGTGGAGTGATTCGAATCACAAGTTTAGAAATGAGTTTTCTTTACTCTTGATCTTGATCATTAACGTAATCCGTTACATACTTTTCCTTGGGTTGATTTTCCATATCATTTGGTATCAGAGCTTCAGGATCAAGATCGGATATATGTTTCTTTGCGCTTATCTCTTTTAATTCTCTTATAATTTTTTTTCTCAGTTTGGGTAGAATGTTCATGTTCTATCACAAAAATATATAACAAAAAAAAAAAAAATCTTATATTCTTTAAAGTGTTAGATCTGGATCTTATCAACACTTTGTTCTTCTTTAAGATCTTCTAAATCAATTTTCTTGTTGGTAAATTGATTAGATTTTGCCAATCAGAAGGAAAAAAAAAAACCATTGAAAGAAAGAAAGTATATTGATGTTAAATGTCTTTCTTTTTTTCCTCTTGATTATTATATGTAACTCTCATATGTTACTACGTCTAAATTAGTCCTTAATCATTTTCTTTCTTTAATTCGTTTATTTGTCGTTATTCGGATTGCTCCTTCAATACCCTTGTGTATGTGTTGAGTGTGCTGTCTATTCACTTTGAATTGCACTTAGCTCTATAACATAGCTTGTCTCACATCCCAATTTGTTTTTTGGAGTGTGATTTGTGTGTGCTCAATTGTGAGGGTGGTTTGTAAGGGAGTGACACATTGATTCGAGTGTTGAGTGCTAAACACGAGTGAACTACATTTACGAGTGAATACACGTGAGGGAGCGCTTGTGAGGTCCTTTTTTTTTTCTTTTACCTTTCTTCTGTAGCATGGAAAATCCAGAGGACAATACTGACATTCATGATGCACGATTGAGAGAAGCCCAACAACGAACCATGGAAAGACTAATTCGAGGAATAGAAGAGTTGACTGATTGAATAGGCAGATTGGAGATTCAAAATCAAGCTCGACAGAGGATTCCACTACCTACGCCCTCAACCGATACATATGAGGGCGACAATTCTGATCACCACGAGGATAATCCACATGTGGTTGGTCATGGCTTGATGCAAGGGAGAGACCATGGAAGAAGGTATCATAATTTACAACAACGAGTTCCTTATGATGATAGAATTGATCGTAACGTGGGGAGCATCAAATTAAAACTTCCCAAGTTTTACGGCAAAACCGATCCAGAGGAGTACCTTCAATGAGAGAAAACGGTGGAGTCGGTGTTCAACTGTCATAATTTTAGTGATGAAAAGAACGTACTGTTATGCATTGCTCAATTCAAACAATATGCTCAAATTTGGTGGGATAAATTGATGTCAAGTAGGAGAACAAATCTTGAAGCACCAATTGATTCATGGGTCGAGTTCAAAGAGTCCATGAGGAAGCGTTTTGCTCCACAATATTTTCACCGGGACATGGCGCAAAAGCTTCAAACATTGAAACAAGGACGCAAATCTGTGGAGGATTATTACAAGGAGATGGATACATTGATAGATCGACTTGAACTCGATGAGGACATGGAGGCTCTCATGGCGCGGTTTCTTAATGGGTTAAACACAGAGATTGCGGACAAGACTGATTTACAGTCTTATTCTAATATTGAGGAGTTGTTGCACATTGCAATTAAGATCGAGAGGCAAATCCAACGAAGGTCTCAACGGTATTCTTCTAAAACTTTTCCCAATTCTACTTCTACATGGAAAAGGGATAGTAAGAACATTGATTATAAGCATAGAAATCAAGAGATTAATGAGAAGCCTCAAGCTAAATTTGAGAAAGAGGAGAGTTCTAGAACAGGGAAAGAAAAAGTAGAAAAGTCTAATGTTCGAAATAGAGATTTAAAGTTTTGGAGATGTCAAGGGGTAGGAAACTATAGTAGAGATTGCCCAAATGCAAGAATTATGACCATCAAGGAGGGAGAAATTGTTATAGATGACGAGGCACATGACGACATAAATGAGGAAACTGATGAGAGTGAGGAGTTTAGTGAAGAGGACCCTACACATATATCTTTGGTTACTCAACGAGCTCTAAACACCCACATTAAGGAGGACGGCCTAGACCAAAGGGAGAACTTGTTTCAAACTCGGTGTCTTGTTCAATCTGTACCTTGTAGTGTTGTAATTGATAGCGGTAGTTGCACCAATGTTGTGAGTTCCATTATGGTCAAAAGACTTAATTTAAAGACACGACCACATCCAAGACCCTACAAGCTTCAATGGTTGAATGATTGTGGGGAAGTACGGGTAACTCAACAAACTCTTGTTTCTTTTACTATTGGAAAATATGTTGATGATGTTTTATGTGATGTTGTATCCATGCATGTTGGAGATTTACTACTGGGGAGGCCTTGGCAATTTGATCGTCGGGTAATGTATGATGAGTATGCAAATCGATACTCTTTTACTCACAACGGTAGAAAAACTACTCTTATTCCATTGTCTCCAAAAGATGTATTTATTGATCATTGCAAACTTGAAAAGAAAAGGCAAGAGGCTGATGCAAAAGCAGAGATTGAAAAAGAATCAAGTGAAAAAAAGAGCTTGAGGGAAAAGCAAGAGAGTAACACTCAGCCTAGAGAAAAAAAAAGAGAGAAAAGCCAAATCACTAAGCTTGTATGTTAGATCAAGTGAGGCTAGGAATGTTTTGATCTCTAACCAGACTATTCTTGTACTTATGTGCAAGGGATCTTGTTACTTTACTAACATGCTTAACCCTTCTTTGCCTAGTGATTTTGTTGTGCTTTTGCAAGAGTTTGAAGATTTATTTTCTGAGGAGAAGCCTAGTAGTTTGCCACCACTTAGAGGGATTGAACACAAGATTGACTTCATTCCTAGCGCTCCCATTCCAAACCGACCAGCTTATAGAACTAATCCAAAGGAGGCTGAAGAGATACAAAGGCAAGTAAGTGAACTCCTTGCTAAAGGGTATGTACGTGAAAGTTTGAGTCCTTGTTCTGTTCCAGTTATTACCCATGTACGCAATGTTTTGACTACTTTAAGAAACGAATGTTTGTATGTAAATTTAAAGAAATGTAGCTTTTGCATGGAAAAAGTTAACTTTCTTAGGTTTGTAGTTTCATCTAATGGTGTTGAGGTTGACGAGGAGAAAGTGAAGGCTATAAAAGATTGGCCTACACCTAAAAATGTAAGTGAGGTAAGAAGTTTTCATGGTCTTGCAAGTTTCTACCGTAGGTTTATTAAGAATTTTAGTACAATTGCTTCACCCTTGAATGAACTTGTTAAGAAAAATGTATCCTTTATATGGGAAAAAGATCAAGAACTTGCTTTTAATACTTTGAAAGAAAAATTGAGTTCTGCTCCCTTGCTTGCATTACCTAATTTTGAGTCTACTTTTGAAATTGAATGTGATGCTAGTGGAGTAGGATAGGTGTTGTATTAATGCAAAATCAAAGACCTTTAATGTTCTTTAGTGAGAAGTTGACTGGTGCATCTTTGAGGTATTCAACTTATGACAAAGAGCTTTATGCTTTGGTTCGTGCATTGCAAACCTGGCAACATTATCTTTGGCCTAAGGAGTTCATTATTCATACGGATCATGAAAGTTTAAAGCATTTGAGAGTACAAAATAAACTCAATAGACGACATGCTAAGTGATTAGAATTTATTGAAACATTCCCTTGTTGCAGATGCATTATCACGAAGGTATGCCCTCCTCAATACTTTGAATGCTAGGTTGTTGGGTTTTAAACACATAAAGGATTTGTATCAACATGACATGTTCTTTGCTCCTTTTGTTGAATCTTGTGAAAAAGGACTCATTGTGGATAATTACTTGTTGTTAGATGGATTTTTGTTCCGAAAAGGCAAACTTTGCATACCATCTTGTTCCATCCGTGAGCTACTTGTGAGGGAAGCTCATGGAGGTGGTTTAATGGTACACCATGGAGTTTCTAAAACTTATGATATGCTCTCTGAACATTTTTTTTGGCCTAAAATGAGACATGATGTTCATAAAGTTTGTGCTCGTTGCATAGCATGTAAACAAGCTAAGTCTAGGCTTCAACCACATGGTTTATACTCCCCATTACCGGTTCCTAATGGTCCTTGGATTGATATATCAATGGATTTTGTTTTAGGTTTACCTAGGACTAGGAAAGGTTATGATAGCATCTTTGTTGTGGTTGATCGATTTAGTAAAATGACTCATTTTATTCCTTGTCACAAAACTGATGATGCAAAACATATTGCAGACCTGTTCTTTAGGGAAGTTGTACGATTGCATGACATTCCTAAAAACATCGTTAGTGATCGTGATGTAAAATTTTTAAGCCACTTTTGGCGTGTTTTATGGGGTAAGTTAGAAACTAAGCTAATATATTTAACTACTTGTCATCATCAAACGGATGGACAAACTGAAGTTGTTAACAGAATCATGACTGCTATGCTTAGGGCTATTATTGATAAGAATCTTAAGACTTGGGAGGATTGTTTGCCCTTTATAGAATTGGCATATAATAGGGTTGTTCATAGCACTACTAAATGCACATCTTTTGAAATTGTTTATGGCTTTAATCCTTTAACCCCCCTTGACTTGTTACCCATACCGTCAAAAGAGTTTGTGAATTTTGATGCAAATGCCAAGGTTGAGTTTGTTCATAAACTGCACAAGCAAGTGAAAGAACAAATTGAGAAACAAAATTTTAAGGTTGCCACCTGAATTAATAAAGGACGTAAGTTTGTCATCTTCAAGCCAGGAGATTGGGTTTGGGTGCATTTTCGAAAATAAAGATTTCCTACTCAAAGAAAATCTAAGCTTTTACCACGAGGAGATGGACCTTTTCAAGTTCTTGAGCGTATCAACGACAATGCTTATAAAATTGATTTACCAGGTAAGTACGGTGTTAGTACAACTTTTAATGTTGTTTATTTGAGTCCTTTTGATGTAGGTGATGGCTTTGATTTGAGAACGAATCTTTTTCAAGAGGGGGAGAATGATATGAACCACGACTAAGGAATTTCCATACCTGAAGATCCAATTACAAGGACGAGAGCTAAGAAGCTACAACAAACCTTATACAGTTATATTCAAGCTATGGTGAGCTCATCAAAGGAAATGCTAGAAGACAAGTGCATTTAATTCATCTCTTTCTTGAAGCTCAACTTTGCACAACATATAAGGGAGGTCTCCAGCGTCTTCTAGAATTTCCTTTGATGAGCTCACCATAGCTTGAATATAACTGTATAAGGTTTGTTGCAGCTTCTTAGCTCTCGTTCTTGTAATTGGACCTTCAGGTATGGAAATTCCTTTGTCATGGTTCATATCACCTATTCTATTCTATTTAGATCGAGTAAAAGAGTGTTTGAAGGTTCAGACAGAAGTAATAATAGTCCAGCCAGGAGGTTACAGTGAAAGAAAGAAGAAGAATCAGAATCAGATTCGAGACCGTATAGGTTCAGGTTAAGGATAGGAGCGGATCATCCAGCCTATTTACTTACCTTGTCTTTGAATAAAGAGAAGCGCAGCAAGCTTTACCGAGTTCAAGAGTGAAAGAAAGAAGGAAGAAGACCCTTTACCTTGTTTACTGTTCGTGTTTGAATAGTTCAACTCGAGTTTAATGCCCTAAAAAATAGGGACAAGTCATTAAGTTTACCGAGTTTACAGTGAATAAATAGGTTCAGGTCAGGTCATATCGGTTCCGGTTCTGGTTTGTTTCAAAGCTGCTAATTCATAGACTCTTTCAAACACAGTAAAAGCATAGGTGTAGGATTGAATTCATTGACTCGACTAGAAAGGAATATCTTCTTCCATTCTCGTTAGGTGAAGGAAGGTTCAGTCAAAGCAAAGGGTGTCGGTTTCGTCGTCATCTTCTTTTCCTTACTCTCCTGTAAAGAGGTGATTTTTCTTCTCTTTCTTTCTCTTCGTTTACAGTTAATAGGTTCCGGAATAGAGTCAAAGGGAAAGGTTCCTATCATTCAGCTGCTTTTCCTCGTTCAAGAAGAATAGTTAGTCCAGGTTCAAGCAAAGAGTCTTTGTTTACAGTTCAATCAATAGGAAGAAGAAGAAATAGGAAAGAGAGTTCCGTCTCATTCATCTTTCTTTCGTCTCCTTCTGTCATTTTCGTCAGGTGAAGGAAGGTTCAGTCAAAGGTTTGAGGTTGAGTCTTTCAAAGCTGCTAATGAATTTCTTCTTAAACAACAGTAAGAATGAATCTTGCTCGAGTCTTTCCCCTTATGATTTAGAAGGGAGGGAGAGTTAAGGAGTTTACCTAGTTCAATCTGTCAAAGGGTGTCAGGTGTCGGTTTCGTCGCAGTCGTCTTCTTTTCTTTTCTTTCCTGTAAAGGTTCTGAAAGTGAAGGAGTTTACCTAGTTCAATCAGTCAAAGGTTTGAGGTTGAGCCAATCAATTCTCTTTTCTTTACTCGACAGTAAAGGGAAGGAATGAACAGACCTACAGAAAGAAGGAAAAGGTTTGAGCTTTCTTCTTTGACAGTGAAATCCGGGGGAGAGAGTCAATGAATTAGCGGCTTTACCCCGGTCAGGGAATAGAGGTGAAGGGGAAGGTGAATGAGCTGATCTTTCTTTCATTTGTTGAGTCTGAAGAATCAAAGAAAAGCAAAGAGACCGAGTTGACAGTGAAATCCGGTCAGGTAATAAAGTCAAAGGTTACGGAGTGAAATCAGGTTCAGTAGTTCAGGGGTTTACCTCGTGTTTGAATAGTAAAACCCGAGTGAAAGAATAACAAACAATAACGGAACAAGGCAAGGAGTTCACTCTCATTAATCTTTCATTGAGTCTTTCCTTCCGGTTCAGGAGTGCAAGCAGCAAGAAGGTTCAAGAGTTTACAAGCAAGAGAGGAATAGGGACAATTGAGAGAGAGATAGTTTACGAGGTTCAGTCTCATTAAAGGTTGAGTCTTAGTTTACAGTGAAAGACTAAATTCAGGGAGATTCTCATCCAGCCTATTCCATCTGTCTCATTCATCGAGAGTCTTGACTTCCTCATTACCGAGTTCAATCAGGGACAGGAGAAAGAGCAGTTAAGTTAAAGAAGAAATAGGAAAAGGAGAATTCATAAGGAGGGAGAAAGAACCAAGCGGGGAGACTCGAACGAAGGAAGAGGATTTCATTCATTTACTCTCATGTAAAGAAAGGAGTGAAGACGAAGACAGAGTTAAAGAGTTCAATCAGGAAAAGGGTAGTGAGTTTAGTTCGTAAAGTAGAATGAATCTTTCGTCTTTGTTTACAGTTCGTTCAAGAATAACAAACAATCACTAACTGAAGGGAATAGGGGTTCCGGTTCCGAAGCTTGACCTGATTCTCAGCCAGCCTATCTATTAAATTACCTCTAAAATGAAAGAAAAAATAGGGAGAGGAGTGAAAGAAGCAAGAGAGTCAATGGAATCCTCAGTTGCTTTACCTCCTTCAAGAAGAATAGTCCAGGTTCGTGAAGTAGTGATTTCGTTTATCGAGTTCAATGAAAGCAAAAATAGGTCATAGAGTAAAAGGTTTAAGGTTGAGTCTTGACTTCTGAATTACCTTTAACCCTAAATACCGGGAAAATAGCCCAAAAATAGGGAGAGGCATCAAGAAAATCATTAATGGTCCTTACAAGAAAAAGAGTGAAAGAAGGAAAAGGTTCAGGGTTGAAGTTGAGTAAGTAGGGAGAGGGGCGAAGCTGCGAGACTGTAAAGGACAGGGGACTGAAAGCTTACCTTATTATTATGAGAATTTGGAAAAGGGGAAAGGTGCAACTTTGGAATGTGGTCTGGGTCTGTGACATCAGATAGCCAGCAATAGAAGAATGAGCCAAAGAGCCTGAATCTAACTAGTTGATGGAGTCTGATTCAAAGAGTTTTTTTTCGTATTTGGGCAGCGACAACCCTCCACCTGCCTACGTAGGCACTAAAACTTTCATCACCTTTCTGACTTAAAGATCCTCGAGATCAGATCTTTTTGGTTTGACATCTAAGTTGTAGGAGTACTGATCGATGAACATTTGAGATAATTGCTCAAACGAGGCTAACTTAGAATGAGATAGTGACGTAAACCACCATTTCAGTGCAGGGCCCCTAAGACTCTTCTGGAACAATCAGATGACTGTCCCTTCGTCTTTCTCTAAAGGGCAGACATCGGCACAATAGGCTTGTGGATGAGAGATGGGACAACCTTTTCCGTTGTCTTTTTCAAATTCCTTTTCACCGGGTGCAGGATAGATAAAGGGCAAAATCCCTGAATTTGGTGGAAAAACCGCCAATGCCTTGCGTTTTCTTCCAAAAATCCTCAACTTTCATTTATCCGCATACTCGTTCATCCCTGCTGGGGGAATGGAATTTTCCCATAAGCTAGAGGGGCTAGGTGGTTGGAGGTGAGCTAAAGTGGAATGACGGAGATTGGATGGCCTGGAAAGCTGGGTAGGGTTTGGGGTAAGCTGTGGGCTACATTAGATATGGGTTGAAATAGCGAGAGCTGAGATAACGATGATGTTTGGGAAGAAACCCGATGGTGCCGAGAATCAAGGAATGACAAAGTACTCCTTTCCTTACGGGGCTCATGGAGTAGCGTATTTCGAAAGAGGGGCCAAAGAAAGATTCCAATTTCGGGCCTCAGTTTTTGCATCATGATCCACCTAATATAGGTATTGGGACTGGCATATGGATTTTGAGAATGAATTGTTGGGAGGGGATGTGAATTTATGAAGGCGGATATGGGAGAACTAATGTTCGGAGGATTGTAGGAAAACGAAGGAGCTACTTGGGATTGGAGGAATGCCGAACGCATTGCAGACATGCCGGTGGATATGGTTTCTACTTCTTTCTTAGATTAGTCTTCCCATTATCTTCTCTGACCTAGTCAAATCAAGTATAACTGATTTCGAGGTTGTCGTGCTGACCGTACTAGTGTTGGGGGTGAGAACTGGTGTCAGCTCCCCCTCCGACTCTTCTGACCGCTCCGAGACCGAGATCGGGTACGGATAGGGCTTTGAGTTACCTCTAGTCTCTTCCGCACCTGATTCTCAAATTCAGGTTGCGTGATGTCGAATTAGGATTGAAACCTAGTTTTGACTCAACGCAGACGTTGGCGCATCACTTTGACATAAGTTACATATGCGCGCGAAGGTTTAGGCCAATTTCAGGCTCTTTTTCAATCTCAAATCATTTCTTCAGTGAACCCCCGGACAAAACATTGGCTAAATTGATTTCATTCGCATGAGAGGGCTTCCCGACAATCGAGGTGTCAAAGATCCTCATTTTGACCGTTCGCTACTTTCCTTTCTTTCAATTGCTGGGGGTTTCCCTCCGTTGGTAAACCACCCAAACAATGCATTTCCAAATTACTCCCTTGTTGCCAAAATGAAAAAGAAAAGATGTTCTCGCTTATTAGAAGAATCGAGTACTCTGATTTAGAGCGTTCCAAAATCTAAGAAAAAGACAAGGAAGGCAAGCAGATATCTAAGAGCGAAACCACCTTCAAATTGAACAACCAACACACAAAGAAAAGAAAGATTGATTGAGACAAGTGTATGGTAGGCAAAGGTACGCTTGCTTATAAAAAATGGAAATTGGTATGATAGCTTAGCTCTCTCTACTCTTTGCTGAAGTTATCGTGTCGTATGGATGGATGGGGTGTGGATAAGCCTAGTTCTTCTCTTCTCTATTCTTTGGATCCTTTATGAAAGAAAAAAGTGGTGTCGTAAGTCAAAGTAGACGAATTGCTCGTGGTTTACATAATTGGCCATAACGGCCAGCTGGCCTTCTTTCCTTTATGAGTGAGTTTGATAAAAAGACTAAACAAAGGGCTTTCGAGCTGCTCTTTCAATTGCCGCCTAATCTCCCAGTTGCTTAGTTTAGCTGCTCTTCGGCTTTCGAGAACAGGGCGTACTAGTTCTTGAGAGAGAAAACTAAAGAACCTACTAAAAATTTCCGGGGACTGATTCTGACTGAAACAAGGCCAACTGCAACTCGATTGGAGGAAAGGGTTGCGAGGTAACCCCAAAAATCCCAGCTAGTTTGGGCTGGCACTTTTCATTCAGAAATTCATTTGTTCGAACAGGTAGGGATTTCCTTCTTTTTGCTTTTCATTCCATCAAGGTCTTTTGAGAAAGAAGACAAGGTAGCTTGCTTACTTAGGGCTTGCGTGTCGGAAGAGGTCTTTCTTTGTTTGTTTGTTTTCCAAATTCTCTCTCTCATGAGCAGCCCGGTCACGTTTGTTGAGCTCCTTCGTCCATGTTAAAAGCAAAGGGTATACTAATCAAAGTCATTCAAATTGGTGGGATTGGCTTCCTCCTTGTACAAGGACGGGGCTTAGTTAAGTAGAACCGTCGCTTGCTCGACGCATCCTATTTTTCAACCTTATTAGCGTAGCGTGAGTAGGCAGGACCAGTGAATTTCCCCCCGGTTGTTGATGTAGTTGAAAGAACTTTGCTTGCTTTGATTTTGATTGAGTTGCTAGAAAGAAGATATAACGTACTGCATTACATAGTGAAGGAGAGAGAATCAATCTGAAGTTCAGTAGTACGCCCGGTTCACCAAGTTCTACCACAGCAGGGCCCAATCATATTCTCTCTCTGAGTTTGATCCTGGCTCAGAAAGAAGGAACGCTAGCTATATGCTATACACATGAAAGTCGAACGTTGTTTAATAAAAACCTGCGCCCCGGATGCAGAAAGCTCTTTTTTATAGAGAGAGAGTCAAGGGGGCTGGTCGATTCTGTAACCGCAGGCAGCTCAAACCCGACAAGATGATGGCCACGCACGAGACCACTTGTTGAGTTAGGGGATGCGAACCGGCCCTAAAAGACCTTCCGCGCTATCTTAAGGCGAAAAACTTCCATTTTGAGACCGCGACCCATCAGCACTTTCTCACTTCTTTAGTAAAATCAGTGTTCAATTCTCCAAAACTCTTTCTCTTTTTTCAGGGCTTGGGTACGAGAACATAATGTGAAGAAATCAAGGTCGAAGTTTAGACCGCTCACACTAGTTCGACCTATAGAAAAGATCATCAATCAGAGAGGAGACAACTCATTTATGATTCCAGCCGAGAAGACTAGTAAAAGAAGAAGGATCAAGAATGTCATATATTTCAGGAGCTAGATTAGTTGCCGATAAACAAGTCAGAATTGCCTCAACCAAAATTGATGGAATTTGACCTAAAAAAGCCATTCAGGTTCGTTATCGATTAGGTATCAGTGGGAACATCAAGATCAAAGAGCTAACTAAGTCTCAGATCGACCAAATTGAACAAATGATAGGTCAAGATTACATTGTTCATTGGGAATTGAAGAGGGGAGAACGAGCAGACATCGAACGATTCATTTCTCTTTCTTGTTATCGTGGAATTCGTCATCAAGATGGATTGCCCTTACGCGGTCAACGAACTCATACTAATGCTAGGACTTGTCGTAAGTGAATTCGGAAATGAAATCAGTCTACCGAAAGCCCTTGCTAAAATAAGGAGGTGCTATAGTATAGCTTGTTTCCAATACTCAGTGGCTTGATTGAATCAAGCCTCCGCAATTTCCGAATCTCCCTATCGAATGGCCAGCCTGTTCTCCCCGGTCGGAATAGGCAGGTAAATTCCTTCCTTCCCTTAGAACCGTACTTGAGAGTTTCCTACCTCATACGGCTCAACCAACAAAGAGTCAATTCTTTTGCTGTCCAAACCATATCGAATCTAATTGAATGAAATTTCTCATAGATCTAGTGGCCTTTTTCTCGAGTTATAAGCAAAAGAGGTGAATTATATAAGTTTCAAACTTCTTGCTGAATAATGAAATCTGTTTGATCTTTTCTCCCACCTGAAGGAATTATATAAGTTTCAAACTTCTTGCTGAATAATGAAATCTGTTTGATCTTTTCTCCCACCTGAAGTAGAATAAAGCATAGCCATTCCACTATCCTTACAATTTGATGAAAGATAACTATCATCTCGGTTTCATCTATCAATTGATATAGAATCCTTGAACAAAGCCTTTCTTTCATAAGATGGAAAAGACTGACTGACTGTCTTTGGGATCTGATGCTACACCGCTGCTCAATATGGTATGGTATCCACCCTATTACATATCCATAAGTGGATTCCTTCATTTTGATCTTATAGGCATAGCATGATATAAGTAAGCTGTTTTGATTGTATCGGCCAAAAACCTGACTAAGGGATCTTTACGGTGCTTTTTCTATCAATTAGATCCTTTCTCCATAGAATCAACTATCTGCCCCATGCAATGTGGCATGGCTCGCTCCTGACTCATTGAGGAAGGGGCACGGTCAGAGATTCTGTGAAGGACCCTAAAGCAAGTGAATTTGTCCTAACCAAAGAAAGTAGATCTATCGATTACGTTCATCTCATAAAGATGTTCCTTTTCACTCCTAAATTCAAGAAAGCAAAACTAAACGACAATAACATAACTCCTAGTGCAAAAGAGTAGCCGCTGGCCTATGCTATTTTCTTTCCTATAGAGCTTGGACCCACGCACAAACTCCTATCGAAAAGCTAGTAAGTAGCCTTTTTCTTTCTATAGCTTCAAAGCCAAAGAGGAAGTTTCTTCTGATTGGAAGGTTTCTGCTGTAGCAGTAAAGAAGAAGGAAATTTCTGCTGCTAAAGAGTTGTTTCAATACCAAGGAGTGAACTTCACTAACAAGGTTATAGAAGTGCATCATAAGTTTCTAGAAAATGAAAGAAAGAATAATAAAGGGGTTGAATAGTATATAGAACGCCCGCTTACTCCCATCTCCTCTTATGTCCAAGAAAATAATGATCTCATCTTGATAAATTGCGCATTGATCAGGGCTTCGAATCTCCAGACGACTTTCTTCAACCGCCCCTATTCCACTAGAGATAATCAAAGTTCAGGTTCTTCCTCTTCCCCTCAGCCAATTCCCGACCGCTTTCCCACCTTAATATCAAGGAAGCCCACCCCATTATCATGAACGCAGAGCGCCGACTGTAACAGTAACAACCGTGATGCTGTCTCGTAACAGAAAGATAGAAAGAAATGAAGTTCCATATCTTTTTCTCAAGGGTGAGGTTTGGAACCCAGTCACTTTACACCTAGTGGGAGTTATTGAATAACATAGCTCTGATCCATTGAAGAAAAAAGAAATGAATCGAATAGGAACTCTCATTGACCTACTTAACTAAGTGGTTAGAGTCTGATATACGGCATCGGTTCACGATCCAATAGTAGCGAAGCCGAGGTTCTTGCTACAAGACCAAGACTTGGAAGGAAGGAAAAACGGGCAAGCTCCATACATTTCTATAGAGCAAAGGAAAGGGGAAGCTCGCAGAGCTTTCTCGACATTTTAGAAGGGAGACGAGGCTTTTATCCCAAACTGATATGAACCAAAAGACATCAATCATACAATATACTTCAATGAAGATGTGTATAGAAAAGGTTGTCAAAATTATCAAAAGATGTTTCAATTCATGCCACATTGAAGAAGAATGAAGTTTGATTGTTATAAATTTTGAGTGGATTACAATTTAGAGTTATTCTATTTCATTAATGTATTTTAAGAGTTTTTATTTTAGGTTACAATTACATAATGGTTAATTATGACCATTAAGTATGAATGTAACAACTCTTGGAATTACTTTAGTAGTTTCATTTTGAAGCTATATAAAGCCATGTATATTGTATTTGTAAGTAGACTTGGAAAATATAGTAAAAGAAGCATTTGTGCTATTCTTTGGCCAATGGCTAAGTTTCTTTGAAATTCTATGTAGTTTAGGTTGCATGTAGAATCATTCAAGCTAGACATGATCGATCTCGCTTGTGGAGTGATTCGAATCTCAAACAATGTTCTTGCCTTGAGATATTCGATCAACAAGGTAATCCGAATCTTACTCCCCTTGTAGTGGTTCCTTTTCTTATCACAAACCATCGCCTTACTGCACACACAAACAAAAAACAGAAAACACTGCACCCTATTAGGTTGATAAGGAAAATTAAGGCCTTACCTTTACAAACAAAGGGCGCTATAGGGCTTGACTAAGAGTTTCGAAAGGAGAGGGGAGAAGCAGTAAGACAGAGTTTACAGTGAAAGAATAACGAACCAGAACAAGAATTAAGGAGAAAGATCAGAGACCGTAAAGGAGAGGGGAGAAGAGAAGCAGCGAGATTGTAAAGAAGAGAAAAATAGCTTTGAATTTGAAGAACTTGTAAAGGAGAGGGGAGAGTGAGACCGATAGGTTCAGGAATAGGAGACACACCGTATGAGTTTTTGTAGGAGCAAAGAGACCTACAGAAAGAAGGGAATGAGGTTAGAGAAGCAACGAGACCAAAGGGAGAGGAAGAGGGAAAGGAATTCTCATCATTTTATTAGGGAGAAGAATCAGAGAAGAGGAGCGAAGCAACGAGACCGTAAAATAGTTCAACCCTTGTTTATAGAAGAGTCAATGAATTAACTACTGAATGACCCTATTTCCCTTGTTTACAGTTCGTTCAATCAAAGACCTATTCTATTTACTGAGTAAAAGAGTGAAAGAAGGTTCGGTTTGTTCAGTAATTCTGTCTCATTCATAAAGAAAGAGTGTTTACAGTTCTTCAATCAGGTTCAAAATCATTAATCTTGAGTTGAGTGCTGGAAGTTCAAGAATAAATAGGTGTAGGTTCAGTAGTTCAGGGAAGGGACATATCGGTTCAGTCGCTTCTCTTCTCTTTCTTGAATGAGATGATGATGATTCTTTAACCTATACATACTTTGAAAGTCTCATTCTTGTTTCATTCTCTTCTTCATTCATTTACTCTTGATTGAATTTGATTCTGAATGAATAATAGGGTCAGGTAATATCGGTTCAGTAGCTAATTCATTAACTCTTTCAGGATTTCATTCATTGATTCAAACACTGTTCAATCTCATTCATGTTTCATTCTCTGATTCTTCTTCTTCTTCTTCCGGTTCCTGTTCCAGATTTCATGAAAGAATAAATGGGTTCAGGGTCAGGTAATAAAAGAAAGCTAGAAAGGCTAAGACAGACAGAGAGGAGCGAAGGATAATTAATGTTGTTTCGTCTTGAAAGCGAGAGGAAAGAAAAGCAAAGAGAAGAGATCTCGTTCAAGAAAAGAGCTACTGAATGAACCAACCCATTTACTGAGTGAAAGAATTCATAGGGGAAGGGAGAGTCAAAGGCAGAAGACGAAGACAGAGGTTACAATTCTTCTAGTTATTGAGTTCAGGCAATGGAATAGCTTTACTGAGTTCACTCTCATTCATCTTGAGTGTTTACTGTTCAGGGAGAGTCAATTCAATCCTCAACTGCTTTACCTGCTTTACCTCCTTCAATAAGGCAAGCAAGGGAATAGAGGAAAAGGTTCAGGTTCAGTATTTCAGGATCATGAATGTGGATTCTTCAAGAAATTCATTCTCTGATTCTTCTTCTTCTTTTCTTCTCATCAGGGGAAGGTGAACGATTTCATTCATTTACGAGACGAGAAAGTTCAGGGAAAGGAATATCGGAAAAGAAAGGGTTCTGGTTCTGGGGAAGAAGTTCAGTCTCTCTCATTAATTGTGACGAGGTGAATGAGCTTCTCTTTCTTCATTTGATTCGGTTACAGTGAAAGAACAAATAGAAAATAGGTATAGGTCAGGTAATTGAGTATAAGGGGAAGGAGTTCAGTTCATTAACTCTCATTCATCTTGCCCTGATTGAATGAATTTACTCGACTGGAAAGTAAGCTAATTCATTAACACTGCAAAGGGAATAGAGTCAAAGGTTACGGAGCTTTACCTTCCTCTCTTCCAGCCACTTTACCGAGTTTACCGTGTTTGTGAATAAATAGGTTCCGGAGCTCAGCCACTTTACATTATAGTTCAATCCAGTTCAGGTTCAGGAGCTTTACCCCTTTTTGACTCTCCTCTCCTGTTTTTGTTCCGGTGATTGATTGAATGAATTGAAAGAAAGAATAAATGGGTTCTGGTTCAGTAGTTCAGTCTCAGGAATCTTCTTTTGCTTGAGTCTTGACTTTCAACACTTTCCGGTTCAGGATTGAATGAATTGAAAAAATATGCTTTACCGAGTTTACTGTTCAAGAAGGGAAGGGAAGAGAGTATAAGGAGCTTGACCTTCAGATCATCCTGTTTACCTCGTTCAATCTGTCTCATTAATGTTGAGTCTTGGCTTTCCTTCCTCTTCAGTCGCTTGACCTTCTTCGAATAACTCAAAATAACGAAATTTACCTCAAGAATGAAATGAAGGAAAAAATAGGGAGAGGACAAATCTTTCTTTCATTTTCAGAGTCCCCAGAATCAAAAGAAAGCAACAGAGAAGGGACTGGCGTTGAGTCTTGACTTGAAACACTTTCTTTTGGAGAGTAAATTCATTAGCTGTAGCGGCTTTACCTTGTTCAAGACTGAGTTCAATCAGGTTTAGGATCCGAGAAAGAAGCAGAGGTTCAGGATCATTCATCTTTCTTACAGGAGATGAGTGAAAGAAGGAAAGAGTTTACCTCGGTTATAGTGAAATCCGGTCAGGTAATAAAGTCAAAGTTCAGTCAGGGGGAGGAGAAAGAATCAATCAATAGGAAAAGTAGTTCACTCTCATTCTTGTTGAGTAGTCTTGACTTTCTCTTCAATCACCTATTCTATTCTATTTAGACCGAGTAAAAGAGTGTTTGAAGGTTCAGACAGAAGTAATAATAGCCCAGCCAGGAGGTTACAGTGAAAGAAAGAAGAAGAATCAGAATCAAATTCGAGACCGTATAGGTTCAGGTTAAGGATAGGAGCGGATCATCCAGCCTATTTACTTACCTTGTCTTTGAATAAAGAGGAGCGCAGTAACGATAAGCTTTACCGAGTTCAAGAGTGAAAGAAGGAAGGAAGAAGACCCTTTACCTTGTTTAATGTTCGTGTTTGAATAGTTCAAACCGAGTTCAATGCCCTAAAAAATAGGGACAAGTCATTGAGTTTACCGAGTTTACAGTGAATAAATAGGTTTAGGTCAGGTCATATCAGTTTCGGTTCCGGTTTGTTTCAAAGCTGCTAATTCATAGATTCTTTCAAACACAGTAAAAGCATAGGTGTAGGATTGAATTCATTGACTCGACTAGAAAGGAATATCTTCTTCCATTCTCGTCAGGTGAAGGAAGGTTCAGTCAAAGCAAAGGGTGTCGGTTTCGTCGTCGTCTTCTTTTCCTTACTCTCCTGTAAAGAGGTGATTTTTCTTCTGTTTCTTTCTCTTCGTTTACAGTTAATAGGTTCCGGAATAGAGTCAAAGGGAAAGGTTCCTATCATTCAGCTGCTTTTCCTCGTTCAAGAAGAATAGTTAGTCCAGGTTCAAGCAAAGAGTCTTTGTTTACAGTTCAATCAATAAGAAGAAGAAGAAATAGGATAGGGAGTTCCGTCTCATTCATCTTTCTTTCGTCTCCTTCTGTCATTTTCGTCAGGTGAAGGAAGGTTCAGTCAAAGGTTTGAGGTTGAGTCTTTCAAAGCTGCTAATGAATTTCTTCTTGAACAACTGTAAGAATGAATCTTGCTTCAGTCTTTCCCCTTATGATTTAGAAGGGAGGGAGAGGTTAAGGAGTTTACCTAGTTCAATCTGTCAAAGGGTGTCGGGTGTCGGTTTCGTCGTCGTCGTCTTCTTTTCTTTTCTTTCCTATAAAGGTTCTGAAAGTGAAGGAGTTTACCTAGTTCAATCAGTCAAAGGTTTGAGGTTGAGCCAATTAATTCTCTTTTCTTTACTTGACAGTAAAGGGAAGGAGTGAACAGACCTACAGAAAGAAGGAAAAGGTTTGAGCTTTCTTCTTTGACAGTGAAATCCGGGAGAGAGAGTCAATGAATTAGCGACTTTACCCCAGTCAGGGAATAGAGGTGAAGGGGAAGGTGATGAGCTGATCTTTCTTTCATTTGTTGAGTCTGAAGAATCAAAGAAAAGAAAAGAGACCGAGTTGACAGTGAAATCGGGTCAGGTAATAAAGTCAAAGGTTACAGAGTGAAATCAGGTTTAGTAGTTCAAGGGTTTACCTCGTGTTTGAATAGTGAAACCTGAATGAAAGAATAACAAACAATAACGGAACAAGGCAAGGAGTTCACTCTCATTAATTTTTCATTGAGTCTTTCCTTCCGGTTCAGGAGTGAAAGCAGCAAGAAGGTTCAGGAGTTTACAAGCAAGAGAGGAATAGGGACAATTGAGAGAGAAATAGTTTACGAGGTTCAGTCTCATTAAAGGTTGAGTCTTAGTTTACAGTGAAAGACTAAATTCAGGGAGATTCTCATCCAGCCTATTCCATCTGTCTCATTCATTGAGAGTCTTGACTTTCTCATTACCGAGTTCAATCAGGGACAGGAGAAAGAGCAGTTAAGTTAAAGAAGAAATAGGAAAAGGAGAGTTCATAAGGAGGGAGAAAGAACCAAGCAGGGAGACTCGAACGAAGGAAGAGGATTTCATTCATTTACTCTCATGTAAAGAAAGGAGCGAAGACGAAGACACAGTTAAAGAGTTCAATCAGGAAAAGGAGAGTGAGTTTAGTTCATAAACTAGAATGAAACTTTCATCCTTGTTTACAGTTCGTTCAAGAATTACTCACAATCACTGACTGAAGGGAATAGCGATTCCGGTTCCAGAGCTTGACATGATTCTCAGCTAGCCTATCAATTAAATTACCTCTAAAATGAAAGAAAAAATAGGGAGAGGAGTGAAAGAAGCAAGAGAGTCAATGGAATCCTCAGTTGCTTTACCTCCTTCAAGAAGAATAGTCCAGGTTCGTGAAGTAGTGATTTCGTTTACCGAGTTCAATGAAAGCAAAAATAGGTCATAGAGTCAAAGGTTTAAGGTTGAGTCTTGACTTTCGAATTACCTCTAACCCTAAATACTGGGAAAATAACCCAAAAAATAGGGAGAGGCATCAAGAAAATCATTAATGGTCCTTACAGGAGAAAGAGTGAAAGAAGGAAAAGGTTTAGGGTTGAGGTTGAGTAAGTAGGGAGAGGGGAGAAGCTGCGAGACGGTAAAGGAGAGGGGACTGAAAGCTTACCTTATTATTATGAGAATTTGGAAAAGGGGAAAGGTGCTGCTTTGGAATGTGGTCTGGGTCTGGGTCTGTGACATCAAATAACCAGCAATCGAAGAATGAGCCAAAGAGCATGAATCTAACTAGTTGATGGAGTCTAATTCAAAGAGTTTTCTTCGCATTTGGGCAGCGACAGCCCTCCACCTGCCTACGTAGGCACTGAAACTTTCATCACCTTTCTGACTTAGAGCCTCGAGATCAGATATTTTTGGTTTGACATCTAAGTTGTAGGAGTACTGATCGATGAACGTTTGTGATAATTGCTCAAACGAGGCTTACTTAGAATGAGATAGTGACGTAAACCACCATTTCAGCGCAGGGCCCCTAAGACTCTTCTGGGACAATCAGATGACAGTCCCTTCGTCTTTCTCTAAAGGGCAGACATCGGCACAATAGGCTTGTGGATGAGAGATGAGACAACATTTTCCGTTGTCTTTTTCAAATTCCTTTTCACCGTGTGCAGGATAGATAAAGGGAAAAATCCCTGAATTTGGTGGAAAACCCGCCAATGCCTTGCATTTTCTTCCAAAAATCCTTAACTTTTATTTATCCGCATACTCGTTCATCCCTGCTGGGGGAATGAGATTTGCCCATAAGCTAGAGGGGCTAGGTGGTTGGAGGTGAGCTAAAGTGGAATGACAGAGATTGGATGGCCTGGAAAGCTGGGTAGGGTTTGGGGCGAGCTGTGGGCTACATTAGATATGGGTTGAAATGGCTAGAGCTGAGATAACGATGATGTTTGGGAAGAAACCCGATGGTGCCGAGAATCGAGGAATGACAAAGTACTCCTTTCGTTACGGGGCTCATGGAGTAGCGTATTTCGAAAGAGGGGCCAAAGAAAGATTCCAATTTCGGGACTTAGTTTCTGCATCATGATCCACCTAATATAGGTATTGGGAATGGCATATGGATTTTGAGAATGAATTGTTGGGAGGGGATGTGGATTTATGAAGGCGGATATGGGAGAACTAATGTTCGGAGGATTGTAAGAAAACGAAGGAGCTACTTGGGATTGGAGGAATGCCGAACGCATTGCAGACATGCCGGTGGATATGGTTTCTACTTCTTTCTTAGATTATTCTTCCCATTATCTTCTCTAACCTAGTCAAATCAAGTATAACTGATTCCGAGGTTGTCGTGCTGACCGTACTAGTGTTGGGGGTGAGAACCGGTGTCAGCTCCCCCTCCAACTCTTCTGACCGCTCCGAGATCGAGATCGAATACGGATAGGGCTTTGAGTTACCTGTAGTCTCTTTCGCACCTGATTCTCAAATTCAGGTTCCGTGATGTCGAATTAGGATTGAAACCTAGTTTTGACTCAACGCAGACGTTGGCGCATCACTTTGACATAAGTTACATATTCGCGCGAAGGTGTAGGCCAATTTCAGGCTCTTTTTCAATCTCAAATCATTTCTTCAGTGAACCCCCGGACAAAACATTGGCTAAATTGATTTCATTCGCAAGAGAGGGCTTCCGGACAATCGAGGTATCAAAGATCCTCATTTTGACCGTTTGCTACTTTTCTTTCTTTCAATTGTTGGGGGTTGCCCTCCGTTGGTAGACGAGTTGCTCGTGGTTTACTTAATTGGCCATAACGGTCGGCCGACCTTCTTTCCTTTATGAGTGAGTTTGATAAAAAGACTAAACAAAGGGCTTTCGAGCTGCTCTTTCAATTGCCGCCTAATCTCCCAATTGCTTAGTTTAGCTGCTCTTCAGCTTTCGAGAACAGGGCGTACTACTTCTTGAGAGAAAAGACTAAAGAACCTACTAAAAAGAACGGGGGACTGATTCTGACTGAAACAAGGTGATAAGAAAAGGAACCACTACAAGGGGAGTAAGATTCAGATTACCTTGTTGATCGAATATCTCAAGGCAAGAACATTGTTTGAGATTCGAATCACTCCACAAGCAAGATCGATCATGTCTAGCTTGAATGATTCTTGTTGATCAAATATCTCAAGGCAAGAACACTTCCATGAGATTCGAATCACTCCACAAGCAAGATCTCATGTTGAGCTTGAATGATTCTACATGCAACCTAAACTACATAAAATTGCAAAGAAACTTAGCCATTGGCTAAAGAAGAGCACAAATGCTTCTTTTTACTATATTTTTCAAGTCTCTTACACATACAACATACATGGCTTTATATAGCCTCAAAATGAAACTACTAAAGTCATTCCAAGAGTTGTAACATTCATACCTAATGACCATAATTAACCATTATGTAATTGTAACCTATAGTAAATAAAGTCTTAAAATACATAAATGAAATATAATAACTCTAAATTGTAACCCACCCAAAATTTATAACAATCAAACTTCATTCTTCTTAAATGTGGCATGAATTGAAAGATCTTTTGATAATTTTGACAACCTTTTCTTCACATCTTCATTGAAGTATATTGTATGATTGATGTCTTTTGGTTCATATCACAAGGCCAACTGCAACTCGATTGGAGGAAAGGGCTGCGAGGTAACCCCAAAAATTCCAGCTAGTTTGGGTTGGCACTTTTCATTCAGAAATTCATTCGTTCGAACAGGTAGGGTTTTCCTTCTTTTTGCTTTTCATTCCATCAAGGTCTTTTGAGAAAGAAGACAAGGTAGCTTGCTTACTTAGGGCTTGTGTGTCGGAAGAGGTCTTTCTTTGTTTGTTTGTTTTCCAAATTCTCTCTCTCATGAGCAACCCGGTCACGTTTGTTGAGCTCCTTCATCCATGTTAAAAGCAAAGGGTATACTAATCAAAGTCATTCAAATTGGTGGGATTGGCTTCCTCCTTGTACTAGGACGAGGCTTAGTTAAGTAGAATCGTCGCTTGCTCGACGCATCCTTTCTTTCAACCTTATTAGCGTAGCTCGAGTAGGTAGGACCAGTGAATTTCCCCCCGGTTGTTGATGTAGTTGCAAGAATTTAGCTTGCTTTGATTTTGATTGAGTTTCTAGAAAGAATATATAACGTACTGCATTACATAGTGAAGGAGAGAGAATCAATCTGAAGTTCAGTAGTATGCCCGGTTCACCAAGTTCTACCACAGCAGGGCCCAATCATACTCTCTCTCTGAGTTTGATCCTGGCTCAGAAAGAAGGAACGCTAGCATTATGCTATACACATAAAAGTCGAACGTTGTTTAATAAAAACCTGCACCCCAGATGCAGAAAGCTCTTTTTTATAGAGAGAGAGTCAAGGGGGCTGGGCGATTCTGTAACCGCAGGCAGCTTAGACCCGACAAGATGATGGCCGCGCACGAGACCACTTGTTGAGTCGGGGGATGCGAACCGGCCCTAAAAGACCTTCTGCGCTATCTTAAGGCGAAAAACTTCCATTTTGAGACCGCGACCCATCAGCACTTTCTCACTTCTTTAGTAAGATCAGTGTTCAATTCTCCAAGACTCTTTCTCTTTTTTCAGGGCTTGGGTACGAGAACATAATGTGAAGAAATCAGGGTCAAAGTTTAGACCGCTCACACTAGTTCGACCTATAGAAAAGATCATCAATCAGAGAGGAGACAACTCATTTATGATTCCAGCCGAGAAGATTAGTAAAAGGAGAAGGATCAAGAATGTCATATATTTCAGGAGCTAGATCAGTTACCGATAAACAAGTCAGAATTGCCTCAACCAAAATTGATTGAATTGGACCTAAAAAAGCCATTCAGGTTCGTTATCGATTAGGTATCAGTGGGAACATCAAGATCAAAGAGTTAACTAAGTCTCAGATCGACCAAATTGAACAAATGATAGGTCAAGATCACATTGTTCATTGGGAATTGAAGAGAGGAGAACGAGTAGACATCGAACGATTCATTTCTCTTTCTTGTTATCGTGGAATTCATCATCAAGATGGATTGCCCTTACGCAGTCAACGAACTCATACTAATGCTAGGACTTGTCGCAAGCGAATTCGGAAATGAAATCAGTCTACCGAAAGCCCTTGGTACTTGTCGGATCAATCACACAGTTAAATAGTTCACTTCAATTTGGCGTCTTTTGGTATTTCAGCGGTTACTAATCTAGTATACGTAACGTATGCCTCCTTCGCCACTCCATTAGTGGCTCGGCTTCATCCTAGATGTTACAGCTTCTGCCTCTCACGGATTCACTATCGCTCATGACTGGTATATGGATCTCTTGATTTATGTAGTGGTCGGCCTGATAAAAGCTAAGCTTGGCCAGAAAGAAGCTACTAGTCGCTTCCCGAATGCCTGCCTCTTGACTTATGGTTTAATCTGATTTCCAATGCCTCCTTCCCTTCCTTGCCGCCAACGGAGAGTAAGCAAGCGACCTTGCTTGCATTCGTTAAAGGGTAGCTTCTGCGCCCTTACTGCCTGCTTCAATTGATGTGAATGAGAGTATCTTCAAATCCTATTTAGTCTTTTTCTTTCTCTCTGTCACTGAAACAAGAAGTTCTGTCTCTGTTTTCTTTTCAGATTCCGAGGATGAGCCGGCCGATCCTAACATCATTTATGAGGAGCCAGACCACGAAGTCTCCTCCTCAGATAAAGATGTCTCCGATGTGACTGGCAAAAACCACTTTTTCTATTGTGATTCTTTTTGCGGGTTCGGTCAGGTAATAGAAGCGAAGGAGAGATGCTTTCCATCAGTCAAAAGCAGATATCGCCCACCCATGCTCCCCAAGTCCGCTTACCGAGGAAGAACTGGAGCCAGAGCTAGTTGGGTTGGGGTAAAGAGCCGTAAGCGCAGTGGGGGGTGACAGAGGACATGCTCGTACAGTTCAAAGAAGGGTATGATCAACTCGTTGATTGTTGGGAACTTTCACTCCTCTATATTCGAAATATGCTTTCTAGAAGCATTACGATCTGCAGCTCAAATGGTACCTTATGAAGTCTCTATCGGTCTGATTCTTATTGTGCGCCTTGTGAGCGCGTTTGGATCCGCGAAGGCAATCGCTCGGATGTTCTCCTAACCCAACCCGGGAACGGACTGGAAGGAATCGCAGCATTGGGAATGTTCACATCTCGTCGCAAGGCTCATTTTGAGTTGTGGGTCGGGGGTTTATCTAATCAAGGGCCGGGGCACAAGGGTCTTGGTACTATCCAGGTGCGAAGAACCACGGGGGTGACTGCAATGAGTAGAAATCTCACTTACCGGCCTAAACGACGAGCAAACACTCGAACGTGAGAGTAAGGGATCACCCAAGGAATGGACGAGCTCCAAGGAGGGAGGCAAGAACCATGCTTTCAGAGACTTAACCCAACCCAACGGTCCCGAATCTTATCTGAATTGCTAGAATAACTGACTAAGTCATGCCTATATATAGGCTCATTCTCCAAACGGCGCGGGGCCAAGCCTTTAGGTTGTTTAAGTAGATTGGGTGAAAGATCGGCCATAGACGATGCCGCCCGTTTTCATTTCGTGGAAGTCCCCGCCAGAGAAAAGAAAGGGCTGTAGGTGATGGTGAGTTCCGCTTCTTATCTAGAGAGGGAGTAAGGAGTAAGTAGCTCGACCGATAGGGAGAGAGAGGGGTGAAGCTGTGAGACGAGAAGAGGGGCGCTGAAATCGTTCCTATTGGATTTGGTCGTGCGCGGCAGCTGGTAGAGATGAATGATGAATAAAGGCGGGCCGCTTCAACGGGACCTATTCTCTTAATAGGCGGCAAAGTAGAATAGGAAAGGGGCTGAGTGATGAGTGCCTTTTTAGCCTTTTTCTAAAGACTCTCATGTGAAGCTAACATGGCTCGCTACATACAAGTATAGCCAAAGAAAGATGAGACAGGACAGACGGTCAGAGGCTGTAGCAGGACTACCATAGGAAAGCCCGCCCCCTCTCGCTAACATAGAAAGTGATTCCCATAACTAGTCTCTATGTGAATCTCTTCTCAACCAGCCGAATCGGGCCACCATTTGGGGTGGGAATGTCTCAGCACACATGCATCATTTGATGAAAGCACTCCAGTCCAGTTGCCTCCTCGTAGTGGCTTGTCAACCATGCTTTCCCTCCCTCAAAACAATGCTCCTCACCAAAAGCCCTTGGGGCAACACAGCAATGAGTAGTTCGCTCCAGGACTCCACCCCCTCGAGAGCAGGATGCCGGCCGAGATAGAGCTGGAAGCCAACCTAGACTTTCCTGGGGCTTGTCCCAACATCTAAATCAAATTGTTGGCAGGCTAGAAAAGGAACCAGCCCAGCCTCGGAAATCAAGCTTTGCGTGGTATGCCCTGCCTATTCACTCGGACAATGCTATGAACACGAAAATGTGCAGTTCCGCCCCCTTCTCCCATGCTGAGTCACAGGCAGTGCCACGGAAAGCACGGACGAGCCACATGCAGGGAAACTTGCACGTGTGGTTCTGGTCGGGGACCCTGGTATACTGTACTAATATGTGTAGGTCCCCGTAATTCGAGTGAGATTGTCATCGTGCAAAAGAAGATATGGTATGGTATTCCCTTGTTCCCTGTATTGGTTATGTTCTTTATTTCTCGTCTAGCAGAAACTAATCGAGCTCTGTTTGATCTCCCAGAAGCGGAAGCTGAATCAGTTGCAGGCTATAATGTAGAATATGCGCGGGATGCGATCCTTAATAGTCCACTGTTGGCGGAAGCCAATGTCCTGGGGTCCCGGGGATTCATTCTAACTGAAACAAGGGGTGGGGTTGATAAGATATGGAACCACTACAAGGGAAGTAAGATTCGGATTACCTTGTTGATCGAATATCTCAAGGCAAGAACATTGTTTGAGATTCGAATCACTCCACAAGAAAGATCGATCATGTCTAGCTTGAATGATTCTTGTTGATCAAATATCTCAAGGCAAGAACACTTGCTTGAGATTCGAATCACTCCACAAGCAAGATTGATCATGTCGAGCTTGAATGATTCTACATGCAACCTAAACTACATAGAATTGCAAAGAAACTTAGCCATTGGCTAAAAAAGAGCACAAATGCTTCTTTTACTATATTTTTCCAGTCTCTTAAACATACAACATACATGGCTTTATATAGCCTCAAAATGAAACTATTAAAGGCATTCCAAGAGTTGTAACATTCATACTTAATGATCATAATTAACCATTATCTAATTGTAACCTATAGTAAATAAAGTCTTAAAATACATAAATGAAATACAATAACTCTAAATTGTAACCCACTCAAAATTTATAACAATCAAACTTCATTCTTCTTGAATGTGGCATGAATTGAAACATCTTTTGATAATTTTGACAACCTTTTCATCACATCTTCATTAAAGTATATTGTATGATTGATGTCTTTTGGTTCATATCATGGGTCTTTACCAACTTTCAAATATTCGCGATTTGAGGGAAGCCAAAAAAAACCTCACGAACCAAGGGATTGAGCAGTGCGAAAGCCACGATCAGACTCTATCTAATAAGGGCGTATTAGAGTGGCATTAGCGCCCCCTTCCCCCTACCCCTAAACAAAAAGGTTTTTCAGAAAGTTGTCTACGCCTTTTGAAAACCTGACTAATAATAATAATCAAGGGCAAAATGCGCTCAAACAACCAACCTATCTGACTAATAAGAAGAAAGAAAGAAAGGGCCCTATCTAAGCTCTCTCGTTGTAAAGCTACAGCTAAAAAGCCGGCCTTACCTTCTATGTTTGTTATTAGTAAAGCCTAAAGCCCTTGACTAATAGAAAGGTCAATCCCTCCCCTACGACACCAAAAAAAAACCAGGCCGAACTTCTACACGCCCACTTCCATAGAACAATATCGTGGCAACGTAGACCTAAGTGGTCATATTGGATCCTTGAGAACCATCACAAGTATGGCCGGCCTATATTTGAATGAGAATGTCGTGTCGTCCAGCAATGCCTAGAAGAAGGTGACTCTGAGCAGACAGTTGACTCCTTTTCAATAGAAAGGAATAGCCAAACCAACCCAGCTGGCTAGTCAATCTCAAAGATCTTATTTGCCGACAAACTAGAGACAGACGACCACGGTCCCGACCTTACCAGCACTGGAGGTTTACTAATCAATGAACCAACGAAACCTACTTTCTTTTCTGACAAAATCAACCAAGCCTAACCGGTCACGACATCTTGTTGATATTGATTGAGTTGGACTTTCGTTGACTGAATCCATCCATAAACCTAGACCCCGCCAACCTTCGTAACCAAAGCGTCACGACAACATCAAAAGGGCACTTTTCAATTCTGAAGTCGGTGAGCAAGGAGGAGCACGTAGGAATGAATGTCGACCACTACATAAATAAGCCACTTGTGGCTGAGAGAAAGGGAGCAGCACCTTGTCTTGTACTAGCTAGCCTTTTTTCGCTGGTTGCCTGTTAGTTGTAGCGCGTCTTCCCTCCTTCTCTCACTTCGGAAAGATTTAGCAGCATTTCCACGATATCGTTATGATCAATTAATGGGACTTGGCCGGAAAGTGTTCTTGCCTCTATCATTAGCTCGAGTAGTCGCCGTTTCTGGTGTTTCAGTCACCTTTCAATGGCTCCCTTAATTATGTGCGAGGAATTTCCCTCGTCGAGTAATGGGAAGCGGACTAGTCCCCGAAAATGCCCAATCCTTTGTCATTGGGGCCCAAAATCTTCCTTGCTGAGACTTGACTTGTAGTCTTGCTACACTACACGACACGAGTGACGGGTGAAGTTGAAGCAGACACTGTCAGTATAAAGAATCTTTCTCAAGCTTAGGTACGGGCGACTCAGTCACATATGCTCGACTGAATATGCAGCCATGGAACTGCTAAATCCGAGACTCCAGTTCCGGTCAATCGTGCTTGTCAGCCTAAATCACCCTTTGGCGACCCGACTGAACAAATGCGGTGACGCGACTTGTGTAGCGAGGGGTTTTCCACAGTGGAACCTGTGTTCAGTCTTTGAATAGTGGGACGTTCTCAATTCAAAGTGGACTTTGGGATCAAAGCCTAGACCAAAGAGGGAGACTCATCGGGTAGGAAATACCATCCTCAGCTAAACCAAGCCCCGGGTGGTAGCCTAGTCGAAGAAGTTGAGCCACAAGCCCACCTTTTTCTAAACAACGTGGTCTCGAGGAGGAACCCTCATTGCGAATTTCATGTGGGATATCCACCAAAGAAAGGATACCAAGAATGGTTGTGGATCAATACAGGATCGAGGAGAAGGGACTGAACGTCGAATGAAGCTTGGGTTGACGGGGGCGCTATCAAGGTAGAGACATCATCTGTTCATGGGAAACTTGATAATGATATGATATGAGGATGCCACAACCAAGTTGGCGTGGATCCAAGGTCATTCTACCAACATTTTTTATTGTAGTATATCCGCTACATGGAATAGAGTTGACCGAACAAGGGGTCCCACTTAGAGATTCAGTCGAACTACTATACCTTGCGCGGTTCGAGGGGTCCTGTCATATGCACAAGCAGTTGTTGTGAGGAGCAAACCTTTCAGGGTCCAAATTCAACTGCCTGGCTGTACTCAATATGCAAATATGAAATCCTGCACTAGTTTCGATCGATGATCCTCTTTATTTGGTAGTGGTCAACTAAGGGCTCCACATGCAGGGGTCGAGTATGGGGATAGCGGTCAAAATCCTTCTGAATTCAGGTAATTTGTTGGGAAGAAAATAGACAGCCCACCATAGCTTGCAAACCCTCACTCAGGTGAAATGGAAATAGGAGCGCTCGCTTGTGCTAGCCTTTTGCAGCCGGACTTGTGAAGTGGACAGAAGTTCCATAATCGAGATCAGGCAGGAAGATTTTCTTCAACAGGTTGGGTCTGTAGGAGATATAATATAAAAGGATGGCTTCGAAAAAGCAGGCTGAATCCCAACAGGTTGGTTGAGAGGCTGCGAATGAGAATTTTGTCGGTGGTATTGACCTGGCTGTAGCACAAGGGAAGGGTATTGATGCAAAGATCATCAAGCCTAAATTAAATGGGCCTAGCCAAGTATGGGATAGCCGTTCTGCTAGGCTTCCCCGCTATGTTGATGGGCGCCCCCACCACTGCTTGAGGTAGGGTAACATAAGTCTTTTCCTGTGAAGGGGTGAGCGGTTCTCGAGGAACGAAGCAGCTTGACTTATAGTTGTAGAGGGTTTTTTTTTCCTGAAATGTTTGGAGTTAATGTGGTTGAGGATTTTGTGCTACAAAAATGGGCATAACCATAGGAGAAGGAATCGTCACTAGCGGTTTTTTAGGTGCCGTAGACTACTTGTTCCATAACAGGGTGGCTGGCATAGGATGATCAGTCTTATTAAGGCTAGCTTGTTGTTGTTTTGGCATGCTTGAAGACGTTTGGCTCTCCATGGGAGCCTTGCCCCCTCCCCTCTCTGCACATGGTTCACGAACCCACTTTCGGACTATGTGAAGAAAGAGGTTCGATGGAGCAGCGATGGATGTTGGGGGTTTTCTTGAATTCCCATCGACGTTTTTTCCTCCTCAACGAGGTATTGAAAAAGAATGTCTAATAGCTCGCATATGTTAGTGCTATATCTGGATGTCATTTTCGAGATTTGTTGGGTCATATAGCCTAGACGCTTAGGTTCTGGAGGCGGGTGGGCAGGCCCATCATCTTTAATGAACTTTACTTGTCAAAGAGAAAAGAATAACCCGGTCCGCAAAAGAAGTAGTCAATTGTCGACGCCTACGCAGGTCATTGCTTTGACCTTTCCAATTTGACTGTTGAGAGCACTCTAGACTGTCGAAGCGATGGGAGCTACCTGGTGTGGCTGGCTTATTTTGATGTTGTTGGGATGAAGGAGAGAGATTAGATTTGCCTAATTGGAGTGGAAGGAGTCTTGTCGTGGAGATGGTTTACTCTGAACTTGAGATTGCTGGTAGGTTTGTTTGGGAGTCTCACTTTCTTTGATGAGAAGCAAGTTGTTGCTGTTGGGTTGTCACAGCTTGGACGTTGTTCCGTCCTACGTCCCCTTTTGTTTCCTTGAAGTTGCTAGGGAACAGGGAGGATGAGAACATAGAAGACTGATATCAATTTGTAATCAATCTTTTTCGGTATAGCTAGCTCTGCTCCCGGGATGGATGCAAGGAAAATGGATAGCGATCAATAGATACGAAGGGGAGGGTATAAAATGGAAGTAGATGGATGATTGCATTAGCGGTTGAGGTGACAGGGGAGAAAGTCGTAGCCACAATCTGGAACATGCATGAAGCAACCTATTTTGTCTCGTGAGCTAATTCAGTCAGAAACCAAACCATATGGTTTAGGGATGAACAAAGAACTATATATGCTCTCTCTCTCTCGTTCGACGGTAGGAATAGGTGGGAGTGAGACCCAAAACAGGGAAGGAATTGATGAAAAAGCGGTGTAGCGTTGACCCGCTGCTTGCTTGCATAATGAGTGAGCCGGGAAAGGGGAAGAGCTAGCTGACAATTCAACATTTTTTTGAATAAACTGAAATTTCCTTTACCTTCGGAATTGTGCGTGACTCTATATCACGCGAAAGGGTGGAAGAGAGATAGATGGGGCAACTACCTTCCGGGTTCTACTGAAATATGAATTCCGCCTGGGGAAGGCTTGCATCAGGCTTCGCAGCCAACCGCCCCGATTCCATCTTCCCCCCCGATATATGGAAAAGATACCCTGGGGGGCAAACTCTCCATGTGGGGACATCCCTGGGCTGGAAGCGCTTTTCTTTCTTTTTCGTCACACTAGCTGGATCAGATTTCGTATATCAGAAAAATTAACGATCCATCAAGTTCAGGATTGATCTCTAATAATGAGTCTGCACCAATATCAATCCATTTTCTTCTATTTATTCCAAGGCAAGGGTTGGTTCAACAATAGTCAAAATCAAGGAATTATTCGTACGTTGTTGTTGAATAGGAAGGAAAGGAATAAAGAACGCCAATCTTTTCTCTGTCAGCATCTAATTGTTTTCAAATGGATCCATTCATGGAAAATCTGAGAATGTGAGAAATAGAAAAAGATAGATCACGTCTGTAGGCTTAGGAATTCGTTAGGACCTTTATTAGGGGCTCTTTCTCAAATTGCGTTTGTTCATTTCCATGCAGTAACATTGTTTTCAATACATTTAATTTGAATTGGCATGTTCTCATCCATATCATCATAGTTATTGTGATGAAAGACCCACAAGAATTAGCCTTGGACAGTTTCTTTGTTCAAATGGATGTATAGCCAAAGAAAGACCATATCTAAAATAGAGTCAAATTCTAATTGTTCAAGTGGATGTAGTAGTAAGGTAAGAAGCTAAGCCTGATTTGGACACTTCCGAAGCATTTACTAATATTCTAATAGTTGGTTGGCCCTCGCCATTATGGAAAAATCCTTTATTTACGAAGTAGAGAATTGACGAAAAATCACGATGTAGTGACACAGGGTCTTCCATCTTCCAAAAGTGTAACAAGTGTTAGAGTTCGATTGATTCAATATTGATGAGCCTAGAAGAGTTGAGGGTTGGAACGAGCGTATAAGAAGAATGATTGGAATTCCTTTCTAAATTCTTGTACGTACCTCAAATAACATCAAAAGTGTTGGTTTCAGAAGAATGTCTAATGTTGTTCACCTAGAGAACTAATTGTTGCGAGCGTAACGAACGGGGTGCTTTGTTTGGAAGAAGCGATCTATTACCGAGCCAGATTATTGGGAATACCGATAGCATCAATAAATACTCTATCATATCCGAAGCAAGAAAGAAAGAGCTCGAGTTTTAGCAAAAGCCGCTCTCCTGGTTGAAAGGTCTGAAAGATAACGTTGTTCTAGGAGGGATGATGATGATACCCGTTGGTACCGGATTCAAAGGAGCACCGTTCGAGGCAATATAACAACCTAAAAAAAATAACATTTCGTCAGATATAGGCATATTATAATTACTGGGCAATATAATTCAATCAATAGCCATAATAATAGTCTAACTAGCTTTTTCAAAAAGACTTGCTATCCAAGTCCTCTTTTTCCACGATTCCCTTCCGCGGTGAAAAAATCATACCTCCAAGACAGTCCACAGGTCCTCCACTGGGCACTATGCAGATTAGAGTTCCACTAAGCTCGAGCTCGGCAAAAAGTTCTAAAAACCTTCCATAAAATCTTTGTCCTGTCCTAAATAGGCACGAAGACGAAATGAGAATAACGAGCGTGTGTGAATTGGGGAAAACTCACCCGAAATGCTCGATTAGAAAGAAATTCTATAAGATGGGTGTGATGATGGGAGCTACAAGTGCAGGTATTCCTGTCAAATTTGTGCCTTTGTGGTAGATACCTGAAGAAAGGAAGAATTCGCACAATCTTGTAATCGTTCATTTCACTTTGTTTTGATAATAGACGAGATTGAGAAATCCTAATCATAGACGTAGGAGAAAAAGAAAAAAGGCAAAGGCTGCTCACCTGACCCGGAACCAACGACTTTAGCATATAAATCTCCTATATTCTGATTCTTTCGGTACGCAAAAGAACAAGGAAGAAAAACATAATGGAGTTTCTCATTCAAGATTTGATATGGAAAATCAACCCAAGGGAAAGTATGGAACGGATTACCTTGATGATCAAGATCAAGAGTAAAGAAAACTCGTTTCTAAATTCGTGATTCGAATCACTCCACAAGAGGTTTGATCAATACCACTTGAATGACTCTACATGCAAGTTCTAAACACAAGAATTTGCAAAGAAATTTTAGCTTTCAACAAATCTAAAATAGAAATTCTATTCTTAATTCCAAAATCTGATATCTAATCAAAGAAAAGAAGGCTTTATATAGCCCTTACAACCTTAACCTATGTGATATATAACTCTCAAATTAAATGGGCTAGTAAATGAAAAATACCCATAACCTCCATATTAAAATGGCTAGTTAATGGTGGAATATAGTAACCTATGTGGGTTACAATATAACCTTAACTCCAATATTTAAAACTAGCTTAAATATGCCAAACAAATATTTAAATATAATTAAATAATGCAATTAATAAAATGTGCTTATTGACTCATCCTTGGACTAGTTTCATAAATTCAGCGGAGTTCATTAAATGCAACTTAAAGTGCATTTAATTCATCTCTTTCTTGAATCTCAACTTTGCACAACATTGGGAGGTCTCCAGCGTCTTCTAGAATTTCCTTTGATGAGCTCACCATAGCTTGAATATAATTGTATAAGGTTTGTTGTAGCTTCTTAGCTCTCGTCCTTGTTGTATAAGTTGAATATATTAGCTTAGTTCCTAACTTACCCCATAAAACACGCCAAAAGTGGCTTAAAAATTTTACATCACGATCACTAACGATGCTTTTAGGAATGCCATGCAATCGTACAACTTCCCTAAAGAACAGGCCTACAATATGTTTTGCATCATCAGTTTTGTGACAAGGAATAAAATGAGTCATTTTACTAAATCAATCAACCACAACAAAGATGCTATCATAACCTTTCCTAGTCCTAGGTAAACCTAAAACAAAATCCATTGATATATCCAAGGACCTAAAACACTGTTCTATGGTTTAGTTCGATATGAGCTAGAAGAGGAACCTAATGGACCTATAGATCATGGGCTCCAACGATCCAAGATTAACCGGTTAAACTCATTAACCTTGTTAACTAACATTCATGAACTACTAGAACATTCCACTATAGCCTAGTAGTTGCACTCCCCTCACTATAGTTATATTTCTGTCCATTTGATATAACCATGATTAGTAAGTCGATCCTTCACAGGTTGTTCGTAACTAGAGTTGGGTCAATTTACTGTTTTACCCCTGAAGTTACTTTTTGTTTCTTATGTCTCATTGATCCTCTAATAAACAATTGGTTTGTGGTCCAACCAATAAACCGAATCACTCTCAGGCCAATGAGAGGGTGGGGCCCCTTGTTCAAGACCTTGAGTCAGTACTTAAGGGAACTACCTCTTTTTTATCCCTAATCTCAAGCAAGTGTTCTTGCCTTGAGATAGTTGATCAACAAGAATCATTCAAGCTAGACATGATCGATCTTGCTTGTGGAGTGATTCGAATCTCAAACAATGTTCTTGCCTTGAGATATTCGATCAACAAGGTAATCCAAATATTACTCCCGTTGTAGTGGTTCCTTATCTTATCAATACTCGTGAGAGAGTGTTGTGAGGTCCATCGTATTTCCATAACTTATTTTTTGCAGCAAAGTTTCACAAATAGATTCGAGGACGAATCCTCTTGAAGAAGTGGAGAATGATATGAACCAAAAAACATCAATCATACAATATACTTCAATGACGAGGTGAAGAAAAGGTTGTCAAAATTATCAAAAGATGTTTCAATGCATGCCACATTGAAGAAGAGTGAAGTTTGATTGTTATAAATTTTGGGTGGGTTACAATTTAGAGTTTTTAGGACTTTTTATTTACTTTAGGTTACAATTACATAATGGTTAATTATGACCATTAAGTATGAATGTTACAACTCTTGGAATGCCTAGTAGTTTCATTTTGAGGCTATATAAAGCCATGTATGTTGTATTTGTAAGAGACTTGGAAAATGTAGTAAAAGAAGCATTTGTGCTCTTCTTTAGCCAATGACTAAGTTTCTTTGCAATTCTATGTAGTTTAGGTTGCATGTAGAATCATTCAAGCTCGACGTGATCAATCTTGCTTGTGGAGTGATTCGAATCTCAATCAAGTGTTCTTGTCTTGAGATATTTGATCAACAAGAATCATTCAAGCTAGACATGATCGATCTTGCTTGTGGAGTGATTCGAATCTCAAACAATGTTCTTGCCTTGAGATATTCGATCAACAAGGTAATCCAAATATTACTCCCGTTGTAGTGGTTCCTTATCTTATCAATACTCGTGAGAGAGTGTTGTGAGGTCCATCGTATTTCCATAACTTATTTTTTGCAGCAAAGTTTCACAAATAGATTCGAGGACGAATCCTCTTGAAGAAGTGGAGAATGATATGAACCAAAAAACATCAATCATACAATATACTTCAATGACGAGGTGAAGAAAAGGTTGTCAAAATTATCAAAAGATGTTTCAATGCATGCCACATTGAAGAAGAGTGAAGTTTGATTGTTATAAATTTTGGGTGGGTTACAATTTAGAGTTTTTAGGACTTTTTATTTACTTTAGGTTACAATTACATAATGGTTAATTATGACCATTAAGTATGAATGTTACAACTCTTGGAATGCCTAGTAGTTTCATTTTGAGGCTATATAAAGCCATGTATGTTGTATTTGTAAGAGACTTGGAAAATGTAGTAAAAGAAGCATTTGTGCTCTTCTTTAGCCAATGACTAAGTTTCTTTGCAATTCTATGTAGTTTAGGTTGCATGTAGAATCATTCAAGCTCGACGTGATCAATCTTGCTTGTGGAGTGATTCGAATCTCAATCAAGTGTTCTTGTCTTGAGATATTTGATCAACAAGAATCATTCAAGCTAGACATGATCGATCTTGCTTGTGGAGTGATTCGAATCTCAAACAATGTTCTTGTCTTGGGATATTCGATCAACAAGGTAATCCGAATCTTACTCCCCTTGTAGTTGTTCCTTATCTTATCAAGATGTCCCCGCTTGATTGTTCTAAGGAGGTCTGTCTGTCCACCTGCTTGGTCTGTCGTTACTTCCGTTTGGCCTATTGGGGCTTCCATTTCGATGACCTTGCGGTTTATATGTTGTGCCCCAGTGTTTGGGGCCTATGTTGTTCTTCTTTGGTAACCCGCTTCGTTCCCAAAGTCTAAGAGTCTCTTGGCGCTGGCAATTGCGGTAGCTAGGTCTTGGATATTTTTCTCGTGTATTTTTTTTTTTTGGCCCATGGTTGTAACCCGTTTATAAAGAAGAATACCTTGTCCTTCTTTGATGTGCCCCTTGTTGGGTTTTATGTCATAAATCTCATAGTTTGTGAACAAAACATATTCTATTTTCAATAAAGTTATTATCGATGTTTATTCAGTAAAGATTGCTATTGAATAAAGTGAATTTTATGATTATTAATCTAAATCGAATAAACTAAGAACACTCTGACTATAGTATGATTACTTGAACTATATGTAGAGTAATAAGAGTGGATCAATTTCAAGTATATAGTCAAAATGATCTATAGTACAGGGATATGGCTGAGTACCTTATCCTAGGGACATTATGGATGTGGCCCACTTTTGTATATGACATAAACAATGTGATCACTAAATTGTACATGCGGAGACATGTGAGTGGGGGCGTCCTATGTAATGAGTATTGCATAAGATCGGATCATGAAAAAAATTACTCTCACTTTATAATGTCATTTACTGTTGAGACTGTTATTCCTTCTTTTTGGTTTTCATTCCATAAAGGTCTTTTGAGAAAGAAGACAAGGTAGCTTGCTTACTTAGGGCTTGCGTGTCGGAAGAGGTCTTTCTTTGTTTGTTTGTTTTCCAAATTCTCTCTCTCATGAGCAGCCCGGTCACGTTTGTTGAGCTCCTTCGCCCATGTTAAAAGCAAAGGGTATACTAATCAAAGTCATTCAAATTGGTGGGATTGGCTTCCTCCTTGTACAAGGACGGGGCTTAGTTAAGTAGAATCGTCGCTTGCTCGACGCATACTTTCTTTCAACCTTATTAGCGTAGCGTGAGTAGGTAGGACTAGTGAATTTCCCCCCGGTTGTTGATGTAGTTGCAAGAAGTTAGCTTGCTTTGATTTTGATTGAGTTTCTAGAAAGAATATATAACGTACTGCATTACATAGTGAAGGAGAGAGAATCAATCTGAAGTTCAATAGTATGCCCGGTTCACCAAGTTCTACCACAACAGGGCCTAATCATACTCTCTCTCTGAGTGTGATCCTGGCTCAGAAAGAAGGAACGCTAGCTATATGCTATACACATGAAAGTCGAACGTTGTTTAATAAAAACCTGCGCCCCAGATGCAGAAAGCTCTTTTTTATAGAGAGAGAGTCAAGGGGGCTGGGCGATTCTGTAACCGCAGGCAGCTCAGACCCGACAAGATGATGGCCGCGCACGAGACCACTTGTTGAGTCGGGGGATGCGAACCGGCCCTAAAAGACCTTCCGCGCTATCTTAAGGCGAAAAACTTCCATTTTGAGACCGCGACCCATCAGCACTTTCTCACTTCTTTAGTAAGATCAGTGTTCAATTCTCCAAGACTCTTTCTCTTATTTCAGGGCTTGGGTACGAGAACATAATGTGAAGAAATCAGGGTCGAAGAAATGGGGAAAACTCACCCGAAATGCTCGATTAGAAAGAAATTCTATAAGATGGGTGTGATGATGGGAGCTACAAGTGCAGGTATTCCTGTTAAATTTGTGCCTTCGTGGTAGATACCTGAAGAAAGGAAGAAGTCGCACAATCTTGTAATCGTTCATTTCACTTTGTTTTGATAATAGACGAGATTGAGAAATCCTAATCATAGACGTAGGAGAAAAAGAAAAAAGGCAAAGGCTGCTCACCTGACCCCATCCAACCAACGACTTTAGCGTCAAAATCTCCTATATTCTGATTCTTTCGGTACGCAAAAGAACAAGGAAGAAAAACATAATGGAGTTTCTCATTCAAGATTTGATATGGAAAATCAACCCAAGGGAAAGTATGGAACGGATTACCTTGATGATCAAGATCAAGAGTAAAGAAAACTCGTTTCTAAACTCTGATTCGAATCACTCCACAAGAGGTTTGATCAATACCACTTGAATGACTCTACATGCAAGTTCTAAACACAAGAATTTGCAAAGAAATTTTAGCTCTCAACAAATCTAAAATAGAAATTCTATTCTAAATTCCAAAATCTAATATCTAATCGAAGAAAAGAAGGCTTTATATAGCCCTTATAACCTTAACCTATGTGATATTTAACTCCCAAATTAAATGGGCTAGTAAATGAAAAATACCCATAACCTCCATATTAAAATGGCTAGTTAATGGTGGAATATAGTAACCTATGTGGGTTACAATATAACCTTAACTCCAATATTTAAAACTAGCTTAAATATGCCAAACAAATATTTAAATATAATTAAATAATGCAATTAATAAAATGTGCTTATTGACTCATCCTTGGACTAGTTTCATAAATTCAGCGGAGTTCATTAAATGCAACTTAAAGTGCATTTAATTCATCTCTTTCTTGAATCTCAACTTTGCACAACATTGGGAGGTCTCCAGCGTCTTCTAGAATTTCCTTTGATGAGCTCACCATAGCTTGAATATAATTGTATAAGGTTTGTTGTAGCTTCTTAGCTCTCGTCCTTGTAATTGGACCTTCAAGTATGGAAATTCCTTGGTCGTGGTTCATATCATTCTCCCCCTCTTGAAAAAGATTCGTCCTCGAATCAAAGCCATCACCTACATCAAAAGGACTCAAATCAACAACATTAAAAATTGTACTAACACCGTACTTACCTGGTAAATCAATTTTATAAGCATTGTCGTTGATACGCTCAAGAACTTGAAAAGGTCCATCTCCTCGTGGTAAAAGCTTAGATTTTCTTTAAGTAGGAAATCTTTCTTTTCGGAAATGCACCCAAACCCAATCTCCTGGCTTGAGGATGACAAACTTACATCCTTTATTAATTCGGGTGGCAACCTTGGAATTTTGTTTCTCAATTTGTTCTTTCACTTGCTTGTGCAGTTTATGAACAAACTCAACCTTGGCATTTGCATCAAAATTCACAAACTCCTTTGACGGTATGGGTAACAAGTCAAGGGGGGTTAAAGGATTAAAGCCATAAACAATTTCAAAAGGTGTGCATTTAGTAGCGCAATGAACAACCCTATTATATGCAAATTCTATAAAGGGAAACAATCCTCCCAAGTCTTAAGATTGTTATCAATAATAGTTCTTAGCATAGCAGTCATGGTTCTGTTAACAACTTCAGTTTGTCCATCCATTTGAGGATGACTAGTAGTTGAATATATTAGCTTAGTTCCTAACTTACCCCATAAAACACGCCAAAAGTGGCTTAAAAATTTTACATCACGATTACTAACGATGCTTTTAGGAATGCCATGCAATCGTACAAATTCCCTAAAGAACAGGTCTGCAATATGTTTTGCATCATTAGTTTTGTGACAAGGAATAAAATGAGCCATTTTACTAAATCAATCAACCACAACAAAGATGCTATCATAACCTTTCCTAGTCCTAGGTAAACCTAAAATAAAATCCATTGATATATCAATCCAAGGACCATTAGGAACTGGTAATGGGGAGTATAAACCATGTGGTTGAAGCCTAGACTTAGCTTGTTTACATGCTATGCAACGAGCTCAAACTTTATGAACATCATGTCTCATTTTAGGCCAAAAAAAATGTTCAGAGAGCATATCATAAGTTTTAGAAACTCCATGGTGTGCCATTAAACCACCTCCATGAGCTTCCCTCACAAGTAACTCACGGATGAAACTAGATGGTATGCAAAGTTTGCCTTTTCGAAACAAAAATCCGTCTAACAACAAGTAATTATCCACAATGAGTCCTTTTTCACAAGATTCAACAAAAGGAGCAAAGAACATGTCATGTTGATACAAATTCTTTATGTGTTCAAAACCTAACAACCTAGCATTCAAAGTATTGAGGAGGACATACCTTCGTGATAATGCATCTGCAACAATGTTCTCCTTACCTTGTTTATATTTTATGACATAAGGGAATGTTTCAATAAATTCTAACCACTTAGCATGTCGTCTGTTGAGTTTATTTTGTACTCTCAAATGCTTTAAACTTTCATGATCCGTATGAATAATGAACTCCTTAGGCCAAAGCTAATGTTGTCAGGTTTGCAATGCACGAACCAAAGCATAAAGCTCTTTGTCATAAGTTGGATACCTCAAATATGCACCCGTCAACTTCTCACTAAAGAACATTAAAGGTCTTTGATTTTGCATTAATACAGCACCTATCCCCACTCCACTAGCATCACATACAATTTCAAAAGTAGACTCAAAATTAGGTAATGCAAGTAAGGGAGCAGAACTCAATTTTTCTTTCAAAGTATTAAAAGCAAGTTCTTGATCTTTTTCCCATATAAAGGATACATTTTTCTTAACAAGTTCATTGAAGGGTGAAGCAAATGTACTAAAATTCTGAATAAACCTACGGTAGAAACTTGCAAGACTATGAAAACTTCTTACCTCACTTACATTTTTAGGTGTAGGCCAATCTTTTATAGCCTTCACTTTCTCCTCGTCAACCTCAACACCATTAGATGAAACTACAAACCCAAGAAAGTTAACTTTTTCCATGCAAAAGCTACATTTCTTTAAATTTACGTACAAACATTCGTTTCTTAAACTAGTCAAAACATTGCGTACATGGGTAATATGATCATCTAAAGATTTAGAGTAAACAAGAATGTCATCAAAATAAACAACCACAAACTTACCTAAGTATTCTCGTAAGACATGGTTCATTAGTCTCATGAATGTACTAGGTGCATTAGTTAATCCAAAAGGCATAACCAACCATTCATAAAGACCATACTTGGTTTTAAAAGCTGTTTTCCACTCATCCCCAATATGCATGCGAATTTGATGATAACCCGATTTTAAATCAATCTTAGTAAAAAGACTACATCCATGCAATTCATCAAGCATATCATCTAATCTGGGAATTGGATGCCTATACTCTATAGTTATCTTGTTTATAGCCCTACAATCAACACACATACGCCAAAAACCATCTTTCTTAGGTACAAGAATAACTGGAACAGAACAAGGACTCAAACTTTCATGTACATACCCTTTAGCAAGGAGTTCACTTACTTGCCTTTGTATCTCTTCAGCCTCCTTTGGATTAGTCCTATAAGCTGGTCGGTTTGGAATGGGCGCGCCAGGAATGAAGTCAATCTTATGTTCAATGATTAGTCCTATAAGCTGGTCGGTTTGGAATGGGCGCGCCAGGAATGAAGTCAATCTTATGTTCAATCATTAGTCCTATAAGCTGGTCGGTTTGGAATGGGCGCGCCAGGAATGAAGTCAATCTTATGTTCAATCCCTCTAAGTGGTGGCAAACTACTAGGCTTCTCCTCGGAAAATAAATCTTCAAACTCTTGCAAAAGCACAACAAAATCACTAGGCAAAACTAGGCTTCTCCTCGGAAAATAAATCTTCAAACTCTTGCAAAAGCACAACAAAATCACTAGGCAAAAAAGGGTTAAGCATGGAAAAGTAACAAGATCCCTTGTACATAAGTACAAGAGTAGTCTGGTTAGAGATCAAAACATTCCTAGTCTCACTTGATCTAACATACAAGCTTACTGATTTGACTTTTCTCTCTTTTTTTTCTCTAGGCTGAGTGTTACTCTCTTGCTTTTCCCTCAAGCTTTTTTTTACACTTGATTCTTTTTCAATCTTTTCTTTTGCATCACCCTCTTGCCTTTTCNCAAGGGAAAGTATGGAACGGATTACCTTGATGATCAAGATCAAGAGTAAAGAAAACTCGTTTCTAAACTCTGATTCGAATCACTCCACAAGAGGTTTGATCAATACCACTTGAATGACTCTACATGCAAGTTCTAAACACAAGAATTTGCAAAGAAATTTTAGCTCTCAACAAATCTAAAATAGAAATTCTATTCTAAATTCCAAAATCTAATATCTAATCGAAGAAAAGAAGGCTTTATATAGCCCTTATAACCTTAACCTATGTGATATTTAACTCCCAAATTAAATGGGCTAGTAAATGAAAAATACCCATAACCTCCATATTAAAATGGCTAGTTAATGGTGGAATATAGTAACCTATGTGGGTTACAATATAACCTTAACTCCAATATTTAAAACTAGCTTAAATATGCCAAACAAATATTTAAATATAATTAAATAATGCAATTAATAAAATGTGCTTATTGACTCATCCTTGGACTAGTTTCATAAATTCAGCGGAGTTCATTAAATGCAACTTAAAGTGCATTTAATTCATCTCTTTCTTGAATCTCAACTTTGCACAACATTGGGAGGTCTCCAGCGTCTTCTAGAATTTCCTTTGATGAGCTCACCATAGCTTGAATATAACTGTATAAGGTTTGTTGTAGCTTCTTAGCTCTCGTCCTTGTAATTGGACCTTCAGGTATGGAAATTCCTTGGTCGTGGTTCATATCATTCTCCCCCTCTTGAAAAAGATTCGTCCTCGAATCAAAGCCATCACCTACATCAAAAGGACTCAAATCAACAACATTAAAAGTTGTACTAACACCGTACTTACCTGGTAAATCAATTTTATAAGCATTGTCGTTGATACGCTCAAGAACTTGAAAAGGTCCATCTCCTCGTGGTAAAAGCTTAGATTTTCTTTGAGTAGGAAATCTTTCTTTTCGGAAATGCACCCAAACCCAATCTCCTGGCTTGAAGATGACAAACTTACGCCCTTTATTAATTCGGGTAGCAACCTTGGAATTTTGTTTCTCAATTTGTTCTTTCACTTGCTTGTGAAGTTTATGAACAAACTCAACCTTGGCATTTGCATCAAAATTCACAAACTCTTTTGACGGTATGGGCAACAAGTCAAGGGGGGTTAAAGGATTAAAGCCATAAACAATTTCAAAAGGTGTGCATTTAGTAGTGCTATGAACAACCCTATTATATGCAAATTCTATAAAGGGCAAACAAACCTCCCAAGTCTTAAGATTCTTATCAATAATAGCCCTAAGCATAGCAGTCATGGTTCTGTTAACAACTTCAGTTTGTCCATCCGTTTGAGGATGACAAGTAGTTGAATATATTAGCTTAGTTCCTAACTTACCCCATAAAACACGCCAAAAGTGGCTTAAAAATTTTACATCACGATCACTAACAATGCTTTTAGGAATGCCATGCAATCGTACAACTTCCCTAAAGAACAGGTCTGCAATATGTTTTGCATCATCAGTTTTGTGACAAGGAATAAAATGAGCCATTTTACTAAATCGATCAACCACAACAAAGATGCTATCATAACCTTTCCTAGTCCTAGGTAAACCTAAAACAAAATCCATTGATATATCAATCCAAGGACCATTAGGAACCGGTAATGGGGAGTATAAACCATGTGGTTGAAGCCTAGACTTAGCTTGTTTACATGCTATGCAACGAGCACAAACTTTATGAACATCATGTCTCATTTTAGGCCAAAAGAAATGTTCAGAGAGCATATCATAAGTTTTAGAAACTCCATGGTGTGCCATTAAACCACCTCCATGAGCTTCCCTCACAAGTAGCTCACGGATGGAACAAGATGGTATGCAAAGTTTGCCTTTTCGGAACAAAAATCCATCTAACAACAAGTAATTATCCACAATGAGTCCTTTTTCACAAGATTCAACAAAAGGAGCAAAGAACATGTCATGTTGATACAAATCCTTTATGTGTTCAAAACCCAACAACCTAGCATTCAAAGTATTGAGGAGGACATACCTTCGTGATAATGCATCTGCAACAATGTTCTCCTTACCTTGTTTATATTTTATGACATAAGGGAATGTTTCAATAAATTCTAACCACTTAGCATGTCGTCTGTTGAGTTTATTTTGTACTCGCAAATGCTTTAAACTTTCATGATCCGTATGAATAATGAACTCCTTAGGCCAAAGATAATGTTGCCAGGTTTGCAATGCACGAACCAAAGCATAAAGCTCTTTGTCATAAGTTGGATACCTCAAAGATGCACCAGTCAACTTCTCACTAAAGAACATCAAAGGTCTTTGATTTTGCATTAATACAGCACCTATCCCTACTCCACTAGCATCACATTCAATTTCAAAAGTAGACTCAAAATTAGGTAATGCAAGCAAGGGAGCAGAACTCAATTTTTCTTTCAAAGTATTAAAAGCAAGTTCTTGATCTTTTTCCCATATAAAGGATACATTTTTCTTAACAAGTTCATTCAAGGGTGAAGCAATTGTACTAAAATTCTTAATGAACCTACGGTAGAAACTTGCAAGACCATGAAAACTTCTTACCTCACTTACATTTTTAGGTGTAGGCCAATCTTTTATAGCCTTCACTTTCTCCTCGTCAACCTCAACACCATTAGATGAAACTACAAACCCAAGAAAGTTAACTTTTTCCATGCAAAAGCTACATTTCTTTAAATTTACGTACAAACATTCGTTTCTTAAAGTAGTCAAAACATTGCGTACATGGGTAATATGATCATCTAAAGATTTAGAGTAAACAAGGATGTCATCAAAATAAACAACCACAAACTTACCTAAGTATTCTCGTAAGACATGGTTCATTAGTCTCATGAATGTACTAGGTGCATTAGTTAATCCAAAAGGCATAACCAACCATTCATAAAGACCATACTTGGTTTTAAAAGCTGTTTTCCACTCATCCCCAATATGCATGCGAATTTGATGATAACCCGATTTTAAATCAATCTTAGTAAAAAGACTACATCCATGCAATTCATCAAGCATATCATCTAATCTGGGAATTGGATGCCTATACTTTATAGTTATCTTGTTTATAGCCCTACAATCAACACACATACGCCAAAAACCATCTTTCTTAGGTACAAGAATAACTGGAACAGAACAAGGACTCAAACTTTCATGTACATACCCTTTAGCAAGGAGTTCACTTACTTGCCTTTGTATCTCTTCAGCCTCCTTTGGATTAGTCCTATAAGCTGGTCGGTTTGGAATGGGCGCGCCAGGAATGAAGTCAATCTTATGTTCAATCCCTCTAAGTGGTGGCAAACTACTAGGCTTCTCCTCGGAAAATAAATCTTCAAACTCTTGCAAAAGCACAACAAAATCACTAGGCAAAAAAGGGTTAAGCATGGAAAAGTAACAAGATCCCTTGTACATAAGTACAAGAGTAGTCTGGTTAGAGATCAAAACATTCCTAGTCTCACTTGATCTAACATACAAGCTTACTGATTTGACTTTTCTCTCTTTTTTTTCTCTAGGCTGAGTGTTACTCTCTTGCTTTTCCCTCAAGCTTTTTTTTACACTTGATTCTTTTTCAATCTTTTCTTTTGCATCACCCTCTTGCCTTTTCTTTTCAAGTTTGCAATGATCAATATAAATACATCTTTTGGAGACAATGGAATAAGAGTAGTTTTTCTACTGTTGTGAGTAAAAGAGTATCGATTTGCATACCCATCATACATTACCCGACGATCAAATTGCCAAGGCCTCCCCAGTAGTAAATCTCCAACATGCATGGATACAACATCACATAAAACATCATCAACATAGTTTCCAATAGTAAAAGAAACAAGAGTTTGTTGCCACATATGGCTTTCTCCCATCAATCAATACTCGTTGAAGAAATGGAAATTGCCCTATTAGTTTTTATTGGATTTGGATCCATCGGGACTGACTGACGGGGCCCCCCAGCTTCCGCCTTGACAGGGCTCTGACCAATTGAACTACAATCCCGGGGAAATCAAGTGTACATGTTGTTGATTTCATTTCCTTCAAACCTTTTCATGTAGATTTTTGATTCGAATTGGCATATTTTACCAGACAGAGACGCGAGGAATAGATTGATATGCGTGGAGACAGTTACTTTAGTAAGAGGAGCATGGATTCATAGTCGTTATTGTCAAATTGATTGATAATCCATCTATCTGGCAATCAATCAAAAAAGAGGGAGGGGTTAATATTCCTTCCTTCATATCCAGCAGTTCTGGCGAAGGACAAATGGAACATATCATTTTATGGTGGGATACGCGAATTAGTGGGCCGAGCTGGATTTAAACCAGCGTAGGCATATTGCCATTTACAGTCTCTCCCCATTAACCTCTTTCAAAGTATTAAAAGCAAGTTCTTGATCTTTTTCCCATATAAAGGATACATTTTTCTTAACAAGTTCATTGAAGGGTGAAGCAATTGTACTAAAATTCTGAATAAATCTACGGTAGAAACTTGCAAGACCATGAAAACTTCTTACCTCACTTACATTTTTAGGTGTAGGCCAATCTTTTATAGCCTTCACTTTCTCCTCGTCAACCTCAACACCATTAGATGAAACTACAAACCCAAGAAAGTTAACTTTTTCCATGCAAAAGCTACATTTCTTTAAATTTAGGTACAAACATTCGTTTCTTAAACTAGTCAAAACATTGCGTACATGGGTAATATGATCATCTAAAGATTTAGAGTAAACAAGGATGTCATCAAAATAAACAACCACAAACTTACCTAAGTATTCTCGTAAGACATGGTTCATTAGTCTCATGAATGTACTAGGTGCATTAGTTAATCCAAAAGGCATAACCAACCATTCATAAAGACCATACTTGGTTTTAAAAGCTGTTTTCCACTCATCCCCAATATGCATGCGAATTTGATGATAACCCGATTTTAAATCAATCTTAGTAAAAAGACTACATCCATGCAATTCATCAAGCATATCATCTAATCTGGGAATTGGATGCCTATACTTTATAGTTATCTTGTTTATAGCCCTACAATCAACACACATACGCCAAGAACCATCTTTCTTAGGTACAAGAATAACTGGAACAGAACAAGGACTCAAACTTTCACGTACATACCCTTTAGCAAGGAGTTCACTTACTTGCCTTTGTATCTCTTCAGCCTCCTTTGGATTAGTCCTATAAGCTGGTCGGTTTGGAATGGGCGCGCCAGGAATGAAGTCAATCTTGTGTTCAATCCCTCTAAGTGGTGGCAAACTACTAGGCTTCTCCTCGGAAAATAAATCTTCAAACTCTTGCAAAAGCACAACAAAATCACTAGGCAAAGAAGGGTTAAGCATGGAAAAGTAACAAGATCCCTTGTACATAAGTACAAGAGTAGTCTGGTTAGAGATCAAAACATTCCTAGTCTCACTTGATCTAACATACAAGTTTACTGATTTGACTTTTCTCTCTTTTTTTTCTCTAGGCTGAGTGTTACTCTCTTGCTTTTCCCTCAAGCTTTTTTTTACACTTGATTCTTTTTCAATCTTTTCTTTTGCATCACCCTCTTGCCTTTTCTTTTCAAGTTTGCAATGATCAATAAATACATCTTTTGGAGACAATGGAATAAGAGTAGTTTTTCTACTGTTGTGAGTAAAAGAGTATCGATTTGCATACCCATCATACATTACCCGACGATCAAATTGCCAAGGCCTCCCCAGTAGTAAATCTCCAACATGCATGGATACAACATCACATAAAACATCATCAACATAGTTTCCAATAGTAAAAGAAACAAGAGTGGTGGAATATAGTAACCTATGTGGGTTACAATATAACCTTAACTCCTATATTTAAAACTAGCTTAAATATGACAAAAAAATATTTAAACTATAATTAAATAATGCAATTAATAAAATGTGCTTATTGACTCATCCTTGGACTAGTTTCATAAATTCAGCGGAGTTCATTAAATGCAACTTAAAGTGCATTTAATTCATCTCTTTCTTGAATCTCAACTTTGCACTACATTGGGAGGTCTCCAGCGTCTTCTAGAATTTCCTTTGATGAGCTCACCATAGCTTGAATATAACTGTATAAGGTTTGTTGTAGCTTCTTAGCTCTCGTCCTTGTAATTGGACCTTCAAGTATGGAAATTCCTTGGTCGTGGTTCATATCATTCTCCCCCTCTTGAAAAAGATTCGTCCTCGAATCAAAGCCATCACCTACATCAAAAGAACTCAAATCAACAACATTAAAAGTTGTACTAACACCGTACTTACCTGGTAAATCAATTTTATAAGCATTGTCGTTGATACGCTCAAGAACTTGAAAAGGTCCATCTCCTCGTGGTAAAAGCTTAGATTTTCTTTAAGTAGGAAATCTTTCTTTAAGGAAATGCACCCAAACCCAATCTCCTGGCTTGAAGATGACAAACTTACATCCTTTATTAATTCGGGTGGCAACCTTGAAATTTTGTTTCTCAATTTGTTCTTTCACTTGCTTGTGCAGTTTATGAACAAACTCAACCTTGGCATTTGCATCAAAATTCACAAACTCCTTTGATGGAATGGGTAACAAGTCAAGGGGGGTTAAAGGATTAAAGCCATAAACAATTTCAAAATGTGTGCATTTAGTAGTGGTATGAACAACCCTATTATATGCAAATTCTATAAAGGGCAAACAATCCTCCCAAGTCTTAAGATTCTTATCAATAATAGCCCTAAGCATAGCAGTCATGGCTCTGTTAACAACTTCAGTTTGTCCATCCGTTTGAGGATGACAAGTAGTTGAATATATTAGCTTAGTTCCTAACTTAACCCATAAAACACGCCAAAAGTGGCTTAAAAATTTTACATCACGATCACTAACGATTCTTTTAGGAATGCCATGCAATCGTACAACTTCCCTAAAGAACAGGTCTGCAATATGTTTTGCATCATCAGTTTTGTGACAAGGAATAAAATGAGCCATTTTACTAAATCAATCAACCACAACAAAGATGCTATCATAACCTTTCCTAGTCCTAGGTAAACCTAAAACAAAATCTATTGATATATCAATCCAAGGACCTAAAACACTGTTCTATGGTTTAGTTTGATATGAGCTAGAAGAGGAACCTAATGGACCTATAGATCATGGGCTCCAACGATTCAAGATTAACCGGTTAAACTCATTAACCTTGTTAACTAACATTCATTAACTACTAGAACATTCCACTATAGCCTAGTAGTTGCACTCCCCTCACTATAGATATATTTTAGCCATTTGATATAACCATGATTAGTAAGTCAATCCTTCACAGGTTGTTCGTAACTAGAGTTGGGTCAATTTATTGTTTACCCCTGAAGTTACTTCTTGTTTCTTATGTCTCATTGATCATCTAATAAACAATTGGTTTGTGGTCTAACCAATAAACTGAATCCCTCTCAGGCCAATGAGAGGGTGGGACCCCTTGTTCAAGACCTAGAGTCAGTACTTAAGGGAACTACCTCTCTTTTATCCCTAATCTCAAGCAAGTGTTCTTGCCTTGAGATAGTTGATCAACAAGAATCATTCAAGCTAGACATGATCGATCTTGCTTGTGGAGTGATTCGAATCTCAAACAATGTTCTTGCCTTGAGATATTCGATCAACAAGGTAATTCAAATCTTACTCCCGTTGTAGTGGTTCTTTATCTTATCAATACTCGTGAGAGAGTGTTGTGAGGTCCATCGTATTTCCATAACTTATTTTTTGCAGCAAAGTTTCACAAATAGATTCGAGGACGAATCCTCTTGAAGAAGAGGAGAATGATATGAACCAAAAAATATCAATCATACAATATACTTCAATGACGATGTGAAGAAAAGGTTGTCAAAATTATCAAAAGATGTTTCAATGCATGCCACATTGAAGAAGAGTGAAGTTTGATTGTTATAAATTTTGGGTGGGTTACAATTTAGAGTTATTGTATTTCATTTATGTATTTTAAGACTTTATTTACTATAGGTTACAATTACATAATGGTTAATTATGACCATTAAGTATGAATGTTACAACTCTTGGAATGCCTAGTAGTTTCATTTTGAGGCTATATAAAGCCATGTATGTTGTATGTGTAAGAGACTTGAAAAATATAGTAAAAGAAGCATTTGTGCTCTTCTTTAGCCAATGGCTAAGTTTCTTTGCAATTCTATGTAGTTTAGGTTGCATGTAGAATCATTCAAGCTCGACATGATCAATCTTGCTTGTGGAGTGATTCGAATCTCAAGCAAGTGTTCTTGCCTTGAGATATTTGATCAACAAGAATCATTCAAGCTAGACATGATCGATCTTGCTTGTGGAGTGATTCGAATCTCAAACAATGTTCTTGCCTTGAGATATTCGATCAACAAGGTAATCCGAATCTTACTCCCCTTGAAGTGGTTCCTTATCTTATCATTTGGTATCAGAGCTTAAGGCTCAAGATCGGATATATGTTTCCTTTGCATTTCTTTTCAATTTGTTTTTATCTTTTTAGTTTTTAATCGACCCAAAATAAAAAAAATCAAATCTGGGCTCTACTAGAAAATTTGAGAGGTGAGGATGAGAGATTCATTTGTGTAAATGAGTGCAAACAGAGTGGCCTAAAATTCCTTGAGTGTATACACGTGAGAGAGTGTTGTGAGGTCCTTTGTATTTCCATAACTTATTTTTTGCAGCAAAGTTTCACAAATAGATTCGAGGACGAATCCTCTTGAAGAAGTGGAGAATGATATGAACCAAAAAACATCAATCATACAATATACTTCAATGACGATGTGAAGAAAAGGTTGTCAAAATTATCAAAAGATGTTTCAATGCATGCCACATTGAAGAAGAGTGAAGTTTGATTGTTATAAATTTTGGGTGGGTTACAATTTAGAGTTTTTCGGACTTTTTATTTACTTTAGGTTACAATTACATAATGGTTAATTATGACCATTAAGTATGAATGTTACAACTCTTGGAATGCCTAGTAGTTTCATTTTGAGGCTATATAAAGCCATATATGTTGTATTTGTAAGAGACTTGGAAAATGTAGTAAAAGAAGCATTTGTGCTCTTCTTTAGCCAATGACTAAGTTTCTTTGCAATTCTATGTAGTTTAGGTTGCATGTAGAATCATTCAAGCTCGACGTGATCAATCTTGTTTGTGGAGTGATTCGAATCTCAATCAAGTGTTCTTGTCTTGAGATATTTGATCAACAAGAATCATTCAAGCTAGACATGATCGATCTTGCTTGTAGAGTGATTCGAATCTCAAACAATTTTCTTGTCTTGGGATATTGTCCCCGCTTGATTGTTCTAAGGAGATCTGTCTGTCCACCCGCTTGGTCTGTCGTTACTTCCGTTTGGCCTATTGGGGCTTCAATTTCGATGACCTTGCGGTTTATATATTTTGCCCCAGTGTTTGGGGCCTATGTTGTTCTTCTTTGGTAACCCGCTTCGTTCCCAAAGTCTAAGAGTCTCTTGGCGCTGGCAATTGCGATAGCTAGGTCTTGGATATTTTTCTCGTGTATTTTTTTTTTTGGCCCACGGTTGTAACCCGTTTATAAAGAAGAATACCTTGTCCTTCTTTGATGTGCCCCTTGTTGGGTTTTATGTCATAAATCTCATAGTTTGTGAACAAAACATATTCTATTTTCAATAAAGTTATTATTGATGTTTATTCAGTAAAGATTGCTATTGAATAAAGTGAATTTTACGATTATTAATCTAAATCGAATAAACTAAGAACACTCTGACTATAGTATGATTACTTGAACTATATGTAGAGACATGAGAGTGGATCAATTTCAAGTATATAGTCAAAATGATCTATAGTACAGGGATATGGCTGAGTACCTTATCCTAGGGACATTATGGATGTGGCCCACTTTTGTATATGACATAAACAATGTGATCACTAAATTGTACATGCGGAGACATGTGAGTGGGGGCGTCCTATGTAATGAGTATTGCATAAGATCGGACCATGAAGAAAATTACTCTCACTTTATAATATCATTTACTGTTGAGACTGATTTTCTTTTCATTCGATGACCTAGGTAACTCGATCTTAATCTTGAGCTAACCATGAACTTCTTTTCATTCGATGACCTAGCTTTTCCTCATCGATTCTGAACCTCAGTCTTATACTCTCTGAACTTTTCAAGAGCTTCGAACTTGTGATGCATTAGGTAAATATAGCCATACCTTGAAGAATCATCGATAAAACTGATGAAATATTCATACCGTTCCTTTTCTTGTTTTAATTTTTATCTGATTTTTATTTTTATTTTATTTTCTTTTTAATTTTATTTGTTTACGATTTTGTCTTTTTAGTCACGATTCGGTTTTTTGAAGCCTCGAAAATTGGGTCATGACAATAACATAATTATAAATATTCAAAATTGATATTCTTATAAATATTCAAAATCGATTTTTATGAAATGTAAAGTTAAATAATAATTGGTTATTTGAATGATTAAAATATGTTTTAAAATAATTTTGAACTTGAAATGATTTTAACAATTTTAAAGTTACCCTTGTGTTCTAAAACGTGGTTTGATATGAGTTTTTGTTTAAAAATTAAAATTATAGCATTCATTATTATTTATCACAATTTTAAAACTTTTCTCAACCTTGCTAACTTTGACTATTAACGTACTCATTATGTTATTTTATTTTAGGTTTTTTTTTTTGGACACTTTATTAAAGTATTTTCCTTTCTAGAATTAAAGTTATAATTAATAATAATAATCCTTAATTAATTAATAAATTACCATATATAAGATAAATTTAAAAGTTTATATGGTTTTATTTAATTCATTTATTCCAAGATAATTATTAAAATAGAATTATAAATATTCAGATATTACATTATTTAGATCTAATTTTAATTTCTAGTTAATCAAAATAAATAAATGTACATGATTATAAATGGTTAATTAATCATCCAGAAATACATTATTATTTAATTATTTAAATTAAATAAAAGATTTTATTTTTAATAATCGAAATACTGTTTTTTTAAAAAATTTTAAAAAAAAAATTACTTAATTTTAAAAGTTTACATAGTTTTATTTAATTCAAAGATAGATTATTAAAATAGAATAAGAAATATACTCATATTTAAATATTTTTGTTTACCTTATTTAGATTAAAACTAAATTTAATAAAGGGTTGGAAAAATGAAATAACTAAATAAATACTTAAATAACATTCTATTTTTATATTAAAAAAACAGTGAGCTTTACCAAAAACATGGCCATCCTTTCCTAGTTCTACTTAATAATTTCAATTTCCACGTCATTATCTCTCTCACGCGTATAAATAAAACAAAGAAATTTAAAATCCATGCAATCCCATGGCGCCTACTATATTTCTCCTTCTCACACTACTTTCCATCGCCGAGTCCACCGCCGGCAAAGGCGGTGGTCTCAAGCTGGAACTCATCCGCCGCCGTCTCTCACCCGGCAACGTTTCGTCGATGGCAGCCAAATCACAAATTTGGCCGGAAACCAGCGAATTTATAGTGAAAATCGCCGTCGGAACGCCGCCGACAGAGGTGCATGCAATCCTCGACACTGGCAGCGATTTATTTTGGGCTCAGTGTCGTCCATGTGCGAAATGTTACCAGCAAACGAATCCGATTTACGACCCTTCAAAATCGTCAACCTTTCGAACCCTTTCTTGCAAGTCGCCGCAGTGCCATTTGAGGGGGTCTGGTGCAGCGTGCTCCGGCACCGACACGTGTAAGTACAACTATGGGTATGGAAGCGGATCTACGCAGGGAGAATTGGCGAGTGAAAAAGTGACTGTAACTTCGAGGTCTGGAGCGACGACGCGTTTCCTGGGGTGGTGTTTGGTTGTGGACATAATAATAGTGGAACGTTTAATGCCAATGAAATGGGATTGATCGGATTTAGAAGAGGAGCGATTTCCTTCGTTTCTCAGGTATATATATATTATCAATTTCAATTATTATTAATATTTTTAAAAACATTATTAGCATCTTATTTAAATAACTACAAAGTTCAAAACCTTATAGTTAATGTAACTTCATATTCACAGATAGGTCCATCGGTCGGCGGTAGAAAGTTCTCCCTTTGTCTGATGCCATACAACACCGACCCAAGAATCTCAAGTAGCCTCTCTATCGGGTCGGGTTCTGAAGTTAAAGGACCCGGAGTCATCACAGCCCAACTCGTTCGAACATCCGACCAGACATCTTACTCTCTCACCCTCACGGGAATCTCCGTCAGAAAAACCCTCGTTCCGTATAGTACGTCGGGACCTCCGGCCAAGGGGAATGCGGTTCTCGATACCGGCACGCCGCCGACTCTCCTCCCCAAAGAATTGTACGGACGATTGGCTGCTGAAGTTCGGCGGCATATCCCGTCGAAGCCCATTGACGATAATACTCTTTGCTACAAAGATAATTTGGGGGATTTGGTGATGACTTTGCACTTCGACGGCGGCGTGGATCTGCGATTGAGTACGGTTCAGACTTTCAATAAGATGCCGGATGGGTCCTTTTGCTTCACCGCGATGGGTGTTGACGACAAGGACGCACTCATCGGGAACAATATGATGGCAAATTTTTTGGTTGGGTATGATATTGACAATATGACCTTGTCGTTTAAGCCCACTGATTGCACCAAAGCTGGTTGAGATTTTTTGGGCCTGAAAACAATACGTTATTTTATAACTATTATTACTTTCCTCGTAACACTTTTGAGGTGACGTTAAGTTTGTTTTATTCATAAAATTTGGAAAGCATTTATTAATATATGCACAACTATATTCTACTTTAGTCAATATTCTTTGATTTCTTTTTAGTAATTTTCCGTAACAAATTTTAAGGTAAAATTAGACATTAATTATTAATTATTTTTATTTAAGTGGTGAAATAATATAATTAAATTTACTATAATTCAAGAGACCTTTTACGATTTCCAAAATTTAGGCACAATGATGGAATCGATGTCGAAGATCTGAGAAAGGAGATTAGGGTTTTGAGGTTGGAGGAGAAGAATCTGATAAAAAATCGACACCGAAGATCTGAGAATCCTCAACCTAAACCTTCAGTAGTCCAAGGCAAGGTGCTTTCACGAATCGCACCTCCCTATTTCGTCAAAAACGTCTAAGAACTTAAGATTAGTCCGCGAATGTCTAGATCGAGATATTTATCGAAATTTTGGTGTGCTAGTGACGTTTTTGAGTGATTCTTGTACTTTTACCCTCAGGAGTGTGATTTTCGTAAGTTTTGGAGTGAAAGTGGTCAAGATTTCCGTTCGAATCGATGTTTCAAGAAAACACTATTTTCGGTAAGAACTAGTATTTTTCTACAAATTCGAACTCGAATAATAAGACGTGTGATTACGAAAACAATATAAGAAGCATATATGGGAGAAATAGAATATGAGTTCTACAATATTCGTGAAGCGATTCGGATTATGAATTGGAAGATTTAAAAATCGAAAGAAAATGGATTGAGAACGCTAAACACTCACGTTTCTCGAAATTTGGAAAAAACGCAGGAGGAAGAGAAGAACGCCGCCAAGCGTCGGCCGGCGTACGGAGGAGCGCAACAGAATCGGTGTTGGACACATGGCGCATTTCGGCTGGTGAGGCATGCCCCGTTCACAATTGCACTTTTGATGGCAGCGAACTTGCGATTGTGCGTTACTCACTTTCCAACGCCAAGCAACGTATGCTCGAGCCTCTAGTAATAAGGCAACCTAATCCTCAGCCCAACGATCCAAGCTTTTATTTTAGCAAGAACCCTTGAATCAAAGTAATTAACACCTCCTTATGCGAAATTTGGATCAACCAAGAGATAAGGCTAGAATTAGATTACCTCTTACGATCGAAGATCTAGAAGTAAGATTTGAAACCTTGTTCTAAATTGAGTCACTCCACAATCTAACTTGATCAAGACTTGATTGAATGGCTCGGGTGCAATTCTACCAGAAGAATTGCTTGAAACTTAGAAATGACAAATATGATGCTCGAATTTCTTAGGGAAACGTCTCAATTTGAGATATGAATTACATTCATCCACGAATCTGTTTTTTTACATAACATATTGTGGGTATTTATAGTCTCTCGACAAAAGACGTTTGTGGCCGGGATTCAATCCCGATATGTTTGTGGACGGGATTTATTCCCGATCCCCTTTAATCTCCACAAAGAATAAGTCAAATTGTCCATTCGACTTTTACATAATTTATAAAATTAAACATAGTTTTTCTAACAAATGTTGATGTGCTTGAGTGGTTAATGCAACAGACTTAAAATCAATTGATCTCTTTTTTGAATCTTTATGACATTTTTCTTCTTGGCACACCGTGATTCTTATCATCTTCCCCCTCTTCAGAAGGATTCGTCCTCGAATCAGAAAAAATCATTTTCTTTCCGTCACCTCCTTTTGAAATGTTTTGATTCTTATCATCTTCCCCCTCTTTAGAAAGATTCGTCCTCGGATCAGAAAAAATCATCACCTTCTTTCCGTCACCTCCTTTTGAAATGTTTTGATCAAATCTAAATGCTTCACTCACAAAAATATTAGAAGGAAATTAGTAGGAATAGAAAGCAAATGAAGTGTAGTAAATCCATAGACAGTTCTTTGCATTATCCAAGCTTGACATGATCAAATCTAAGTTTCTTTGCAAATGTAGTTTAGGTTGCATGTAGAATCATTCAAGCTCGACATGATCAATCTAGCTTGTGGAGTGATTTGAATCTCAAGCAAGTGTTCTTGCCTTGAGATATTTGATCAACAAGAATCATTCAAGCTAGACATGATCGATCTTGCTTGTGGAGTGATTCGAATCTCAAACAATGTTCTTGCCTTGAGATATTCGATCAACAAGGTAATCCAAATCTTACTCCCCTTGTAGTGGTTCCTTATCTTATCAACAAACATCAATCATACAATATACTTCAATGACGATGTGAAGAAAAGGTTGTCAAAATTATCAAAAGATGTTTCAATGCATGCCACATTTGAAGAAGAGTGAAGTTTGATTTACTTTAGGTTACAAGTACATAATGGTTAATTAAGGCCGGTAAGCATGAATGTTTCATTTTGAGGCTATATAAAGCCATGTATGTTGTATAGCCAATGGCTAAGTTTCTTTGCAATTCTATGTAGTTTAGGTTGCATGTAGAATCATTCAAGCTCGACATGATCAATCTTGCTTGTGGAGTGATTCAAATCTCAAGCAAGTGTTCTTGCCTTGAGATATTTGATCAACAAGAATCATTCAAGCTAGACATGATCGATCTTGCTTGTGGAGTGATTCGAATCTCAAACAATGTTCTTGCCTTGATATATTCGATCAACAAGGTAATCCAAATCTTACTTATCCCTATAGAAAGGCAAGATGAATTCAAATTCAGCATTTTGACTGTTTTTACGTCTATTAAAAGGCGGTAGGAACTAGAATGAACAGTGCAGTAGCAATAAATGCGAGAATAGAGACTTCCATAATCTCATCGTTCCTGTTTTGATAGGAAGATCATCTCAGTCATTTCTTTCTTTCTCATTTGTTGCATTCTTTCTTTTCTATAATATACTGCCCTCTTGTCCAATGCAATTAGCTGATTCAGTCTCAGCAGACAGACTGACTACCTTTACCCTCAGTTTATAAACAAACTCAAGCTAACACACACTGCGAAATTCTAAAAAGGAAAAGGAGGTAGGTTCGAACGTCACCCCTTTTTGTGTACTGATCAAATCTTCTTAAAAAAAAGAATGAAATCCGAAACGGAAACTTTCTAAAATGATGAATTCCCTCACTAAGAGAGATAGATGGGGATCCTTGTAGTTTAGTAATGAGATAGATTATTTCTAATTCCAAGTAGTTTAGTAGTTGAATTGACTAACTAATTGAGGTTACACAAAATCGGAGCCTGAACGGAACGTATATATTTTGCTTGCTTGCTTTCAGACTTAAAGTTAGATCATAGTTGACGTCACTCCTTTCTTTTTGTGTATCGTCTAAATTTCCTTTGTGTATGTGCTTCCCGGAAACGTATAGTACTCTATTCCATTAGCTAAATCGGGCCAATCAACTAGACCCAATACTGTATTCATTCGAATCGGGAATATGATGCTACCAATAATTGCGGTAATTCGCATCTCGCACATATGGCTTTCTCCCATCAATCAATACTCGTTGAAGAAATGGAAATTGCCCTATTAGTTTTTATTGGATTTGGATCCATCGGGATTGACTGACGGGGCCCCCCCAGCTTCCGCCTTGACAGGGCTCTGACCAATTGAACTACAATCCTGGGGAAATCAAGTGTACATGTTGTTGATTTCATTTCCTTCAAACCTTTTCATGTAGATTTTTTATTCGAATTGGCATATTTTACCAGATAGAGACGCGAGGAATAGATTGATATGCATGGAGACAGTTACTTTAGTAAGAGGAGCATGGATTCATAGTCGTTATTGTCAAATTGATTGATAATTCATCTATCTGACAATCAATCAAAAAAGAGGGAGGGGTTAATATTCCTTCCTTCATATCCAGCAGTTCTGGCGAAGGACAAATGGAACATATCATTTTATGGTGGGATACGCGAATTAGTGGGCCGAGCTGGATTTGAACCAGCGTAGACATTGCCATTTACAGTCTCTCCCCATTAACCTCTCTCGCATTGACTTGGGAAGAATCCATTCCAAGCTTATTCATAATCCATGATCCACTTCCTTTCGGAGTACCCTACCCCCAGGCGAAGGCGAATTCCCGCTGCCTCCTTGAAAGAGAGATGTCCTGAACCACTAGACAATGGGGGCATACTTGCCCGACTGCCATCATACTCAGACTATCCGAAAAGTATAAATAGAATAGACTCATATGATGCAATTCGTAAGGATTTTTCTGTCTATCATTATTCCATAGAATTCTAACTAGATTATTCTTTTATTGATTGAAATAATTCGATGGCTAGTACCCTTCCTTCGGGAAGTTATTGGTGGTTTCCCATATGCTATAAATGGGATGAAACTCAATTTCTCATACTTAATCTCATTGATTCACTCATTGGTAAGATAAAGTTAGGTAGGTATATTTCGATCTCACACTAAGCCAACCAAGAAAGACAAAGAAAAGGAAAGAAAAGGAGGTAGGAACTAACTGGGGAAGAGAGGGATAGGGATCAACAAGTTATTTCAAATGGGGTTCTCGCCATCCAAGTCTAATTGCTTTCTCAATGATTCGGTGAATGGATCCATATTCAATTCGTGGGTGTACATGTCTCAATCAAATGAATTGAGTTAGGGTGGGGCTCATCAATTGAATTAGGCTCGATCTTATGATGAAACAATGAATTGATCAAATCCAATATCCATAAATAAACCATTTTACCTATACTCAGTAGATAGAGTAATCCCATTTTCCGTTCCTGAATGAGCGAGTGGATAAGATCCCTTTATGTACATTCTTTCTTCTCATTTCTAATAATTATATACATGCAACTCATTGGGCGGGGCTAGTGGCTTATTCAGAAATTGAATCAAATAGGCCGGCCTTTTTCACTTAGTGGTAGAGTAACGCCATGGTAAGGCATAAGTCATCGGTTCAAATCCGATAAGGATGAAATTAGAACAGTGGATCCCTTTGATTGCATTTTCATATTGATTTGGCCCACATACAGGAATCTGGCGAGATTTCCGATTCAATCCTCTTGGTTGTAGACGTTCTATAGGAAAACTGGATCGCTATTTCCCTTTCGCCACAGAGAAACCCTTATTCCAAGTCACAACATATGAGCTCTTTCCAAACAAACAGAGAAGATCAGATAATAGAGGATAAGATCAATCTATGTGCCAAAGATTTTCCATATTCTTTGATGGTCCAACGATGTGACGAAGAATAGAAAGGAGAAGGAGAACGAGACTTGAATTTACTTTACCAGCAGTACAATATTGAGTGAATAATATTGATCTAAGTCAGGTTATGGACCAATCAAAAAGGATTTAGATATTCAAAACCCATTAGATAGAAAGAAAGAAAGAAGAAGGGACAGTAGAAATTAGAATGAAATGATAGACTCGAAGGCCCTTGCTATGCTATGAGGTGTTCGAAAATAGTTCACGTTAGTTGAATAGGAAGATCCACTATGACTATAGCTGTTGGTAAATTGACCAAAGACTCAAATGATTTCTTCTTCGAGATTATGGATGACTCGTTACGGAGGGACCGGTTCGGTCTTGTAGGTTAGTCCGGTCTATTGCTCTTTCCTTGTGCCTATTTTGTTGCCGTAGGAGGTTGGTTTACAGGTACACCCTTTGTAACTTAATGGTATACCTAACCATATGGATTGACAAGTTTCTATTTGTTTGGAAGGATGCAACTTCTTAACCGCCGCTGTTTCGACTCCTGCTAATAGTTTAGCACACTCTTTCTTTGTTGTTACTATGGGGCCTGAAGCACACGGAGATAGATTTGACTCCTTGGTGTCCATTACCATTAGGTGGTCTGTGGACTTTTGTTTCTCTCCACGGTTCGGACTAATAGGTTTCATGGTACTTCTGAACTTGCTCGATCTGTTCAATTGCTTTGTTTGTTTCCGTATTCCTAATGATTGATCCACTAGGTCAGTCTGGTTGGTTCTTTGCGCCTAGTTTTGGTGTAGCAGCTATATTTTTTTTCATCCTACTTTTCCCGGGAATGAAATAATTGGACATTGAACCCATTTCATATGATGGGAGTTGGTTGCGGGTGTATTGGGCGCTGCTCGGCTATGCGCTATTCATGGTGCTACCGTAGAAAATCTCTTATTTGAAGGAAGATGGTGATGATGCTTCAAATACATTCCGTGCTTTTAACCCAACTCAAGCTGAAGGAAGAAACTTATTCAATGGTCACTGCTAACCGCTTTTGGTACCAAATCTTTGGGGTTGCTTTTTCCACTAAAGGTTGGTTACATTTCTTTCTGTTATTTGTACCAATAACTGCTTTATGGCCGAGTGCTCTTGGAGTAGTTGGCCTGGCCCTGAACCTACGTGCCTATGACTTCGGTTCTCAGGAAATCCGTGCAGCAAGGGAAGATCCTGAATTTGAGACTTTCTATACCCTACTATACCCAGAATCTTCTCTTAACCGAAGGTATTCGTGCTTGGATGGCGGCTCAAGATCAGCCTCATGAAAACACCTTCTATTCCTTGAGGAGGTTCGATACCCCGGGGAAAGGCTCTTTCTTTATTTAATGGAACTTTCTAGCTGGTGTCATGACCAAGAACCGGTTTGTTTCACTTGGTGTGCCGGGAATGCCCGACTTATCCATTTATCTGGTAAACTACTGGGGGCTCATCTAGCCCATGCCTGATTAATCGTATTCTAGGCCGGAGTAATGAACCTATTCGAAGTGGCTCATTTCGTACCTGAGAAAGAAGCCCATACATGAACAAGGATGAATTTGACTTCACTTCCCCACCTAGCTACTCTAACTGTACTCTAGGTTGGGGCGTAGGTCCTGGTGGAGAAGTTATAGACACCTTTCCGTACTTTGTGTCCGTCTGGAGTACTTCACTGAATTTCCTCCGTCTGCAGTATTGGGTTTTGGCGCTATGTATCATGCACTTCTGGGACCCGAGACCCTTGAAGAATCTTTTCCCTGCTTCGGTTATGTGTGGAAAGATAGATAGAAAGAAAATGACTACCATTTGGTTGGGGTATTCACTTCATTTTGTTAGGTATAGGTGCTTGCTTTTCTTTTAGTATTCAAAGCTCCTTACCTGATTTTGGAGGCGTATATGATACCTGGGCTCCGGGGGGAGGAGATGTAAGAAAAATTACCAACTTGACCCTTAGCCTGTGATATTTGGTTATTTACTCAACCTTTTGAGGGAGAGAGAGAAGGATGGATTGTTAGTGTGGACGATTTGAAAGATATAGTTGGTTGGGGGGGCATGTATGGTTAGGTTCCATTTGTATACATGGGGGAAGGAATTTGGTATATCTTAACTAAACCGTTTGCATGGGCTCGCCCTTGTATGGTCTGGAGAAACTTACTTGTCTTATAGTTTAGGTGCTTTATCCGTTTTGGCTTTTATTGCTTGTTGTTTTGTCTGGTTCAATAATACTTATCCGAGTGAGTTTTACGGGCCGGCTGGACCCGAAGCTTCTCACTTCTCAAGCTCAAGCATTTTCGTTTCTAGTTAGAGACCAACGTCTTGGAGCTAAGGTTGGATCAAGGACCTACTGCTACTGGTTTCGGTAAATATCTAATGCGTTCTCCGCCAGTAGAAGTCATTTTGGGGGGAGGGAGAGACTATGCGTTTTTTGGATCCGCGTGCTCCTTGGTTAGAACCACTAAGTAAGGGGGCCTAATGGTTTGGACTTGAGTAGGCAAGCAAAGATATACAACCTTGGCAAGAACAACATTCTGCGGAATATATGCCCCATGCGCTCCTTTAGGTTCTTTCAATTCCGGGGGTGGCGTAGCTACCGAAATTCATGCAGTCAATTATGTCTCTCCTAGAAGTTGGTTAGCTACCTCTCATTTTGTTCTAGGATTCTTCCTATTCAGGTCATGAAAAGAACAGGTTCAAATGATCAATTCCTTTTTCTTTTCTTCATTTCTATCTACTCTTTGTTTTCTATTTTGGCTGGGCTATCTATCCCACCTAGCCGAGCCATTCCCCTTTATGATACTGAGCTGGGGAAACAAACCCAATCAAATAAAGAATCTATTTGCCGAGCAAAAGGAGAGAGAGGGATTCGAACCCTCGATAGTTCTTTATTTCGAACACTATACCAGACCGGTTTTCAAGCCCGGAGCTATCAACCACACGACCATCTCTTCGAAAGAGAATTTCCATTTTCTTTATATTCCATCCCACCGAATAGAATAGAACATTGACATATAAGTTGATACCATTATAGTCTAGACTATATCTCAGGCGTAAATCTAGAAGTCTATTTATATGGATCTAGATATAAATGATCGAGTATCCCCCTTATTTCTGAATGAAAAAAAGACTACTACCCTGAATCCCATACATGCTCAAGTCTTAAAAAAGAAGGAAGTAATATAGAAGAATACATTTCAATCTCTACATGGTACATTTTATCAAAATGGTGGCTAACCTGGTCAAGGGATCAAATAGTCTTTTTAATAATATGGAGGATTAGAAGAGAAGCATGATTATAGCTTTTCAATTGGCTCATTAATTAGTACTTCAATAATCTTACTGGTTAGTGTGCTCGTTGCATTTGCTTCTCCTGGGGGTTGGTCGGCGAACAAGTAATATTTTCCGGTACATCGATATGGATTGGATTAGTCTGGTTGGTTGGTGGGTATCCTTAATTCTCTTATCTCTTGAACCTCTTCGTTCTTGATACAAAAATGAAATGAAACGACCCTCCCCTTATTCTTTTCCTCCCATCCGTTAAGAAAACAAAGCTAATATTAATAGTCATTAACCCTCCCCTAATTCTTTTCCTCCCATCCGTAAAGAAAACAAAGCTAATATTAATAGTCATTATAGTTACCAAGATCAAACCTCTTTTGAGACAAAACAATGAGATTTAGCAGAGACAGGATTTGAACTCGTGACTGAAAGGTTATGAGCCTTACGAGCTACCAAGCTGCTCCACCCCGCGAAGAGAAGAACTGTGAACTAATAGACAAAGAAAGATTGAATGCGCGCCCCTATAACCATATCTTTACAAATAGAATAGTCAAGATTTATACAGAGAATGGTAAAGAAAGAAAGAAAGGGGGTCCTGATCATAGAAATGAATAGAAAGGGCTATTTGAATCCTTACTTGATCTTCTTCCTTCCCCCAGGCAACAAGCATGCATGAACCATTTCCCGAAGTATAAGTCAGTATGTGTCTAGATAGCCCAAAGAAAGCTCTAGGTCTTCCGGTGAAAAAACAACGTCGGTCGATGAAGACGTGTGGGTGCACTATTACACGGCGGGGATTGTCACTTGCCATGAATTTCCCATTTCTCACTCAAGGATGGAACTTTGCTTATTTCTTTTTTTAAGGATGGACGAATCAAATTTGTGTTCCAATTTTGCCCTCTTCTTCTCCCTCTCCCTATTACACTTTTCCTTGCCATAATGATTCGTATCAATGATACAAGTCAGATCATAGATGTAGAAATATAAGAAAGAAGATCCCCTTCTCCAAAGAGATGAGATTTGATAGGATACAACACATACAAAATGAACCAAATTAGCCTGATGTAGAGGCAGAAAGCCGCATAAGTCAATATATAACCTACGAAAAAGGGGGCTAATCCAACAAATCTTGCACAATGGAAAGAAAGAGCCACTGGGTTGGTTCTCTCTCAAATCAAATTAGCCAAGGGTGTGCGTTCGTGAGCCCACACTAAAGTTTCAATCAATTCTTCTTACCAATATCCCCGCCAGGAAATAGAAATCCAGTAGCCCAAACAAGATGTCCAAATAAGAACATCCGCGCCCCCGGACTGATAAACTATTCATACCAACAAGGATTAATTCTAATTATCCCATTGAGAAGTTGTGAAGAGTTTAACCATAAAGAATCTCTTAACCATCCCAGCAAATAAGTAAGTGAAAGATGAATGAAACTGTGAAACGTTACCCTGCCATACACAATGTGATGTGCTTCCAGTGCCAATCTAAAGTAACCAATGGTATTTCACATCCAGAAAACGGCCAAAGGCGTCCCAAGCCGAAATATAACAAGTACCACCTCGTCCCAGACCAAGGAAAACTATAACCAAAATCCTTTTTATTCGGCATTCATTTGGAACCATGCCCATCTAAAGCACCTTTTACTAAGATCAATGTGGTTGTATGTAACCCTAAAGCAATAGCATGATGAACCAATCAGTCTCCGGGCCCTATTGTGAAGAATAGTGCATTACTATTTAACAGCATTGAACGTCAGGCCGCTTGTTGAAGATAAAAGAACATCGAACCTATATTCAGTTTGACCATGAGCAGATTGAATCTATTGGGCAAATATGGGTGTCAATTAAGATTTCTTTCTCCGGAGTACCAAAAGCAAGCATGACATCATTATGAACGAACGTAAAGCCCCAAAGTATGGAACCCCCCAGAAAAAGGCTGGCCCAACTTCAATGGGATATATATATGATAGCTTCTTTTCTTTATGGTCTAACATTCTTGCCAATACATTACATTATCCTCATTCTGTTTGGGACTGTAATCTCTAGAATATAGCTCCATAAGCAAAAGCTCCTGTCTGTCATAATTCATCCTGCTATGTATTGGTGATGGGTATATAACGCAGCTTGAGTAGAGTAGTCGAGTAGTCTTCTTGTGCTATGAACGCATAAGCAGGTAAAGAGTACATGTGTTGAGCTACCAAGGAAGTCAGTAATGTAATCTAATAACCCCTAAAGAGGCTAAAGTAAGGCCTAATTGAAAATGAAGAGAATTATTGATTGTGTCATAACTTTATGTCCACGCCCCAATCGTCCCCCGAATATGTGCTTCTAACAGATCTTTTATACTTTGTCCAATCCCGAAGTTAGTTCTATCTATACATATGACCAGCAACAAGAAAAAGAAATGCAATAGCTAGATGATGAGCCATATCAGTCAGCTAGAAACTTTGCGGATGGAGAATCCCAGAGAAAGAAGGGTTAGAATGGCAGTTCCTGCTCCTTCGACAGTACCAAATCAATGATTATTTGAATCGGGTGAGCATAAAGATTACACTGACCAAGCTAAAGTGGTCCTAATCCTTGGGATGTGGCAATATGATAAGAAAAAGAACCACTACAAGGGGAGTAAGATTCGGATTACCTTGTTGATCGAATATCTCAAGGCAAGAACATTGTTTGAGATTCGAATCACTCCACAAGCAAGATCGATCATGTCTAGCTTGAATAATTCTTGTTGATCAAATATCTCAAGGCAAGAACACTTCCATGAGATTCGAATCACTCCACAAGCAAGATTGATCATGTCGAGCTTGAATGATTCTACATGCAGCCTAAACTACCTAGAATTGCAAAGAAACTTAGCCATTGGCTAAAGAAGAGCACAAATGCTTCTTTTTACTATATTTTTCAAGTCTCTTACACATACAACATACATGGCTTTATATAGCCTCAAAATGAAACTACAAGTCATTCCAAGAGTTGTAACATTCATACTTAATGGCCATAATTAACCATTATGTAATTGTAACCTATAGTAAATAAAGTCTTAAAATACATAAATGAAATACAATAACTCTAAATTGTAACCCACCCAAAATTTATAACAATCAAACTTCATTCTTCTTCAATGTGGCATGAATTGAAACATCTTTTGATAATTTTGACAACCTTTTCTTCACATCTTCATTGAAGTATATTGTATGATTGATGTCTTTTGGTTCATATCATTCTCCACTTCTTCAAGAGGATTCGTCCTCGAATCTATTTGTGAAACTTTGCTGTAAAAAATAAGTTATGGAAGTACAAAGGACCTCACAACACTCTCTCACGTGTATACACTCAAGGAATTTTAGGCCACTCTATTTGCACTCATTTACACAAATAAATCTCTCATCCTCACCTCTCAAATTTTCTAATAGAGCCCATATTTGATTTTTTTTTTATTTTGGGTCGATTAAAAACTAAAAAGATAAAAACAAATTGAAAAGAAATGCAAAGAAAACATATATCCGATCTTGAGCCTTAAGCTCTGATACCAAATGATAAGAAAAGGAACCACTACAAGGGGAGTAAGATTCGGATTACCTTGTTGATCGAATATCTCAAGGCAAGAACATTGTTTGAGATTCGAATCACTCCACAAGCAAGATCGATCATGTCTAGCTTGAATGATTCTTGTTGATCAAATATCTCAAGGCAAGAACACTTCCATGAGATTCGAATCATTCCACAAGCAAGATTGATCATGTCGAGCTTGAATGATTCTACATGCAACCTAAACTACATATTGCAAAGAAACTTAGCCATTGGCTAAAGAAGAGCACAAATACTTCTTTTTACTATATTTTTCAAGTCTCTTACACATACAACATACATGGCTTTATATAGCCTCAAAATGAAACTACTAAAGTCATTCCAAGAGTTGTAACATTCATACTTAATGGCCATAATTAACCATTATGTAATTGTAACCTATAGTAAATAAAGTCTTAAAATACATAAATGAAATACAATAACTCTAAATTGTAACCCACCCAAAGTTTATAACAATCAAACTTCATTGTTCTTCAATGTGGCATGAATTGAAACATCTTTTGATAATTTTGACAATCTTTTCTTCACATCTTCATTGAAGTATATTGTATGATTGATGTCTTTTGGTTTATATCAGGAAGGTTCTAAATCAATTCAAGTGGTAGTATCCCCTTAGCTATTGTTCGTTCTAGAGAAATGACCTGGTGATATGGAAAATCAACCCAAGGGAAAGTATGGAACGGATTACCTTGATGATCAAGATCAAGAGTAAAGAAAACTCGTTTCTAAACTCGTGATTCGAATCACTCCACAAGAGATTTGATCAATACCACTTGAATGACTCTACATGCAAGTTCTAAACACAAGAATTTGCAAAGAAAGTTTAGCTCTCAACAAAGCTAAAATAGAAATTCTATTCTTAATTCCAAAATCTGATGTCTAATCAAAGAAAAGAAGGCTTTATATAGCCCTTACAACCTTAACCTATGGATATATAACTCCCAAATTAAATGGGCTAGTAAATGAAAAATACCCATAACCTCCATATTAAAATGGCTAGTTAATGGTGGAATATAGTAACCTATGTGGGTTACAATATAACCTTAACTCCTATATTTAAAACTAGCTTAAATATGACAAACAAATATTTAAACTATAATAAAATAATACAATTAATAAAATGTGCTTATTGACTCATCCTTGGACTAGCTTCATAAATTCAGTGGAGTTCATTAAATGCAACTTAAAGTGCATTTAATTCATCTCTTTCTTGAAGCTCAACTTTGCACAACATATAAGGGAGGTCTCCAGCGTCTTCTAGAATTTCCTTTGATGAGCTCACCATAGCTTGAATATAACTGTATAAGGTTTGTTGTAGCTTCTTAGCTCTCGTCCTTGTAATTGGACCTTCAGGTATGGAAATTCCTTGGTCGTGGTTCATATCATTCTCCCCCTCTTGAAAAAGATTCGTCCTCGAATCAAAGCCATCACCTACATCAAAAGGACTCAAATCAACAACATTAAAAGTTGTACTAACACCGTACTTACCTGGTAAATCAATTTTATAAGCATTGTCGTTGATACGCTCAAGAACTTGAAAAGGTCCATCTCCTCGTGGTAAAAGCTTAGATTTTCTTTGAGTAGGAAATCTTTCTTTTCGGAAATGCACCCAAACCCAATCTCCTGGCTTGAAGATGACAAACTTACGTCCTTTATTAATTCGGGTGGCAACCTTGGAATTTTGTTTCTCAATTTGTTCTTTCACTTGCTTGTGAAGTTTATGAACAAACTCAACCTTGGCATTTGCATCAAAATTCACAAACTCTTTTGACGGTATGGGTAACAAGACAAGGGGGGTTAAAGGATTAAAGCCATAAACAATTTCAAAAGGTGTGCATTTAGTAGTGCTATGAACAACACTATTATATGCAAATTCTATAAAGGGCAAACAATCCTCCCAAGTCTTAAGATTCTTATCAATAATAGCCCTAAGCATAGCAGTCATTGTTCTGTTAACAACTTCAGTTTGTCCATCCGTTTGAGAATGACAAGTAGTTGAATATATTAGCTTAGTTCCTAACTTACCCCATAAAACACGCCAAAAGTGGCTTAAAAATTTTACATCACGATCACTAACAATGCTTTTAGGAATGCCATGCAATCGTACAACTTCCCTAAAGAACAGGTCTGCAATATGTTTTGCATCATCAGTTTTGTGACAAGGAATAAAATGAGTCATTTTACTAAATCGATCAACCACAACAAAGATGCTATCATAACCTTTCCTAGTCCTAGGTAAACCTAAAACAAAATCCATTGATATATCACTCCAAGGACCATTAGGAACCGGTAATGGGGAGTATAAACCATGTGGTTGAAGCCTAGACTTAGCTTGTTTACATGCTATGCAACGAGCACAAACTTTATGAACATCATGTCTCATTTTAGGCCAAAAAAAATGTTCAGAGAGCATATCATAAGTTTTAGAAACTCCATGGTGTGCCATTAAACCACCTCCATGAGCTTCCCTCACAAGTAGCTCACGGATGGAACAAGATGGTATGCAAAGTTTGCCTTTTCGGAACAAAAATCCATCTAACAACAAGTAATTATCCACAATGAGTCCTTTTTCACAAGATTCAACAAAAGAAGCAAAGAACATGTCATGTTGATACAAATCCTTTATGTGTTCAAAACCCAACAACCTAGCATTCAAAGTATTGAGGAGGACATACCTTCGTGATAATGCATCTGCAACAACCTAGCATGCAATGCACGAACCAAAGCATAAAGCTCTTTGTCATAAGTTGGATACCTCAAAGATGCACCAGTCAACTTCTCACTAAAGAACATCAAAGGTCTTTGATTTTACATTAATACAGTACCTATCCCTACTCCACTAGCATCACATTCAATTTCAAAAGTAGACTCAAAATTAGGTAATGTAAGCAAGGGAGCAGAACTCAATTTTTCTTTCAAAGTATTAAAAGCAAGTTCTTGATCTTTTTCCCATATAAAGGATACATTTTTCTTAACAAGTTCATTCAAGGGTGAAGCAATTGTACTAAAATTCTTAATGAACCTACGGTAGAAACTTGCAAGACCATGAAAACTTCTTACCTCACTTACATTTTTAGGTGTAGGCCAATCTTTTATAGCTTTCACTTTCTCCTCGTCAACCTCAACACCATTAGATGAAACTACAAACCCAAGAAAGTTAACTTTTTCCATGCAAAAGCTACATTTCTTTAAATTTACATACAAACATTCGTTTCTTAAAGTAGTCAAAACATTGCGTACATGGGTAATATGATCATCTAAAGATTTAGAGTAAACAAGGATGTCATCAAAATAAACAACCACAAACTTACCTAAGTATTCTCGTAAGACATGGTTCATTAGTCTCATGAATGTACTAGGTGCATTAGTTAATCCAAAAGGCATAACCAACCATTCATAAAGACCATACTTGGTTTTAAAAGCTGTTTTCCACTCATCCCCAATATGCATGTGAATTTGATGATAACCCGATTTTAAATCAATCTTAGTAAAAAGACTACATCCATGCAATTCATCAAGCATATCATCTAATCTGGGAATTGGATGCCTATACTTTATAGTTATCTTTATATAGCCCTTACAACCTTAACCTATGGATATATAACTCCCAAATTAAATGAGCTAGTAAATGAAAAATACCCAAGCAAGATCGTTCAATTTCTTTTGGTATAAGGTTAAACGATACAGAGATAGATTAGAGAATCCATTTGATAAAAAGCTAATTCTATTTAAATAAAGGGTTGATAAGATTCAAAAGATCCGTTGAGCGCCTCTTGGCTATGGCATAATAGATCCAAACACTTGCCCCGAATCCACTTCCAGATCATAATTGCTCTAGTGAATAACTAAAACGAAAATGGGAGATAGCAGAGACAGAGAAAGAAACTCAGTATAAAAATCTCTCATAGGTTCACTAATTACTTCACTATTGGCGGGGCTCTTTGTATGTGTTGTCCGGAAAGAGGAGGACTCCAGGTGCATGAGTGATTATTCGTTAGCCGGAACCAGAAGTCAAAATTGGGGTAGATAGGGCGTAAAACCTTCTTTCGAGGAATGGGCCAGCCAGACCGGGTGATATGAACCACGACCAAGGAATTTCCATACCTGAAGGTCCAATTACAAGGACGAGAGCTAAGAAGCTACAACAAACCTTATACAGTTATATTCAAGCTATGGTGAGCTCATCAAAGGAAATTCTAGAAGACGCTGGAGACCTCCCTTATATGTTGTGCAAAGTTGAGCTTCAAGAAAGAGATGAATTAAATGCACTTTAAGTTGCATTTAATGAACTCCACTGAATTTATGAAACTAGTCCAAGAATGAGTCAATAAGCACATTTTATTAATTGTATTATTTTATTATAGTTTAAATATTTGTTTGTCATATTTAAGCTAGTTTTAAATATAGGAGTTAAGGTTATATTGTAACCCACATAGGTTAATATATTCCACCATTAACTAGCCATTTTAATATGGAGGTTATGGGTATTTTTCATTTACTAGCCCATTTAATTTGGGAGTTATATATCCATAGGTTAAGGTTGTAAGGACTATATAAAGCCTTCTTTTCTTTGATTAGACATCAGATTTTGGAATTAAGAATAGAATTTCTATTTTAGCTTTGTTGAGAGCTAAACTTTCTTTGCAAATTCTTGTGTTTAGAACTTGCATGTAGAGTCATTCAAGTGGTATTGATCAAACCTCTTGTGGAGTGATTCGAATCACGAGTTTAGAAACGAGTTTTCTTTACTCTTGATCTTGATCATCAAGGTAATCCGTTCCATACTTTCCCTTGGGTTGATTTTCCATATCACACCCTATTACATATCCATAAGTAGTTCCTTCATTTTCATCTTATAGGCATAGCATGATATAAGTAAGCTGTTTTGATTGTATCGGCCAAAAACCTGACTAATGGATCTTTACAGTGCTTTTTCTACAATTAGATCCTTTCTCCATAGAATCAACTATTTGCCCCATGCAATGTGGCATGGCTCGCTCCTGACTCATTGAGGAAGGGGCACGGTCAGAGATTCTGCGAAGGACCCTAAAGCAAGTGAATTTGTCCTAACCAAAGAAAGTAGATCTATCGATTACGTTCAACTCATAAAGATGTTCCTTTTCACTCCTAAATTCAAGCAAGAAAAACTAAACGACAATAACATAACTCCTAGCGCAAAAGAGTAGCCGCTGGCCTATGCTATTTTCTTTCCTATAGAGCTTGGACCCACGCACAAACTCCTATCGAAAAGCTAGTAAGTAGCCTTTTTCTTTCTATAGCTTCAAAGCCAAAGAGGAAGTTTCTTCTGATTGGAAGGTTTCCGTTGTAGCAGTAAAGAAGAAGGAAATTTCTGCTGCTAAAGAGTTGTTTCAATACCAAAGGAGTGAACTTTGCTGTCAAGGTTATAGAAGTGCATCACAAATTTCTAGAAAATGAAAGAAAGAATAATAAAGGGGTTGAATAGTATATAGAACGCCCGCTTACTCCCATCTCCTCTTATGTCCAAGAAAATAATGATCTCATCTTGATAAATTGCGCATTGATCAGGGCTTCGAATCTCCAGACGACTTTCTTCAACCGCCCCTGTTCCACTTGAGATAATCAAAGGTCAGGTTCTTCCTCTTCCCCTCAGCCAATTCCCGACCGCTTTCCCACCTTAATATCAAGGAAGCCCACCCCAGTATCATGAACGCAGAGCGCCGACTGTAACAGTAACAACCGTGATGCTGTCTCGTAATAGAAAGACAGAAAGAAATGAAGTTCCATATCTTTTTCTCAAGGGTGAGGTTTGGAACCCAGTCACTTTACACCTAGTGGGAGTTATTGAATAGCATAGCTCTGATCCATTGAAGAAAAAAGAAATGAATCGAATAGGAACTCTCATTGACCTACTTAACTCAGTGGTTAGAGTCTGATATACGGGAACGGTTCACGATCCAATAGTAGCGAAGCCGAGGTTCTTGCTACAAGACCAAGACTTGGAAGGAAGGAAGAACAGGCAAGCATTTCCATACATTTCTATAGAGCAAAGGAAAGGGGAAGCTCGCAGAGCTTTCTCAATGTTTTAGAAGGGAGACGGGGCTTTTATCCCAAACCATCGCCTTATTGCACACACAAACAAAAAATAGAAAGCACTGCACCCTATTAGATTGATAGGAAAAACTAAGGCCTTACCTTTAAAAACAAAGAGCGCTATAGGGCTTGAATAAGAGTTTCGAAAGGAGAGGGGAGAAGCAGTAAGACAGAGTTTACAATGAAAGAATAACGAACCAGAACAAGAATTAAGTAAGGAGAAAGATCAGAGACCGTAAAATAGAGGGGATAAGAGAAGTAGCGAGACTGTAAAGAAGAGAAAAATAGCTTTGAATTTGAAGAACCTGTAAAGGAGAGGGGAGAGTGAGACCGATAGGTTCAGGAGTAGGAGACACACTGTATGGGTTTTTGTAGGAGCAAAGAGATCTACAGAAAGAAGGGAATGAGGTCAGAGAAGCATCGAGATCGAAGGGAGAGGAAGAGGGAAAGGAATTCTCATCATTTTATTAGGGAGAAGAATCAGAGGAGAGGAGCGAAGCAACGAGACCGTAAAATAGTTCAACCCTTGTTTATAGGAGAGTCAATGAATTAGCTACTGAATGACCCTATTTCCCTTGTTTATAGTTCGTTCAATCAAAGACCTATTCTATTTACCGAGTAAAAGAGTGAAAGAAGGTTTGGTTCGTTCAGTAGTTCTGTCTCATTCATAAAGAAAGAGTGTTTACAGTTCTTCAATCAGGTTCAGGATCATTAATCTTGAGTTGAGTGTTGGAAGTTCAAGAATAAATAGATGTAGGTTCAGTAGTTCAAGGAAGGGACATATCGGTTCAGTCGCTTCTCTTCTCTTTCTTGAATGAGAAGATGATGATTCTTTAACCTATACATACTTTGAAGTCTCATTCTTGTTTCATTCTCTTCTTCATTCATTTACTCTTGATTGAATTTGATTCTGAATGAATAATAGGGTTAGGTAATATCGGTTCAGTAGCTAATTCATTGACTATTTCAGGATTTCATTCATTGATTCAAACAGTGTTCAGTCTCATTCATGTTTCATTCTCTGATTCTTCTTCTTCTTCCGGTTCCTGATCCGGATTTCATGAAAGAATAAATGGGTTCAGGGTCAGGTAATAAAAGAAAGCTAGAAAGGCTAAGACAGATAGAGAGAAGCGAAGGATAATTAATGTTGTTTCGTCTTGAAAGCGAGAGGAAAGAAAAGCAAAGAGAAGAGATCTCGTTCAATAAAAGAGCTACTGAATGAACCAACCCATTTACTGAGTGAAAGAATCCATAGGGGAAGGGAGAGTCAAAGGCAGAAGACGAAGACAGAGGTTACAGTTCTTCAAGTTATTGAGTTCAGGCAATGGAATAGCTTTAACGAGTTCACTCTCATTCATCTTGAGTATTTACTGTTCAGGGAGAGTCAATTCAATCCTCAGCTGCTTTACCTGCTTTACCTCCTTCAATAAGGCAAACAAGGGAATAGAGGAAAAGATTCAAGTTCAGTAGTTCAGGATCATGAATGTTGATTCTTCAAGAAATTCATTCTCTGATTCTTCTTCTTCTTTTCTTCTCGTCAGGGGAAGGTGAACGATTTCATTCATTTACGAGACGGGAAAGTGCAGGGAAAGGAATATCAGAAAAGAAAAGGTTCTGGTTCTGGGGAAGAAGTTCAGTCTCTCTCATTAATTGTGACGAGGTGAATGAGCTTCTCTTTCTTCATTTAATTCAGTTACAGTGAAAGAAAAATAGGAAATAGGTATAGGTCAGGTAATTGAGTATAAGGGGAAGGAGTTCAGTTCGTTCACTCTCATTCATCTTGCCCTGATTGAATGAATTTACTCGACTGGAAAGTAAGCTAATTCATTAACACTGTAAAGGGAATAGAGTCAAAGGTTACGGAGCTTTACCTTCCTCTCATCCAGCCGCTTTACCGAGTTTACTGTGTTTGTGAATAAATAGGTTTCGGAGCTCATCCACTTTACATTACAGTTCAATCCGGTTCAGGTTTAGGAGCTTTACCTTTTTTTGACTCTCCTCTCCTGTTTTTGTTCCGGTGATTGATTGATTGAATTGAAAGAAAGAATAAATGGGTTCCGGTTCAGTAGTTCAGTCTCAAGAATCTTCTCTTGCTTGATTCTTGACTTTCAACACTTTCCGGTTCAAGATTGAATGAATTGAAAGAATATGCTTTACCGAGTTTACTGTTCAAGAAGGGAAGGGAAGAGAGCATAAGGAGCTTGACCTTCAGATCATCCTGTTTACCTCGTTCAATCTGTCTCATTAATGTTGAGTCTTGGCTTTCCTTCCTCTTCAGTCGCTTGACCTTCTTCGAATAACTCACAATAAAGAAATTTACCTCAAAAATGAAATGAAGGAAAAAATAGGGAGAGGACAAATCTTTCTTTCATTTTCAGACTCCCCAGAATCAAAAGAAAGCAACAGAGAAGGGACCGGCGTTGAGTCTTGACTTGAAACACTTTCTTTTGGAGAGTAAATTCATTAGCTGCAGCGACTTTACCTTGTTCAAGACTGAGTTCAATCAGGTTCAGGATCAAAGAAAGAAGCAGAGGTTCAGGATCATTCATCTTTCTTACAGGAGAAGAGTGAAAGAAGGAAAAAGAGTTTACCAAGGTTACAGTGAAATTCGATCAGGTAATAAAGTCAAAGTTCAGTTAGGGGGAGGATAAAGAATCAATCAATAGGAAAAGTAGTTCACTCTCATTCTTGTTGAGTAGTCTTGACTTCCTCTTCAATCACCTATTGATATGAACCACGACCAAGGAATTTCCATACCTCAAGGTCCAATTACAAGGACGAGAGCTAAGAAGCTACAACAAACCTTATACAGTTATATTCAAGCTATGGTGAGCTCATCAAAGGTAATTATAGTTTAAATATTTGTTTGTCATATTTAAGCTAGTTTTAAATATAAGAGTTAAGGTTATATTGTAACCCACATAGGTTACTATATTTCACCATTAACTAGCCATTTTAATATGGAGGTTATGAGTATTTTTCATTTACTTGCCCATTTAATTTGGAAGTTATATATCACATAGGTTGTAAGGGCTATATAAAGCCTTTTTTCTTTGATTAGACATCAGATTTTGGAATTAAGAATAGAATTTCTATTTTAGCTTTGTTGAGGGCTAAACTTTCTTTGTAAATTATTGTGTTTAGAACTTGCATGTAGAGTCATTCAAGTGGTATTGATCAAATCTCTTGTGGAGTGATTCGAATCACGAGTTTAGAAATGAGTTTTCTTTACTCTTGATCTTGATCATCAACGTAATCCGTTACATACTTTCCCTTGGGTTGATTTTCCATATCATTTGGTATCAGAGCTTCAGGATCAAGATCGGATATATGTTTCATTGCGCTTATCTCTTTTAATTCTCTTATAATTTTTTTTCTCAGTTTGGGTAGAATGTTCATGTTCTATCACAAAAATATATAACAAAAAAAAAAAAAAATCTTATATTCTTTAAAGTGTTAGATCTAGATCTTATCAACATTTTGTTCTTCTTTAAGATCTTCTAAATCAATTTTCTTGTTGGTAAATTGATTAGATTTTGCCAATCAGAAGGAAAAAAAAACCATTGAAAGAAAGAAAGTATATTCATGTTAAATGTCTTTCTTTTTTTCCTCTTGATTATTATATGTAACTCTCATATGTTACTACGTCTAAATTAGTCCTTAATCATTTTCTTTCTTTAATTCGTTTATTTGTCGTTATTCGGATTGCTCCTTCAATACCCTTGTGTATGTGTTGAGTGTGCTGTCTATTCACTTTGAATTGCACTTAGCTCTATAACATAGCTTGTCTCACATCCCAATTTGTTTTTTGGAGTGTGATTTGTGTGTGCTCAATTGTGAGGGTGGTTTGTAAGGGAGTGACACATTGATTCGAGTGTTGAGTGCTAAACACGAGTGAACTACATTTACGAGTGAATACACGTGAGGGAGCGCTTGTGAGGTCCTCTTTTTTTCTTTTACCTTTCTTTTGTAGCATGGAAAATCCAGAGGACAATACTGACATTACTGATGCACGATTGAGAGAAGCCCAACAACGAACCATGGAAAGACTAATTCGAGGAATAGAAGAGTTGACTGATCGAATAGGCAGATTGGAGATTCAAAATCAAGCTCGACAGAGGATTCCACTACCTACGCCCTCAACCGATACATATGAGGGCGACAATTCTGATCACCACGAGGATAATCAACATGTGGTTGGTCATGGCTTGATGCAAGGGAGAGACCATGGAAGAAGGTATCATAATTTACAACAACGAGTATTCCTTATGATGATAGAATTGATCGTAATGTGGGAAGCATCAAATTAAAACTTCCCAAGTTTTATGGCTAAACCGATCCAGAGGAGTACCTTCAATGGGAGAAAACGGTGGAGTCGGTGTTCAACTGTCATAATTTTAGTGATGAAAAGAACGTACTGTTATGCATTGCTCAATTCAAACAATATGCTCAAACTTAGTGGGATAAATTGATGTCAAGTAGGAGAAGAAATCTTGAAGCACCAATTGATTCATGGGTCGAGTTCAAAGAGTTCATGAGGAAGCATTTTGCTCCACAATATTTTCACCGGGACATGGCGCAAAAGCTTCAAACATTGAAACAAGGACGCAAATCTGTGGAGGATTATTACAAGGAGATGGATACATTGATGGATCGACTTGAACTCGATGAGGACATGGAGGCTTTAATGGCGCGGTTTCTTAATGCCAAACACAGAGATTGCGGACAAGACTGATTTACAGCCTTATTCTAATATTGAGGAGTTGTTGCACATTGCAATTAAGATTGAGAGGCAAATTCAACGAAGGTCTCAACGGTATTCTTCTAAAAATTTTCCCAATTCTACTTCTACATGGAAAAGGGATAGTAAGAACATTGATTATAAGCATAGAAATCAAGAGATTAATGAGAATCCTCAAGCTAAATTTGAGAAAGGAGAGAGTTCTAGAACAGGGAAAGAAAAAGTAGAAAAGTCTAATGTTCGAAATAGAGATTTAAAGCGTTGGAGATGTCAAGGGGTAGGAAACCATAGTAGAGATTGCCCAAATGCAAGAATTATGACCATCAAGGAGGGAGAAATTGTTACGGATGACGAGGCACATTACGACATAAATGAGGAAACTGATGAGAGTGAGGAGTTTAGTGAAGAGGACCCTACACATATATCTTTGGTTACTCAACAAGCTCTAAACACCCACATTAAGGAGCACGGCCTAGACCAAAGCGAGAACTTGTTTCAAACTCGGTGTCTTGTTCAATCTGTACCTTGTAATGTTGTAATTGTTAGCGGTAGTTGCACCAATGTTGTGAGTTCCATTCTGGTCAAAAGACTTAATTTAAAGACACAACCACATCCAAGACCCTACAAGCTTCAATGGTTGAATGATTGGGGGGATGTACGGGTAACTCAACAAACTCTTGTTTCTTTTACTATTGGAAAATATGTTGATGATGTTTTATGTGATGTTGTATCCATGCATGTTGGAGATTTACTACTGGGGAGGCCTTGGCAATTTGATCGTCGGGTAATGTATGATGGGTATGCAAATCGATACTCTTTTACTCACAACGGTAGAAAAACTACTCTTATTCCATTGTCTCCAAAAGATGTATTTATTGATCATTGCAAACTTGAAAAGAAAAGGCAAGAGGCTGATGCAAAAGCAGAGATTGAAAAAGAATCAAGTGAAAAAAAGAGCTTGAGGGAAAAGCAAGAGAGTAACACTCAGCCTAGAGAAAAAAAAAAAGAGAGAAAAGCCAAATCAGTTAGCTTGTATGTTAGATCAAGTGAGGCTAGGAATGTTTTGATCTCTAACCAGACTATTCTTGTACTTATGTGCAAGGGATCTTGTTACTTTACTAACATGCTTAACCCTTCTTTGCCTAGTGATTTTGTTGTGCTTTTGCAAGAGTTTGAAGATTTATTTTCGAGGAGAAGCCTAGTAGTTTGCCACCACTTAGAGGGATTGAACACAAGATTGACTTCATTCCTGGCGCTCCCATCCCAAACCGACCAGCTTATAGGACTAATCCAAAGGAGGCTGAAGAGATACAAAGGCAAGTAAGTGAACTCCTTGCTAAAGGGTATGTACGTGAAAGTTTGAGTCCTTGTTCTGTTCCAGTTATTCTTGTACCTAAGAAAGATGGTTTTTGGCGTATGTGTGTTGATTGTTGGGCTATAAACAAGATAACTATAAAGTATAGGCATCCAATTCCCAGATTAGATGATATGCTTGATGAATTGCATGGATGTAGTCTTTTTACTAAGATTGATTTAAAATCGGGTTATCATCAAATTCGCATGCATATTGGGGATGAGGGGAAAACAGCTTTTAAAACCAAGTATGGTCTTTATGAATGGTTGGTTATGCCTTTTGGATTAACTAATGCACCTAGTACATTCATGAGACTAATGAACCATGTCTTACGAGAATACTTAGGTAAGTTTGTGGTTGTTTATTTTGATGACATCCTTGTTTACTCTAAATCTTTAGATGATCATATTACCCATGTACGCAATGTTTTGACTACTTTAAGAAACGAATGTTTGTACGTAAATTTAAAGAAATGTAGCTTTTGCGTGGAAAAAGTTAACTTTCTTGGGTTTGTAGTTTCATCTAATGGTGTTGAGGTTGACGAGGAGAAAGTGAAGGCTATAAAAGATTGGCCTACACCTAAAAATGTAAGTGAGGTAAGAAGTTTTCATGGTTTTGCAAGTTTCTACCGTAGGTTTATTAAGAATTTTAGTACAATTGCTTCACCCTTGAATGAACTTGTTAAGAAAAATGTATCCTTTATATGGGAAAAAGATCATGAACTTGCTTTTAATCTTATACGGCACCCTATTAAATATCCATAAGTGGATTCCTTCATTTTGATTCTATAGGCATAGCATGATATAAGTAAGCTGTTTTGATTGTATCGGCCAAAAACCTGACTAATGGATCTTTACGATGCTTTTTCTATCAATTAGATCCTTTCTCCATAGAATCAACTATCTGCCCCATGCAATGTGGCATGGCTTGCTCCTGACTCATTGAGGAAGGGGCACGGTCAGAGATTCTGTGAAGGACCCTAAACAAGTGAATTTGTCCTAGCCAAAGAAAGTAGATCTATCGATTACGTTCATCTCATAAAGATGTTCCTTTTCACTTCTAAATTCAAGCAAGCAAAACTAAACGACAATAACATAACTCCTAGCGCAAAAGAGTAGCCGCTGGCCTATGCTATTTTCTTTCCTATAGAGCTTGGACCCACGCACAAACTCCTATCGAAAAGCTAGTAAGTAGCCTTTTTCTTTCTATAGCTTCAAAGCCAAAGAGGAAGTTTCTTTTGATTGGAAGGTTTCCGCTGTAGCAGTAAAGAAGAAGGAAATTTCTGCTGCTAAAGAGTTGTTTCAATACCAAAGGAGTGAACTTTGCTGTCAAGGTTATAGAAGTGCATCACAAGTTTCTAGAAAATGAAAGAAAGAATAATAAAGGGGTTGAATAGTATATAGAACGCCCGCTTACTCCCATCTCCTCTTATGTCCAAGAAAATAATGATCTCATCTTGATAAATTGCGCATTGATCAGGGCTTCGAATCTCCAGACGACTTTCTTCAACCGCCCCTGTTCCACTTGAGATAATCAAAGGTCAGGTTCTTCCTCTTCCCCTCAGCCAATTCCCGACCGCTTTCCCACCTTAATATCAAGGAAGCCCACCCCAGTATCATGAACGCAGAGCGCCGACTGTAACAGTAACAACCGTGATGCTGTCTCGTAACAGAAAGACAGAAAGAAATGAAGTTCCATATCTTTTTCTCAAGGGTGAGGTTTGGAACCCAATCACTTTACACCTAGTGGGAGTTATTGAATAACATAGCTCTGATCCATTGAAGAAAAAAGAAATGAATCGAATAGGAACTCTCATTGACCTACTTAACTCAGTGGTTAGAGTCTGATATACGGCATCGGTTCACGATCCAATAGTAGCGAAGCCGAGGTTCTTGCTACAAGACCAAGACTTGGAAGGAAGGAAAAACGGGCAAGCATTTCCATACATTTCTATAGAGCAAAGGAAAGGGGAAGCTCGCAGAGCTTTCTCGACATTTTAGAAGGGAGACGAGGCTTTTATCCCAAACTGATATGAACCAAAAGACATCAATCATACAATATACTTCAATGAAGATGTGTAGAAAAGGTTGTCAAAATTATCAAAAGATGTTTCAATTCATGCCACATTGAAGAAGAATGAAGTTTGATTGTTATAAATTTTGAGTGGATTACAATTTAGGATTATTGTATTTCATTAATGTATTTTAGAGTTTTTATTTTAGGTTACAATTACATAATGGTTAATTATGACCAAAGTATGAATGTAACAACTCTTGGAATGACTTTAGTAGTTTCATTTTGGAGCTATATAAAGCCATGTATATTGTATTTGTAAGTAGACTTGGAAAATATAGTAAAAGAAGCATTTGTGCTATTCTTTGGCCAATGACTAAGTTTCTTTGCAATTCTATGTAGTTTAGGTTGCATGTAGAATCATTCAAGCTAGACATGATTGATCTTGCTTGTGAAGTGATTCGAATCTCAAACAATGTTCTTGCCTTGAGATATTCGATCAACAAGGTAATCTGAATCTTACTCCCCTTGTAGTGGTTCCTTATCTTATCATTTAGTATCAGAGCTTAAGGCTCAAGATTGGATATATGTTTCCTTTGCATTTCTTTTCAATTTGTTTTTATCTTTTTAGTTTTTAATCGACTCAAAATAAAAAAATCAAATCTGGGCTCTACTAGAAAATTTGAGAGGTGAGGATGAGAGATTCATTTGGTAAATGAGTGCAAACAGAGTGGCCAAAAATTTATGGAGTGTATACACGTGAGAGAGTGTTGTGAGGTCCTTTGTATTTCCATAACTTATTTTTTGCAGCAAAGTTTCACAAATAGATTCGAGGACGAATCCTCTTGAAGAAGTGAAAAATGATATGAACCAAAAGACATCAATCATACAATATACTTCAATGAAGATGTGAAGAAAAGGTTGTCAAAATTATCAAAAGATGTTTCAATTCATGCCACATTGAAGAAGAATGAAGTTTGATTGTTATAAATTTTGGGTGGGTTACTGATATGAACCAAAAGACATCAACCATACAATATACTTCAATGAAGATGTGAAGAAAAGGTTGTCATTTTTATCAAAAGATGTTTCAATTCATGCCACATTGAAGAAGAATGAAGTTTGATTGTTATAAATTTTGGGTGGGTTACAATTTAGAGTTATTGTATTTCATTTATGTATTTTAAGACTTTATTTACTATAGGTTACAATAAAATAATGGTTAATTATGGCCATTAAGTATGAATGTTACAACTCTTGGAATGACTTTAGTAGTTTCATTTTGAGGCTATAGCCATGTATGTTGTATGTGTAAGAGACTTGAAAAATATAGTAAAAAGAAGCATTTGTGCTCTTCTTTAGCCAATGGCTAAGTTTCTTTCCAATTCTATGTAGTTTAGGTTGCATGTAGAATCATTCAAGCTCGACATGATCAATCTTGCTTGTGGAGTGATTCGAATCTCAAGCAAGTGTTCTTGCCTTGAGATATTTGATCAACAAGAATCATTCAAGCTAGACATGATCGATCTTGCTTGTGGAGTGATTCAAATCTCAAACAATGTTCTTGCCTTGAGATATTCGATCAACAAGGTAATCTGAATCTTACTCCCCTTGTAGTGGTTCCTTATCTTATCATTTGGTATCAGAGCTTCAGGCTCAAGATCGGATATATGTTTCCTTTGCATTTTTTTTTTCTCAATTTGATTTTTATTTATTTTTATCTTTTTAGTTTTTAATCGACCCAGAATTCAAAATTCAATCTTTGCTCTATTTCAAATTTTGAGAGGTGAGAATGAGAGCTTCATTTGTGTAACTGAGTTTAAAAAGAGTGGCCTAAAATTCCTTGAGTGTATACACGTGAGAGAGTGTTGTGAGGTCCTTTGTATTTCCATAACTTATTTTTTGCAGCAAAGTTTCACAAATAGATTCGAGGACGAATCCTCTTGAAGAAGTGGAGAATGATATGAACCAAAAGACATCAATCATACAATATACTTCAATGAAGATGTGAAGAAAAGGTTGTCAAAATTATCAAAAGATGTTTCAATTCATGCCACATTGAAGAAGAATGAAGTTTGATTGTTATAAATTTTGGGTGGGTTACAATTTAGAGTTATTGTATTTCATTTATGTATTTTAAGACTTTATTTACTATAGGTTACAATAAAATAATGGTTAATTATGGCCATTAGGTATGAATGTTACAACTCTTGGAATGACTTTAGTAGTTTCATTTTGAGGCTATAGCCATGTATGTTGTATGTGTAAGAGACTTGAAAAATATAGTAAAAAGAAGCATTTGTGCTCTTCTTTAGCCAATGGCTAAGTTTCTTTCCAATTCTATGTAGTTTAGGTTGCATGTAGAATCATTCAAGCTCGACATGATCAATCTTGCTTGTGGAGTGATTCGAATCTCAAGCAAGTGTTCTTGCCTTGAGATATTTGATCAACAAGAATCATTCAAGCTAGACATGATCGATCTTGCTTGTGGAGTGATTCAAATCTCAAACAATGTTCTTGCCTTGAGATATTCGATCAACAAGGTAATCTGAATCTTACTCCCCTTGTAGTGGTTCCTTTTCTTATCACAAACCATCGCCTTACTGCACACACAAACAAAAAACAGAAAGCACTGCACCCTATTAGGTTGATAGGGAAAACTAAGGCCTTACCTTTACAAACAAAGGGCGCTATAGGGCTTGACTAAGAGTTTCGAAAGGAGAGGGGAGAAGCAGTAAGACAGAGTTTACAGTGAAAGAATAACGAACCAGAACAAGAATTAAGTAAGGAGAAAGATCAGAGACCGTAAAGGAGAGGGGAGAAGAGAAGCAGCGAGATTGTAAAGAAGAGAAAAATAGCTTTGAATTTGAAGAACCTGTAAAGGAGAGGGGAGAGTGAGACCGATAGGTTCAGGAATAGGAGACACACCGTATGAGTTTTTGTAGGAGAAAAGAGACCTACAGAAATAAGGGAATGAGGTCAGAGAAGCAACGAGACCGAAGGGAGAGGAAGAGGGAAAGGAATTCTCATCAATTTATTAGGGAGAAGAATCAGAGGAGAGGAGCGAAGCAACGAGACCGTAAAATAGTTCAACCCTTGTTTATAGAAGAGTCAATGAATTAACTACTGAATGACCCTATTTCCCTTGTTTACAGTTCGTTCAATCAAAGACTTATTCTATTTACTTAGTAAAAGAGTGAAAGAAGGTTCGGTTTGTTCAGTACTTCTATCTCATTCATAAAGAAAAAGTGTTTACAGTTCTTCAATCAGGTTCAGAATCATTAATCTTGAGTTGAGTGTTGGAAGTTCAAGAATAAATAGGTGTAGGTTCAGTAGTTCAGGGAAGGGACATATCGGTTCAATCGCTTCTCTTCTCTTTCTTGAATGAGATGGTGATGATTCTTTAACCTATACATACTTTGAAAGTCTCATTCTTGTTTCATTCTCTTCTTCATTCATTTACTCTTGATTGAATTTGATTCTGAATGAATAATAGGGTCAGGTAATATCGGTACAGTAGCTAATTCATTAACTCTTTCAGGATTTCATTCATTGATTCAAACACTGTTCAATCTCATTCATGTTTCATTCTCTGATTCTTCTTCTTCTTCTTCTGCTTCCGGTTCCTGTTCCAAATTTCATGAAAGAATAAATGGGTTCAGGGTCAGGTAATAAAAGAAAGCTAGAAAGGCTAAGACAGACAGAGAGGAGCGAAGGATAATTAATGTTGTTTCGTCTTGAAAGCGAGAGGAAAGAAAAGCAACGAGAAGAGATCTCGTTCAAGAAAAGAGCTACTGAATGAACCAACCCATTTACTGAGTGAAAGAATCCATAGGGGAAGGGAGAGTCAAAGGAAGAAGATGAAGACAGAGGTTACAGTTCTTCAAGTTATTGAGTTCAGGCAATGGAATAGCTTTGCCGAGTTCACTCTCATTCATCTTGAGTGTTTACTGTTCAGAAAGAGTCAATTCAATCCTCAGCTGCTTTACCAGATTTACCTCCTTCAATAAGGCAAGCAAGGGAATAGAGGAAAAGGTTCAGGTTCAGTATTTCAGGATCATGAATGTTGATTCTTCAAGAAATTCATTCTCTGATTCTTCTTCTTCTTTTCTTCTCGTCAGGGGAAGGTGAACGATTTCATTCATTTACGAGACGAGAAAGTTCAGGGAAAGGAATATCGGAAAAGAAGGGGGGTTCTGGGGAAGAAGTTCAGTCTCTCTCATTAATTGTGACGAGGTGAATGAGCTTCTCTTTCTTCATTTGATTCGGTTACAGTGAAAGAAGAAATAGAAAATAGGTATAGGTTAGGTAATTGAGTATAAGGGGAAGGAGTTCAGTTCATTCACTCTCATTCATCTTGCCCTGATTGAATGAATTTACTCGACTGGAAAGTAAGCTAATTCATTAACACTGCAAAGGGAATAGAGTCAAAGGTTATGGAGCTTTACCTTCCTCTCATCCAGCCACTTTATCGAGTTTACCGTGTTTGTGAATAAATAGGTTCTGGAGCTCAGCCACTTTACATTATAGTTCAATCCAGTTCAGGTTCAGGAGCTTTACCCCTTTTTGACTCTCATCTCCTGTTTTTGTTCCGGTGATTGATTGAATGAATTGAAAGAAAGAATAAATGGGTTCTGGTTCAGTAGTTCTGTCTCAGAAATCTTCTTTTGCTTGAGTCTTAACTTTCAACACTTTCCGGTTCAGGATTGAATGAATTGAAAGAATATGCTTTACCGAGTTTACTGTTCAAGAAGGGAAGGGAAGAGAGTATAAGGAGCTTGACCTTCAGATCCTCCTGTTTACCTTGTTCAATCTGTCTCATTAATGTTGAGTCTTGGCTTTCCTTCCTCTTCAGTCGCTTGACCTTCTTCAAATAACTCACAATAACGAAATTTACCTCATAAATGAAATGAAGGAAAAAATAGGAAGAGGACAAATCTTTCTTTCATTTTCAGAGTCCCCAGAATCAAAGGAAAGCAACAGAGAAGGGACCGGCATTGAGTCTTGACTTGAAACACTTTCTTTTGGAGAGTAAATTCATTAGCTGTAGCGGCTTTACCTTGTTCAAGACTGAGTTCAATCAGGTTCAGGATCAGAGAAAAAGGCAGAGGTTCAGGATCATTCATCTTTCTTACAGGAGAAGAGTGAAAGAAGGAAAAAGAGTTTACCTCGGTTACAGTGAAATCCGGTCAGGTAATAAAGTCAAAGTTCAGTCAGGGGGAGGAGAAAGAATCAATCAATAGGAAAAGTAGTTCACTCTCATTCTTGTTGAGTAGTCTTGACTTCCTCTTCAATCACCTATTCTATTCTATTTAGACCGAGTAAAAGAGTGTTTGATGGTTCAGACAAAAGTAATAATAGTCCAGCCAGGAGGTTACAGTGAAAGAAAGAAGAAGAATCAGAATCAGATTCGAGACCGTATAGGTTCAGGTTAAGGATAGGAGCGGATCATCCAGCCTATTCACTTACCTTGTCTTTGAATAAAGAGGAGCGCAGCAACGGTAAGCTTTACCGAGTTCAAGTGATATGAACCACGACCAAGGAATTTCCATACCTGAAGGTCCAATTACAAGGACGAGAGCTAAGAAGCTACAACAAACCTTATACAGTTATATTCAAGCTATGGTGAGCTCATCAAAGAAAATTCTAGAAGACGCTGGAGACCTCCCTTATATGTTGTGCAAAGTTGAGCTTCAAGAAAGAGATGAATTAAATGCACTTTAAGTTGCATTTAATGAACTCCACTGAATTTATGAAGCTAGTCCAAGGATGAGTCAATAAGCACATTTTATTAATTGTATTATTTTATTATAGTTTAAATATTTGTTTGTCATATTTAAGCTAGTTTTAAATATAGGAGTTAAGGTTATATTGTAACCCACATAGGTTACTATATTCCACCATTAACTAGCCCATTTAATTTGGGAGTTATATATCCATAGGTTAAGGTTGTAAGGGCTATATAAAGCCTTCTTTTCTTTGATTAGACATCAGATTTTGGAATTAAGAATAGAATTTCTATTTTAGCTTTGTTGAGAGCTAAACTTTCTTTGCAAATTCTTGTGTTTAGAACTTGCATGTAGAGTCATTCAAGTGGTATTGATCAAACCTCTTGTGGAGTGATTCGAATCACGAGTTTAGAAACGAGTTTTCTTTACTCTTGATCTTGATCATCAAGGTAATCCGTTCCATACTTTCCCTTGGGTTGATTTTCCATATCATTTGGTATCAGAGCTTCAGGCTCAAGATCGGATATATGTTTCATTGTGCTTATCTCTTTTAATTCTCTTATAATTTTTTTTTTCTCAGTTTGTGTAGAATGTTCATGTTCTATCACAAAAATATATAACAAAAAAAAAAAAAAAAAAAAACTCTTATGTTCATTAAAGTGTTAGATTTGGATCTTATCAACACTTTGTTCTTCTTTAAGATCTTCTAAATCAATTTTCTTGTTGGTAAATTGATTATATTTTACCAATCAGAAGAAAAAAAAAATCATTGAAAGAAAGAAAGCATATTGATGTTAAATGTCTTTTTTTTTTTCCTCTTGATTATTATATGTAACTCTCATATGTTAATTCGTCTACATTTGTCCTTAATCATTTTCTTTCTTTAATTCGTTTCTTTGTCGTTATTCGGATTGCTCCTTCAATACCCTTGTGTATGTCTTGAGTGTGCTGTCTATTCACTTTGAATTGCACTTAGCTCTATAACATAGCTTGTCTCACATCCCAATTTGTTTTTTGGAGTGTGATTTGTGTGTGCTCAATTGTGAGGGTGAGTTTGTAAGGGAGTGACACATTGATTCGAGTGTTGAGTGCTAAACACGAGTGAACTACATTTACGAGTGAATACACGTGAGGGAGTGCTTGTGAGGTCCTTTTTTTTTTCTTTCTTTTACCTTTTTTTTTGTAGCATGGAAAATCCAGAGGACAATACTAACATTACTGATGCACGATTGAGAGAAGCCCAACAACGAACCATGGAAAGACTAATTCGAGGAATAGAAGAGTTGACTGATCGAATAGGCAGATTGGAGATTCAAAATCAAGCTCGACAGAGGATTCCACTACCTACGCCCTCAACCGATACATATGAGGGCGACAATTCTGATCACCACGAGGATAATCCACATGTGGTTGGTCATGGCTTGATGCAAGGGAGAGACCATGGAAGAAGGTATCATAATTTACAACAATGAGTTCCTTATGATGATAGAATTGATCGTAACGTGGGGAGCATCAAATTAAAACTTCCCAAGTTTTATGGCAAAACCGATCCAGAGGAGTACCTTCAATGGGAGAAAACGGTGGAGTCGGTGTTCAACTGTCATAATTTTAGTGATGAAAAGAAGGTACTGTTATGCATTGCTCAATTCAAACAATATGCTCAAATTTGGTGGGATAAATTGATGTCAAGTAGGAGAAGAAATCTTGAAGCACCAATTGATTCATGGGTCGAGTTCAAAGAGTCCATGAGAAAGCGTTTTGTTCCACAATATTTTCACCGAGACATGGCGCAAAAGCTTCAAGCATTGAAACAAGGACGGAAATCTGTGGAGGATTATTACAAGGAGATGGATACATTGATGGATCGACTTGAACTCGATGAGGACATGGAGGCTCTCATGGCGCGGTTTCTTAATGGGTTAAACACAGAGATTGCGGACAAGACTGATTTACAGCCTTATTCTAATATTGAGGAGTTGTTGCACATTGCAATTAAGATCGAGAGGCAAATCCAACGAAGGTCTCAACGGTATTCTTCTAAAACTTTTTCCAATTCTACTTCTACATGGAAAAGGGATAGTAAGAACATTGATTATACGCATAGAAATCAAGAGATTAATGTGAAGCCTCAAGCTAAATTTGAGAAAGGGGAGAGTTCTAGAACAGGGAAAGAAAAAGTAGAAAAGTCTAATGTTCGAAATAGAGATTTAAAGTGTTGGAGATGTCAAGGGGTAGGACACTATAGTAGAGATTGCCCAAATGCAAGAATTATGACCATCAAGGAGGGAGAAATTGTTACGGATGACGAGGCACATGACGACATAAATGAGGAAACTGATGAGAGTGAGGAGTTTAGTGAAGAGGACCCTACACATATATCTTTGGTTACTCGACGAGCTCTAAACACCCACATTAAGGAGGACGGCCTAGACCAAAGGGAGAATTTGTTTCAAACTCGGTGTCTTGTTCAATCTGTACCATGTAGTGTTGTAATTGATAGCGGTAGTTGCACCAATGTTGTGAGTTCCATTCTGGTCAAAAGACTTAATTTAAAGACACAACCACATCCAAGACCCTACAAGCTTCAATGGTTGAATGATTGTGGGGAAGTACGGGTAACTCAACAAACTCTTGTTTCCTTTACTATTGGAAAATATGTTGATGATGTTTTATGTGATGTTGTATCCATGCATGTCGGTGATTTACTACTGGGGAGGCCTTGGCAATTTGATCGTCGGGTAATGTATGATGGGTATGCAAATCGATACTCTTTTACTCACAACGGTAGAAAAACTACTCTTATTCCATTGTCTCCAAAAGATGTATTTATTGATCACTGCAAATTTGAAAAGAAAAGGCAAGAGGCTGATGCAAAAGCAGAGATTGAAAAAGAATCAAGTGAAAAAAAGATCTTGAGGGAAAAGCAAGAGAGTAACACTCAGCCTAGAGAAAAAAAAGAGAGAAAAGCCAAATCAGTAAGCTTGTATGTTAGATCAAGTGAGGCTAGGAATGTTTTGATCTCTAACCAGACTATTCTTGTACTTATGTGCAAGGGATCTTGTTACTTTACTAACATGCTTAACCCTTCTTTGCCTAGTGATTTTGTTGTGCTTTTGCAAGAGTTCGAAGATTTATTTTCCGAGGAGAAGCCTAGTAGTTTGCCACCACTTAGAGGGATTGAACACAAGATTGACTTCATTCATGGCGCGCCCATTCCAAACCGACCAGCTTATAGGACTAATCCAAAGGAGGCTGAAGAGATACAAAGGCAAGTAAGTGAACTCCTTGCTAAAGGGTATGTACGTGAAAGTTTGAGTCCTTGTTCTGTTCCAGTTATTCTTGTACCTAAGAAAGATGGTTCTTGGCGTATGTGTGTTGATTGTAGGGCTATAAACAAGATAACTATAAAGTATAGGCATCCAATTCCCAGATTAGATGATATGCTTGATGAATTGCATGGATGTAGTCTTTTTACTAAGATTGATTTAAAATCGGGTTATCATCAAATTCGCATGCATATTGGGGATGAGTGGAAAACAGCTTTTAAAACAAAGTATGGTCTTTATGAATGGTTGGTTATGCCTTTTGGATTAACTAATGCACCTAGTACATTCATGAGACTAATGAACCATGTCTTACGAGAATACTTAGGTAAGTTTGTGGTTGTTTATTTTGATGACATCCTTGTTTACTCTAAATCTTTAGATGATCATATTACCCATGTACGCAATGTTTTGACTACTTTAAGAAACGAATGTTTGTATGTAAATTTAAAGAAATGTAGCTTTTGCATGGAAAAAGCTAACTTTCTTGGGTTTGTAGTTTCATCTAATGGTGTTGAGGTTGACGAGGAGAAAGTGAAGGCTATAAAAGATTGGCCTACACCTAAAAATGTAAGTGAGGTAAGAAGTTTTCATGGTCTTGCAAGTTTCTACCGTAGGTTCATTAAGAATTTTAGTACAATTGCTTCACCCTTGAATGAACTTGTTAAGAAAAATGTATCCTTTATATGGGAAAAAGATCAAGAACTTGCTTTTAATACTTTGAAAGAAAAATTGAGTTCTGCTCCCTTGCTTGCATTACCTAATTTTGAGTCTACTTTTGAAATTGAATGTGATGCTAGTGGAGTAGGGATAGGTGCTGTATTAATGCAAAATCAAAGACCTTTGATGTTCTTTAGTGAGAAGTTGACTGGTGCATCTTTGAGGTATCCAACTTATGACAAAGAGCTTTATGCTTTGGTTCGTGCATTGCAAACCTGGCAACATTATCTTTGGCCTAAGGAGTTCATTATTCATACGGATCATGAAAGTTTAAAGCATTTGCGAGTACAAAATAAACTCAACAGACGACATGCTAAGTGGTTAGAATTTATTGAAACATTCCCTTATGTCATAAAATATAAACAAGGTAAGGAGAACATTGTTGTAGATGCATTATCACGAAGGTATGTCCTCCTCAATACTTTGAATGCTAGGTTGTTGGGTTTTGAACACATAAAGGATTTGTATCAACATGACATGTTCTTTGCTCCTTTTGTTGAATCTTGTGAAAAAAGACTCATTGTGGATAATTACTTGTTGTTAGATGGATTTTTGTTCCGAAAAGGCAAACTTTGCATACCTTCTTGTTCCATCCGTGAGCTACTTGTGAGGGAAGCTCATGGAGGTGGTTTAATGGCACACCATGGAGTTTCTAAAACTTATGATATGCTCTCTGAACATTTCTTTTGGCCTAAAATGAGACATGATGTTCATAAAGTTTGTGCTCGTTGCATAGCATGTAAACAAGCTAAGTCTAGGCTTCAACCACATGGTTTATACTCCCCATTACCGGTTCCTAATGGTCCTTGGATTGATATATCAATGGATTTTGTTTTAGGTTTACCTAGGACTAGGAAAGGTTATGATAGCATCTTTGTTGTGGTTGATCGATTTAGTAAAATGGCTCATTTTATTCCTTGTCACAAAACTGATGATGCAAAACATATTGCAGACCTGTTCTTTAGGGAAGTTGTACGATTGCATGGCATTCCAAAAAGCATTGTTAGTGATCGTGATGTAAAATTTTTAAGCCACTTTTGGCGTGTTTTATGGGGTAAGTTAGGAACTAAGCTAATATATTCAACTACCTGTCATCCTCAAACGGATGGACAAACTGAAGTTGTTAACAGAACCATGACTGCTATGCTTAGGGCTATTATTGATAAGAATCTTAAGACTTGGGAGGTTTGTTTGCCCTTTATAGAATTTGCATATAATAGGGTTGTTCATAGCACTACTAAATGCACACCTTTTGAAATTGTTTATGGCTTTAATCCTTTAACCCCCCTTGACTTGTTGCCCATACCGTCAAAAGAGTTTGTGAATTTTGATGCAAATGCCAAGGTTGAGTTTGTTCATAAACTTCACAAGCAAGTGAAAGAACAAATTGAGAAACAAAATTCCAAGGTTGCTACCCGAATTAATAAAGGGCGTAAGTTTGTCATCTTCAAGCCAGGAGATTGGGTTTGGGTGCATTTCCGAAAAGAAAGATTTCCTACTCAAAGAAAATCTAAGCTTTTACCACGAGGAGATGGACCTTTTCAAGTTCTTGAGCGTATCAACGACAATGCTTATAAAATTGATTTACCAGGTAAGTACGGTGTTAGTACAACTTTTAATGTTGTTGATTTGAGTCCTTTTGATGTAGGTGATGGCTTTGATTCGAGGACGAATCTTTTTCAAGAGGGGGAGAATGATATAAACCACGACCAAGGAATTTTCATACCTGAAGGTCCAATTACAAGGACGAGAGCTAAGAAGCTACAACAAACCTTATACAGTTATATTCAAGCTATGGTGAGCTCATCAAAGAAAATTCTAGAAGACGCTGGAGACCTCCCTTATATGTTGTGCAAAGTTGAGCTTCAAGAAAGAGATGAATTAAATGCACTTTAAGTTTCATTTAATGAACTCCACTAAATTTATGAAGCTAGTCCAAGGATGAGTCAATAAGCACATTTTATTAATTGTATTATTTTATTATAGTTTAAATATTTGTTTGTCATATTTAAGCTAGTTTTAAATATAGGAGTTAAGGTTATATTGTAACCCACATAGGTTACTATATTCCACCATTAACTAGCCCATTTAATTTGGGAGTTATATATCCATAGGTTAAGGTTGTAAGGGCTATATAAAGCCTTCTTTTCTTTGATTAGACATCAGATTTTGGAATTAAGAATAAAATTTCTATTTTAGCTTTGTTGAGAGCTAAACTTTCTTTGCAAATTCTTGTGTTTAGAACTTGCATGTAGAGTCATTCAAGTGGTATTGATCAAACCTCTTGTGGAGTGATTCGAATCACGAGTTTAGAAACGAGTTTTCTTTACTCTTGATCTTGATCATCAAGGTAATCCGTTCCATACTTTCCCTTGGGTTGATTTTCCATATCATCAAGAGTGAAAGAAAGAAGGAAGAAAGCCATTTACCTTGTTTAATGTTCGTGTTTGAATAGTTCAAACCGAGTTCAATGCCCTAAAAAATAGGGACAAGTCATTGAGTTTACCGAGTTTACAGTGAATAAATAGGTTTAGGTCAGGTCATATCGGTTTCGGTTCCGGTTTGTTTCAAAGCTGCTAATTCATAGATTCTTTCAAACACAGTAAAAGCATAGGTGTAGGATTGAATTCATTGACTCGACTAGAAAGGAATATCTTCTTCCATTCTCGTCAGGTGAAGGAAGGTTCAGTCAAAGCAAAGGGTGTCGGTTTCGTCGTCGTCTTCTTTTCTTTACTCCTGTAAAGAGGTAATTTTTCTTCTCTTTCTTTCTCTTCGTTTACAGTTAATAGGTTTCGGAATAGAGTCAAAGGGGAAGGTTCCTATCATCCAGCTGCTTTACCTCGTTCAAGAAGAATAGTTAGTCCAGGTTCAAGCAAAGAGTCTTTGTTTACAGTTCAATCAATAAGAAGAAGAAGAAATAGGAAAGGGAGTTCCGTCTCATTCATCTTTCTTTCGTCTCCCTTCTGTCATTTTCGTCAGGTGAAGGTAGGTTCAGTCAAAGGTTTGAGGTTGAGTCTTTCAAAGCTGCTAATGAATTTCTTCTTGAACAACTGTAAGAATGAACTTGCTTGAGTCTTTCCCCTTATGATTTAGAAGGGAGGGAGAGGTTAAGGAGTTTACCTAGTTCAATCTGTCAAAGGGTGTCGGGTGTCGGTTTCGTCATCGTCGTCTTCTTTTCTTTTCTTTCCTGTAAAGGTTCTGAAAGTGAAGGAGTTTACCTAGTTCAATCAGTCAAAGGTTTGAGGTTGAGCCAATCAATTCTCTTTTCTTTACTCGACAGTAAAGGGAAGGAGTGAACAGACCTACAGAAAGAAGGAAAAGGTTTGAGCTTTCTTCTTTGACAGTGAAATCCGGGAGAGAGAGTCAATGAATTAGCAGCTTTACCCCGGTCAGGGAATAGAGGTGAAGGGGAAGGTGAATGAGCTGATCTTTCTTTCATTTGTTGAGTCTGAAGAATCAAAGAAAGCAAAGAGACCGAGTTGACAGTGAAATCTGGTCAGGTTATAAAGTCAAAGGTTACGGAGTGAAATCAGGTTCAGTAGTTCAAGGGTTTACCTCGTGTTTGAATAGTGAAACCCGAGTGAAAGAATAACAAACAATAACGGAACAAGGCAAGGAGTTCACTCTCATTAATCTTTCATTGAGTCTTTCCTTCCGGTTCAGGAGTGAAAGCAGCAAGAAGGTTCAGGAGTTTACAAGCAAGAGAGGAATAGGGACAATTGAGAGAGATAGTTTACGAGGTTCAGTCTCATTAAAGGTTGAGTCTTAGTTTACAGTGAAAGACTAAATTCAGGGAGATTCTCATCCAGCCTATTCCATCTGTCTCATTCATCGAGAGTCTTGACTTTCTCATTATCGAGTTCAATCAGGGACAGGAGAAAGAGCAGTTAAGTTAAAGAAGAAATAGGAAAAGGAGAATTCATAAGGAGGGAGAAAGAATCAAGCAGGGAGACTCGAACGAAGGAAGAGGATTTCATTCATTTACTCTCATGTAAAGAAATGAGCGAAGATGAAGACAGAGTTAAAGAGTTCAATCAGGAAAAGGGGAGTGAGTTTAGTTCATAAACAAGAATGAATCTTTCATCTTTGTTTACAGTTCGTTCAAGAATATCTCACAATCACTGACTGAAGGGAATAGGGGTTCCGGTTCCAGAGCTTGACATGATTCTCAGCTAGCCTATCTATTAAATTACCTCTAAAATGAAAGAAAAAATAGGGAGAGGAGTGAAAGAAGCAAGAGAGTCAATGAAATCCTCAGTTGCTTTACCTCCTTCAAGAAGAATAGTCCAGGTTCGTGAAGTAGTGATTTCGTTTACCGAGTTCAATGAAAGCAAAAATAGGTCATAGAGTCAAAGGTTTAAGGTTGAGTCTTGACTTCCGAATTACCTCTAACCCTAAATACCGGGAAAATAACCCAAAAAATAGGGAAAGACATCAAGAAAATCATTAATGGTCCTTACAGGAAAAAGAGTGAAAGAAGGAAAAGGTTCAGGGTTGAGGTTGAGTAAGTAGGGAGAGGGGCGAAGCTGCGAGACTGTAAAGGAGAGGGGACTGAAAGCTTACCTTATTATTATGAGAATTTGGAAAAGGGGAAAGGTGCTGCTTTGGAATGTGGTCTGGGTCTGGGTCTGTGACATCAAATAACCAGCAATCGAAGAATGAGCCAAAGAGCCTGAATCTAACTAGTTGATGGAGTCTAATTCAAAGAGTTTTCTTCGCATTTGGTCAGCGACAGCCCTCCACCTGCCTACGTAGGCACTGAAACTTTCATCACCTTTCTAACTTAGAGCCTCGAGATCAGATCTTTTTGGTTTGACATCTAAGTTGTAGGAGTACTGATCGATGAACGTTTGAGATAATTGCTCAAACGAGGCTAACTTAGAATGAGATAGTGACGTAAACCACCATTTCTGTGCAGGGCCCCTAATACTCTTCTGGGACAATTGGATGACAGTCCCTTCGTCTTTCTCTAAAGGGCAGACATCAGCACAATAGGCTTGTGGATGAGAGATGAGACAACCTTTTTCGTTGTCTTTTTCAAATTACTTTTCACCGGGTGCAGGATAGATAAAGGGAAAAATCCCTGAATTTGGTGGAAAACCCTCCAATGCCTTGCGTTTTCTTCCAAAAATCCTCAACTTTCATTTATCCGCATACTCGTTCATCCCTGCTGGGGGAATGAGATTTGCCCATAAGCTAGAGGGGTTAGGTGGTTGGAGGTGAGCTAAAGTGGAATGACGGAGATGGGATGGCCTGGAAAGCTGGGTAGGGTTTGGGGCGTGGTGTGGGCTACATTAGATATGGGTTGAAATGGCGAGAGCTGAGATAACGATAATGTTTGGGAAGAAACCCGATGGTGCCGAGAATCGAGGAATGACAAAGTACTCCTTTCGTTACGGGGCTCATGGAGTAGCGTATTTCGAAAGAGGGGCCAAAGAAAGATTCCAATTTCGGGACTTAGTTTTTGCATCATGATCCACCTAATATAGGTATTGGGAATGGCATATGGATTTTGAGAATGAATTGTTGGGAGGGGATGTGGATTTATGAAGGCGGATATGGGAGAACTAATGTTCGGAGGATTGTAGGAAAACGAAGGAGCTACTTGGGATTGGAGGAATGCCGAACGCATTGCAGACATGCCGATGGATATGGTTTCTACTTCTTTCTTAGATTAGTCTTCCCATTATCTTCTCTAACCTAGTCAAATCAAGTATAACTGATTCCGAGGTTGTCGTGCTGACCGTACTAGTGTTGGGGGTGAGAACCGGTGTCAGCTCCCCCTCCGACTCTTCTGACCGCTCTGAGACCGAGATCGGGTACGGATAGGGCTTTGAGTTACTTGTAGTCTCTTTCGCACCTGATTCTCAAATTCAGGTTCCGTGATGTCGAATTAGGATTGAAACCTAGTTTTAACTCAACGCAGACGTTGGCGCATCACTTTGACATAAGTTACATATTCACGCGAAGGTGTAGGCCAATTTCAGGCTCTTTTTCAATCTCAAATCATTTCTTCAGTGAACCCCCGGACAAAACATTGGCTAAATTGATTTCATTCGCAAGAGAGGGCTTTCGGACAATCGAGGTGTCAAAGATCCTCATTTTGACCGTTCGCTACTTTTCTTTCTTTCAATTGCTGGGGGTTGCCCTCCGTTGGTAAACCACCCAAACAATGCATTTCCAAATTACTCCCTTGTTGCCAAAATGAAAAAGAAAAGATGTTCTCGCTTATTAGAAGAATCGAGTACTCTTATTTAGAGCGTTCTGAAATCTAAGAAAAAGACAAGGAAGGCAAGCAGATATCTAAGAGCGAAACCACCTTCAAATTGAACAACCAACACACAGAAAAGAAAGATTGATTGAGACTAGTGTATGGTAGGCCAGAGGTACGCTTGCTTATAAAAAATGGAAATTGGTATGATAGCTTAGTTCTCTCTACTCTTTGCTGAAGCTTAGTTCTCTCTACTCTTTGCTGAAGCTATCGTGTCGTATGGATGGATGGGGTGCGGATAAGCCTATTTCTTCTCTTCTCTATTCTTTGGATCCTTTATGAAAGAAAAAAGTGGTGTCGTAAGTCAAAGTAGACGAATTGCTCGTGGTTTACTTAATTGGCCATAACGGTCGGCCGGCCTTCTTTCCAATATGAGTGAGTTTGATAAAAAGACTAAACAAAGGGCTTTCGAGCTGCTCTTTCAATTGCCGCCTAATCTCCCAGTTGCTTAGTTTAGTTGCTCTTCGGCTTTCGAGAACAGGGCGTACTAGTTCTTGAGAGAAAAGACTAAAGAACCTACTAAAAAGTCCTGGGGACTGATTCTGACTGAAACAAGGCCAACTGCAACTCGATTGGAGGAAAGGGCTGCGAGGTAACCCCAAAAATCCCAGCTAGTTTGGGTTCGCACTTTTCATTCAGAAATTCATTCGTTTGAGCAGGTAAGGGTTTCCTTCTTTTTGCTTTTCATTCCATCAAGGTCTTTTGAGAAAGAAGACAAGGTAGCTTGCTTACTTAGGGCTTGCGTGTCGGAAGAGGTCTTTCTTTGTTTGTTTGTTTTCCAAATTCTCTCTCTCATGAGCAGCCCGGTCACGTTTGTTGAGCTCCTTCGTCCATGTTAAAAGCAAAGGGTATACTAATCAAAGTCATTCAAATTGGTGGGATTGGCTTCCTCCTTGTACAAGGACGGGGCTTAATTAAGTAGAACCGTCGCTTGCTCGACGCATCCTTTCTTTCAACCTTATTAGCGTAGCGTGAGTAGGTAGGACCAGTGAATTTCCCCCCAGTTGTTGATGTAGTTGCAAGAAGTTAGCTTGCTTTGATTTTGATTGAGTTTCTAGAAAGAATATATAACGTACTGCATTACATAGTGAAGGAGAGAGAATCAATCTGAAGTTCAGTAGTATGCCCGGTTCACCAAGTTCTACCACAGCAGGGCCCAATCATACTCTCTCTCTGAGTTTGATTCTGGCTCAGAAAGAAGGAACGCTAGCTATATGCTATACACATGATAGTCGAACGTTGTTTAATAAAAACCTGCGCCCCAGATGCAGAAAGCTCTTTTTTATAGAGAGAGAGTCAAGGGGGCTGGGCGATTCTGTAACCGCAGGCAGCTCAGACCCGACAAGATGATGGCCGCGCACGAGACCACTTGTTGAGTCGGGGGATGCGAACCGGCCCGAAAAGACCTTCCGCGCTATCTTAAGGCGAAAAACTTCCATTTTGAGACCGCGACCCATCAGCACTTTCTCACTTCTTTAGTAAGATCAGTGTTCAATTCTCCAAGACTCTTTCTCTTTTTTTAGGGCTTGGGTACGAGAACATAATGTGAAGAAATCAGGGTCGAAGTTTAGACCGCTCACACTAGTTCGACCTATAGAAAAGATCATCAATCAGAGAGGAGACAACTCATTTATGATTCCAGCCGAGAAGATTAGTAAAAGGAGAAGGATCAAGAATGTCATATATTTTAGGAGCTAGATCAGTTACCTATAAACAAGTCAGAATTACCTCAACCAAAATTGATTGAATTGGACCTAAAAAAGCCATTCAGGTTCGTTATCGATTAGGTATCAGTGGGAACATCAAGATCAAAGAGTTAACTAAGTCTCAGATCGATCAAATTGAACAAATGATAGGTTCCGCCCCCTATTCACTCGGACAATGCTATGAACACGAAAGTGTGCAGTTCCGCCCCCTTCTCCCATGCTGAGTCACAGGCAGCGCCTCGAAAAGCACGGACGAGCCACATGCAGGGAAAATTGCACGTGTGGTTCTGGCCGGGGACCCTGGTATATTGTACTAATATGTGTAGGTCTCCGTAATTCGAGTGAGATTGTCATGGTGCAAAAGCAGATATGGTCTGGTATTCCCTTGTTCCCTGTATTGGTTATGTTCTTTATTTCTCGTCTAGTAGAAACTAATCGAGCTTTGTTTGATCTCCCAGAAGCGGAAGCTGAATCAGTTGCAGGCTATAATGTAGAATATGCCCGGGATGCGATCCTTAATAGTCCACTGTTGGCGGAAGCCAATGTTCTGGGGTCCCGGGGAGTCATTCTAACTGAAACAAGGGGTGGGTCTTTACCAACTTTCAAATATTCGCGATTTGAGGGAAGCCAAAAAAAACCTCACGAACCAAGGGATTGAGCAGCGCGAAAACCACGATCAGACTCTATCTAATAAGGGCGTATTAGAGTGGCGTTAGCGCCCCCTTCCCCTTACCCCTAAACAAAAAGGTTTTTCAGAAAGTTGTCTATGCCTTTTGAAAACCTGACTAATAATAATAATCAAGGGCAAAATGCGCTCAAACAACCAACCTATCTGACTAATAGGAAGAAAGAAAGAAAGGGCCCTATCTAAGCTCTCTCGTTGTAAAGCTATAGCTAAAAAGCTGGCCTTACCTTCTATGTTTGTTATTAGTAAAGCCTAAAGCCCTTGACTAATAGAAAGAGATTTTCTTGCTTGTTTAGTAAAATCACGCTTTTCATTTTGATAGGAGTAGATGCTTGCAGGGGCAGGGCACTCTTCATTCTTCATTCGAAACTAATGAATCTTGGGTCGGGGGGTTCTGCCTTGTTAGAAAAAAGAGAGTTGGGTAAAGCAAACTCCCTCCTTGGACGAGCACGGGACTTAGTCAAGTAGAACCGGGTTGCGCTGCTGGATGCTCCGATCGAAAATCAATCAGTGGGGCCATGCTGGTATGACTGAATATGCGTTAGAAAGGTCAATCCCTCCCCTACGACACCAAAAATAACCAGGCCGAACTTCTACCCGCCCGCTTCCATAGAAAAATATCGTGGCAACGTAGACCTAAGTGGTTATATTGGATCCTTGGGAACCATCACAAGTACGGCCGACCTATATTTGAACGAGAATGTCGTGTCGTCCAACAAAGCCTAGAAGAAGGTGACTCTGCGCAGACAGCTGACTCTTTTTCAATAGAAAGGAATAGCCAAACCAACCCAGCTGGCTAGTCAATCTCAAAGATCTTATTTGCCGGCAAACCAGAGACAGACGACCACGGTCCCGACCTTACCAGCACCGGAGGTTTACTAATCAATGAACCCACGAAACCTACTTTCTTTTTTGACAAAATCAACCAAGCCTAACCGGTCACGACATCTTGTTGATATTGATTGAGTTGGACTTTCGTTGACTGAATCCATCCATAAACCTAGACCCCGCCAACCTTCGTAACCAAAGCGTCACGACAACATCCAAAGGGCACTTTTCAATTTTGAAGTCGGTGAGCAAGGAGAAGCATGTAGGAATGAATGCCGACCACTACACAAATAAGCCACTTGTGGCTGAGAGAAAGCGAGCAGCACCTTGTCTTGTACTAGCTAGCCTTTTTCTGCTGGTTGTTCTGTTAGTTGTAGTGCGCCTTCCCTCCTTCTCTCACTTCGGAAAGATTTAGCAGCATTTCCATGATATCGTTATGATCAATTAATGGGACTTGGCCGGAAAGTGTTCTTGCCTCTATCATTAGCTCGAGTAGTCGCCGTTTCTGGTGTTTCAGTCACCTTTCAATGGCTCCCTTAATTATGTGCGAGGAATTTCCCTCGTCGAGTAATGGGAAGTGGACTAGTCCCCGAAAATGCCCAATCCTTTGTCATTGGGGCCCAAAATCTTCCTTGCTGAGACTTGACTTGTAGTCTTGCTACACTACACGACACGAGTGACGGGTGAAGTTGAAGCAGACACTGTCAGTATAAAGAATCTTTCTCGAGCTTAGGTACGGGCGACTCAGTCATATATGCTCGACTGAATATGCAGCCATGGAACTGCTAAATTCGAGACTCCAGTTCCGGTCAATCGTGCTTGTCAGCCTAAATCCTCCCTTTGGCGACCCAACTGAACAAATGCGGTGACGCGACTTGTGTAGCGAGGGGTTTTCCACAGTGGAACCTGTGTTCAGTCTATGAATAGTGGGACATTCTCAATTCAAAGTGGACTTTGGGGTCAAAGCCTAGACCAAAGAGGGAGACTCATCGGGTAGGAAATACCATCCTCAGCTAAACCAAGCCCCGGGTGGTAGCCTAATCGAAGAAGTTGAGCCACAAGCCCACCTTTTTCTAAACAACATGGTCTCGAGGAGGAACCCTCATTGCGAATTTCATGTGGGATATCCACCAAAGAAAGGATACCAAGAATGGTTGTGGATCAATACAGGATCGAGGAGAAGGGACTGAACGTCGAATGAAGCTTGGGTTGACGGGGGCGCTATCAAGGTAGAGACATCATATGTTCATGGGAAACTTGATAATGATATGATATGAGGATGCCACAACCAAGTTGGCGTGGATCCAAGGTCATTCTACCAACATTTTTTATTGTAGTATATCCGCTACATGGAATAGAGTTGACCGAACAAGGGGTCCCACTTAGAGATTCAGTCGAACTACTATACCTTGCGCGGTTCGAGGGGTCCCGTCATATGCACAAGCAGCTGTAGTGAGAAGCAAACCTTTCAGGGTCCAAATTCAACTGCCTGGCTGTACTCAATATGCAAATATGAAATCCTGCACTAGTTTCGATCGACGATCCTCTTTATTTGGTAGTGGTCGACTAAGGGCTCCACATGCAGGGGTCGAGTATGGGGATAGCGGTCAAAATCCTTCTGAATTCAGGTAATTTGTTGGGGAGAAAATAGACAGCCCACCATAGCTTGCAAACCCTCACTCAGGTGAAATGGAAATAGGAGCGCTCGCTTATGCTAGCCTTTGGCAGCCGAACTTGTGAAGTGGACAGAAGTTCCATAATCGAAATCAGGCAAGAAGATTTTCTTCAACAGGTTGGGTCTGTAGGAGATATAATATAAAAGGATGGCTTCGAAAAAGCAGGCTGAATCCCAACAGCTTTGTTGAGACGCTGCGAATGAGAATTTTGTCAGTGGTATTGACCTGGCTGTAGCACAAGGGAAGGGTATTGATGCAAAGATCATCAAGCCTAAATTAAATGGGCCTAGTCAAGTATGGGATAGCCGTTCTGCTAGGCTTCCCCGCCATGTTGATGGGCGCCCCCACCGCTGCTTGAGGTAGGGTAACATAAGTCTTTTCCTGTGAAGGGGTGAGCGGTTCTCGAGGAACGAAGCAGCTTGACTTATAGTTGTAGAGGGGAAGGAGCGAAGCAGCTTGACTTAAAGTTGTAGAGGGTTTTTTTTTTTCTGAAATGTTTGGAGTTAATATGGTTGAGGATTTTGTGCTACAAAAATGGGCATAACCATACGAGAAGGAATCGTCACTAGCGGTTGTTTAGGTGCCGTAGACTGCTTGTTCCATAACAGGGTGGCTGGCATAGGATGATCAGTCTTATTAAGGCTAGCTTGTTGTTGTTTTGGCATGCTTGAAGACGTTTGGCTCTCCATGGGAGCCTTGCCCCCTCCCCTCTCTGCACATGGTTCACGAACCCACTTTCGGACTATGTGAAGAAAGAGGTTCGATGGAGCAGCGATGGATGTTGGGGGTTGTCTCGAATTCCCATCGACGTTTTTTCCTCCTCAACGAGGTATTGAAAAAGAATGTGATAAGAAAAGGACTACTACAAGGGGAGTAAGATTCGGATTACCTTGTTGATCGAATATCTCAAGGCAAGAACATTGTTTGAGATTCGAATCACTCCACAAGCAAGATCGATCATGTCTAGCTTGAATGATTCTTGTTGATCAAATATCTCAAGGCAAGAACACTTCCATGAGATTCGAATCACTCCACAAGCAAGATTGATTATGTCGAGCTTGAATGATTCTACATGCAACCTAAACTACATAGAATTGCAAAGAAACTTAGCCATTGGCTAAAGAAGAGCACAAATGCTTCTTTTTACTATATTTTTCCAAGTCCCTTACACATACAACATACATGGCTTTATATAGCCTCAAAATGAAACTACTAAAGTCATTCCAAGAGTTGTAACATTGATACTTAATGACCATAATTAACCATTATGTAATTGTAACCTATAGTAAATAAAGTCTTAAAATACATAAATAAAATACAATAACTCTAAATTGTAACCCACCCAAAATTTATAACAATCAAACTTCATTATTCTTCAATGTGGCATGAATTGAAACATCTTTTGATAATTTTGACAACCTTTTGTTCACATCTTCATTGAAGTATATTGTATGATTGATGTCTTTTGGTTCATATCAGAATGTCTAATAGCTCGCATATGTTAGTGCTATATCCGGATGTCATTTTTGAGATTTGTTGGGTCATATAGCCTAGACGCTTAGGTTCTGGAGGCGGGTGGGCAGGCCCATCATCTTTAATGAACTTTACTTGTCAAAGAGAAAAGAACAACCCGGTCCGCAAAAGAAGTAGTCAATTGTCGACGCCTACGCAGGTCATTGCTTTGACCTTTAATTTGACTGTTGAGAGCACTCTAGACTGTCGAAGCGATGGAAGCTACCTGGTGTGGCTGGCTTATTTTGATGTTGTTGGGATGAAGGAGAGAGATTAGATTTGCCTAATTGGAGTGGAAGGAGTCTTGTCGTGGAGATGGTTTACTCTGAACTTGAGATTGCTGGTAGGTTTGTTGGGAGTCTCACTTTCTTTGCTGAGAAGCAAGTTGTTGTTGCTGGGTTGTCACAGCTTGGACATTGTTCCGTCCTACGTCCCCTTTTGTTGCCTTGAAGTTGCTAGGGAACAGGGAGGATGAGAACATAGAAGACTGATATCAATTTGTAATCAATCTTTTTCGGTATAGCTAGCTCTGCTCCTGGGATGGATGCAAGGAAAATGGATAGCGATCAATAGATACAAAGGGGAGGGTATAAAATAGAAGTAGATGGATGATTGCATAAGCAGTTGAGGTGACAGGGGAGAAAGTCGTAGCCACAATCTGGAACATGCATGAAGCAACCTATTTTGTCTCGTGAGCTAATTCAGTCAGAAACCAAACCATATGGTTTAGGGATGAACAAAGAACTATATACGCTCTCTCTCTCTCGTTCGACAGTAGGAATAGGTGGGAGTGAGACCCAAAACAGGGAAGGAATTGATGGAAAAGCGGTGTAGCGTTGACCCGCTGCTTGCTTGCATAATGAGTGAGCCGGGAAAGGGGAAGAGCTAGCTGACAATTCAACATTTTTTTGAATAAACCGAAATTGCCTTTACCTTCGGAATTGTGCGTGACTCTATATTACGGAAAGGGTGGAAGAGAGATAGATGGGGCAACTACCTTCCGGGTTCTACTGAAATATTAATTCCGCCTGGGGAAGGCTTGCATCAGGCTTCGCAGCCAACCGCCCCGATTCCATCTTCCACCCTGATATATGGAAAAGATACCCTGGGGGGCAAACTCTCCATGTGGGGACATCCCTGGGCCGGAAGCGCTTTTCTTTCTTTTTCGTCACACTAGCTGGATCAGATTTCGTATATCAGAAAAATGAACGATCCGTCAAGTTCAGGAATGATCTCTAATAATGAGTCTGCACCAATATCAATCCATTTTCTTCTATTTATTCCAAGGCAAGGGTTGGTTCAACAATAGTCAAAATCAAGGAACTATTCGTACGTTGTTGTTGAATAGGAAGGAAAGGAATAAAGAACGCCAATCTTTTCTCTGTCAGCATCTAATTGTTTTCAAATGGATCCATTCATGGAAATTCTGAGAATGTGAGAAATAGAAAAAGATAGATCACGTCTGTAGGCTTAGGAATTCGTTAGGACCTTTATTAGGGGCTCTTCCTCAAATTGCGTTTGTTCATTTCCATGCAGTAACATCGTTTTCAATACATTTAATTTGAATTGGCATTTTCTCATCCATATCACCATAGTTATTGTGATGAGAGACCCACAAGAATTAGTCTTGGACAGTTTCTTTGTTGAAATGGATGTATAGCCAAAGAAAGACCATACCTAAAATAGAGTCAAATTCTAATTGTTCAAGTGGATGTAGTAGTAAGGTAAGAAGCTAAGCCTGATTTGGACACTTCCGAAGCATTTACTAATATTCTAATAGTTGGTTGGCCCTCGCCATTATGGAAAAATCCTTTATTTACGAAGTAGAGAATTGACGAAAAATCACGATCTGGTGACGCAGGGTCTTCCGTCTTCCAAAAGTGTAACAAGTGTTAGAGTTCGATTGATTCAATATTGATGAGCCTAGAAGAGTTGAGGGTTGGAACGAGCGTATAAGAAGAATGATTGGAATTCCTTTCTAAATTCTTGTACGTACCTCAAATAACATCAAAAGTGTTGGTTTCAGAAGAATGTCTAATGTTGTTCACCTAGAGAACTAATTGTTGCGAGCGTAACGAACGGGGTGCTTTGTTTGGAAGAAGCGATCTGTTACCGAGCCAGATTATTGGGAATACCGATAGCATCTATAAATACTCTATCATATCCGAAGCAAGAAAGAAAGAGCTTGAGTTTTAGCAAAAGCAGCTCTCCTGGTTGAAAGGTTTGAAAGATAACGTTGTTCTAGGAGGGATGATGATGATACCCGTTGGTACCGGATTCAAAGGAGCACCGTTCGAGGCAATATAACAACCTAAAAGAAATAGCATTTCGTCAGATATAGGCATATTATAATTACTGGGCAATATAATTCAATCAATAGCCATAATAATAGTCTAACTAGCTTTTTCAAAAAGACTTGCTATTCAAGTCCTCTTTTTCCACGATTCCCTTCTGCGGTGAAAAAATCATACCTCCAAGACAGTCCACAGGTCCTCCACCGGGCACTATGCAGATTAGAGTTCCACTAAGCTCGAGCTCGGCAAAAAGTTCTAAAAACCTTCCATAAAATCTTTGTCCTGTCCTAAATAGGCACGAAGACGAAATGAGAATTGGGGAAAACTCACCCGAAATGCTCGATTAGAAAGAAATTCTATAAGATGGGTGTGATGATGGGAGCTACAAGTGCAGGTATTCCTGTCAAATTTGTGCCTTTGTTGTAGATACCTGAAGAAAGGAAGAAGTCGCACAATCTTGTAATCGTTCATTTCACTTTGTTTTGCTAATAGACGAGATTGAGAAATCCTAATCATAGACGTAGGAGAAAAAGAAAAAAGGCAAAGGCTGCTCACCTGACCCCATCCAACCAACGACTTTAGCGTCAAAATCTCCTATATTCTAATTCTTTCGGTACGCAAAAGAACAAGGAAGAAAAACATAATGGAGTTTCTCATTCAAGATTTGATATGGAAAATCAACCCAAGGGAAAGTATGGAACAGATTACCTTGATGATCACGATCAAGAGTAAAGAAAACTCGTTTCTAAACTCGTGATTCGAATCACTCCACAAGAGGTTTGATCAATACCACTTGAATGACTCTACATGCAAGTTCTAAACACAAGAATTTGCAAAGAAAGTTTAGCTCTCAACAAAGCTAAAATAGAAATTCTATTCTTAATTCCAAAATCTGATGTCTAATCAAAGAAAAGAAGGCTTTATATAGCCCTTACAACCTTAACCTATGTGATATATAACTCCCAAATTAAATGGGCTAGTAAATGAAAAATACCCATAACCTCCATATTAAAATGGCTAGTTAATGGTGAAATATAATAACCTATGTGGGTTACAATATAACCTTAACTCCTATATTTAAAACTAGCTTAAATATGACAAACAAATATTTAAACTATAATTAAATAATGCAATTAATAAAATGTGCTTATTGACTCATCCTTGGACTAGTTTCATAAATTCAGCGGAGTTCATTAAATGCAACTTAAAGTGCATTTAATTCATCTCTTTCTTGAAGCTCAACTTTGCACAACATATAAGGGAGGTCTCCAGCGTCTTCTAGAATTTCCTTTGATGAGCTCACCATAGCTTGAATATAACTGTATAAGATTTGTTGTAGCTTCTTAGCTCTCGTCCTTGTAATTGGACTTTCAAGTATGGAAATTCCTTGGTCGTGGTTCATATCATTCTCCCCCTCTTGAAAAAGATTCGTCCTCGAATCAAAGCCATCACCTACATCAAAAAGACTCAAATCAACAACATTAAAAGTTGTACTAACACCGTACTTACCTGGTAAATCAATTTTATAAGCATTGTCGTTGATACGCTCAAGAACTTGAAAAGGTCCATCTCCTCGTGGTAAAAGCTTAGATTTTCTTTAAGTAGGAAATCTTTCTTTTCGGAAATGCACCCAAACCCAATCTCCTGGCTTGAAGATGACAAACTTATGCCCTTTATTAATTCGGGTGGCAACCTTAGAATTTTGTTTCTCAATTTGTTCTTTTACTTGCTTGTGCAGTTTATGAACAAACTCAACCTTGGCATTTGCATCAAAATTCACAAACTCCTTTGACGGTATGGGTAACAAGTCAAGGGGGGTTAAAGGATTAAAGCCATAAACAATTTCAAAAGGTGTGCATTTAGTAGTGCTATGAACAACCCTATTATATGCAAATTCTATAAAGGGCAAACAATCCTCCCAAGTCTTAAGATTCTTATCAATAATAGCCCTAAGCATAGCAGTCATGGTTATGTTAACAACTTCAGTTTGTCCATCCGTTTGAGGATGACAAGTAGTTGAATATATTAGCTTAGTTCCTAACTTACCCCATAAAACACGCCAAAAGTGGCTTAAAAATTTTACATCACGATCACTAACGATGCTTTTAGGAATGCCATGCAATCGTACAACTTCCCTAAAGAACAGGTCTGCAATATGTTTTGCATCATCAGTTTTGTGACAAGGAATAAAATGAGTCATTTTACTAAATCAATCAACCACAACAAAGATGCTATTATAACCTTTCCTAGTCCTAGGTAAACCTAAAACAAAATCCATTGATATATCAATCCAAGGACTATTAGGAACCGGTAATGGGGAGTATAAACCATGTGGTTGAAGCCTAGACTTATCTTGTTTACATGATATGCAACGAGCTCAAACTTTATGAACATCATGTCTCATTTTAGGCCAAAAAAAAAAATGTTCAGAGAGCATATCATAAGTTTTAGAAACTCCATGGTGTGCCATTAAACCACCTCCATGAGCTTCCCTCACAAGTAGCTCACGGATGAAACAAGATGGTATGCAAAGTTTGCCTTTTCGGAACAAAAATTCATCTAACAACAAGTAATTATCCACAATGAGTCTTTTTTCACAAGATTCAACAAAAGGAGCAAAGAACATGTCATGTTGATACAAATCCTTTATGTGTTCAAAACCTAACAACCTAGCATTCAAAGTATTGAGGAGGACATACCTTCGTGATAATGCATCTGCAACAATGTTCTCCTTACCTTGTTTATATTTTATGACATAAGAGAATGTTTCAATAAATTCTAACCACTTAGCATGTCGTCTGTTGAGTTTATTTTGTACTCTCAAATGCTTTAAACTTTCATGATCCGTATGAATAATGAACTCCTTAGGCCAAAGATAATGTTGCCAGGTTTGCAATGCACGAACCAAAGCATAAAGCTCTTTGTCATAAGTTGGATACCTCAAATATGCACCAGTTAACTTCTCACTAAAGAACATTAAAGGTCTTTGATTTTGCATTAATACAGCACCTATCCCTACTCCACTAGCATCACATTCAATTTCAAAAGTAGACTCAAAATTAGGTAATGCAAGCAAGGGAGCAGAACTCAATTTTTCTTTCAAAGTATTAAAAGCAAGTTCTTGATCTTTTTCGCATATAAAGGATACATTTTTCTTAACAAGTTCATTCAAGGGTGAAGCAATTGTACTAAAATTCTTAATAAACCTATGGTAGAAACTTGCAAGACCATGAAAACTTCTTACCTCACTTACATTTTTAGGTGTAGGCCAGTCTTTTATAGCCTTCACTTTCTCCTCGTCAACCTCAACACCATTAGATGAAACTACAAACCCAAGAAAGTTAACTTTTTCCATGCAAAAGCTACATTTCTTTAAATTTACGTACAAACATTCGTTTCTTAAAGTAGTCAAAACATTGCGTACATGGGTAATATGATCATCTAAAGATTTAGAGTAAACAAGGATGTCATCAAAATAAACAACCACAAACTTACCTAAGTATTCTCGTAAGACATGGTTCATTAGTCTCATGAATGTACTAGGTGCATTAGTTAATCCAAAAGGCATAACCAACCATTCATAAAGACCATACTTGGTTTTAAAAGCTGTTTTCCACTCATCCCCAATATGCATGCGAATTTGATGATAACTCAATTTTAAATCAATCTTAGTAAAAAGACTACATTCATGCAATTCATCAAGCATGTCATCTAATCTGGGAATTGGATGCCTATACTTTATAGTAATCTTGTTTATAGTCCTACAATCAACACACATAACCTATACTTTATAGTAATCTTGTTTATAGCCCTACAATCAACACACATACGCCAAAAACCATCTTTCTTAGGTACAAGAATAACTGGAACAGAACAAGGACTCAAACTTTCACGTACATACTCTTTAGCAAGGAGTTCACTTACTTGCCTTTGTATCTCTTCAGCCTCCTTTGGATTAGTCCTATAAGCTGGTCGGTTTGGAATGGGAGCGCCAGGAATGAAGTCAATCTTGTGTTCAATCCCTCTAAGTGGTGGCAAACTACTAGGCTTCTCTTCGGAAAATAAATCTTCAAACTCTTGCAAAAGTACAACAAAATCACTAGGCAAAGAAGGGTTAAGCATGGAAAAGTAACAAGATCCCTTGTACATAAGTACAAGAATAGTCTGGTTAGATATCAAAACATTCCTAGCCTCACTTGATCTAACATACAAGCTTACTGATTTGGCTTTTCTCTCTTTTTTTTCTCTAGGCTGAGTGTTACTCTCTTGCTTTTCCCTCAAGCTCTTTTTTACACTTGATTCTTTTTCAATCTCTGCTTTTGCATCAGCCTCTTGCCTTTTCTTTTCAAGTTTGCAATGATCAATAAATACATCTTTTGGAGACAATGGAATAAGAGTAGTTTTTCTACCGTTGTGAGTAAAAGAGTATCGATTTGCATACCCATCATACATTACCCGACGATCAAATTGTCAAGGCCTCCCCAGTAGTAAATCTCCAATATGCATGGATACAACATCACATAAAACATCATCAACATAGTTTCCAATAGTAAAAGAAACAAGAGTTTGTTGAGTTACCCGTACTTCCCCACAATCATTCAACCATTGAAGCTTGTAGGGTCTTGGATGTGGTTGTGTCTTTAAATTAAGTCTTTTGACCAGAATGGAACTCACAACATTGGTGCAACTACCGCTATCAATTACAACACTACAAGGTACAGATTGAACAAGACACCGAGTTTGAAACAAGTTCTCCCTTTGGTCTAGGCCGTCCTCCTTAATGTGGGTGTTTAGAGCTCGTCGAGTAACCAAAGATATATGTGTAGGGTCCTCTTCACTAATGATATGAACAAAAAGACATCAATCATACAATATACTTCAATGAAGATGTGAAGAAAAGGTTGTCAAAGTTATCAAAAGATGTTTCAATTCATGCCACATTGAAGAAGAATGAAGTTTGATTGTTATAAACTTTGGGTGGGTTACAATTTAGAGTTATTGTATTTCATTTATGTATTTTAAGACTTTATTTACTACAGGTTACAATTACATAATGGTTAATTATGGCCATTAGGTATGAATGTTACAACTCTTGGAATGACTTTAGTAGTTTCATTTTGAGGCTATATAAAGCCATGTATGTTATAAGTGTAAGAGACTTGAAAATAGATAGTAAAAAGAAGCATTTGTGCTCTTCTTTAGCCAATGGCTAAGTTTCTTTGCAATTCTATGTAGTTTAGGTTGCATGTAGAATCATTCAAGCTCGACATGATCAATCTTGCTTGTGGAGTGATTCGAATCTCATGGAAGTGTTCTTGCCTTGAGATATTTGATCAACAAGAATCATTCAAGCTAGACATGATCGATCTTGCTTGTAGAGTGATTCGAATCTCAAACAATGTTCTTGCCTTGAGATATTCGATCAACAAGGTAATCCGAATCTTACTCCCCTTGTAGTGGTTCCTTTTCTTATCAACTAAACTCCTCACTCTCATCAGTTTCCTCATTTATGTCATCATGTGCCTCGTCATCCGTAACAATTTCTCCCTTCTTGATGGTCATAATTGTTGCATTTGGGCAATCTCTACTATAGTGTCCTACCCCTTGACATCTCCAACACTTTAAATCTCTATTTCGAACATTAGACTTTTCTACTTTTTCTTTCCCTGTTCTAGAACTCTCCCCTTTCTCAAATTTAGCTTGAGGCTTCTCATTAATCTCTTGATTTCTATGCTTATAATCAATTTTCTTACTATCCCTTTTCCATGTAGAAGTAGAATTGGGAAAAGTTTTAGAAGAATACCGTTGAGACCTTCGTTGGATTTGCCTCTCGATCTTAATTGCAATGTGCAACAACTCCTCAATTAGAATAAGGCTGTAAATCTGTCTTGTCCGCAATCTCTGTGTTTAACCCATTAAGAAACCGTGCCATGAGAGCCTCCATGTCCTCATCGAGTTCAAGTCGATCCATCAATGTATCCATCTCCTTGTAATAATCCTCCACAGATTTGCGTCCTTGTTTCAATGCTTGAAGCTTTTGCGCCATGTCCCGGTGAAAATATTGTGGAACAAAACGCTTCCTCATGGACTCTTTGAACTCGACCCATGAATCAATTGGTGCTTCAAGATTTCTTCCCTACTTAGACATCAATTTATCCCACCAAATTTGAGCATATTGTTTGAATTGAGCAATGCATAACAGTACCTTATTTTTATCACTAAAATTATGACAGTTGAACACTGACTCCACCGTTTTCTCCCATTGAAGGTACTCCTCTGGATCGATTTTGCCATAAAACTTGGAAAGTTTTAATTTCATGCTCCCCACGTTACGATCAATTCTATCATCATAAGGAACTCGTTGTTGTAAATTATGATACCTTCTTCCATGGTCTCTCCCTCAAATGTTTGGGGATTATGTGGCAAGCATGCATGCTTGAGTTAACCAAATTTTGACACCTCAAAATTCCACTAACATGGATTTTTCCATTAAATGAAGTCAACATTTTGACTTTCTTCATTTTGATTCAACCATCAATTTTAATTATTAATTTCAAATTAAAGTAATATTAAATGATTAATTAAACTATTTAATATTAATTCAAATGCCAATCCCAATTAATTTCGACACATATTTGATTAAGATATTTAAATCTTATTTAAATATCTCAGATTCTTTCTTTTTGTTTAATTCGTAAATAAAACAAAAATGCGGTTAAATATATCATATATATGTAGCGCATTCTTCCTAATTTGAATTCGAACACTTCGAACTCACTCGTCACACTGTTCTATGGTTTAGTTCGATATGAGCTAGAAGAGAAACCTAATGGACCTATAGATCATGCACTCCCCTCACTATAGATATATTTTTGTCCATTTGATATAACCATGATTAGTAAGTCGATCCTTCACAGGTTGTTCGTAACTAGAGCTGGGTCAATTTACTGTTTTACCCCTGAAGTTACTTTTTGTTTCTTATGTCTCATTAATCCTCTAAGAAACAATTGGTTTGTGGTCCAACCAATAAACCGAATCCCTCTCAGACCAATGAGAGGGTGGGGCCCCTTGTTCAAGACCTGAAGTCAGTACTTAAGGGAACTACCTCTCTTTTATCCCTAATCTCAAGCAAGTGTTCTTGCCTTGAGATAGTTGATCAATAAGAATCATTCAAGCTAGACATGATCGATCTTGCTTGTGGAGTGATTCGAATCTCAAACAATGTTCTTGCCTTGAGATATTCGATCAACAAGGTAACCCAAATCTTACTCCCGTTGTAGTGGTTCCTTATCTTATCAATACTCGTGAGAGAGTGTTGTGAGGTCCATCGTATTTCCATAACTTATTTTTTGCAGCAAAGTTTCACAAATAGATTCGAGGACGAATCCTCTTGAAGAAGTGGAGAATGATATGAACCAAAAAACATCAATCATACAATATACTTCAATGACGATGTGAAGAAAAGGTTGTAAAAATTATCAAAAGATGTTTCAATGCATGCCACATTGAAGAAGAGTGAAGTTTGATTATAAATTTTGGGTGGGTTACAATTTAGAGTTTTTAGGATTTTTTATTTACTTTAGGTTACAATTACATAATGGTTAATTATGATCATTAAGTATGAATGTTACAACTCTTGGAATGCCTAGTAGTTTCATTTTGAGGCTATATAAAGTCATGTATGTTGTATTTGTAAGAGACTTGGAAAATGTAGTAAAAGAAGCATTTGTGCTCTTCTTTAGCCAATGACTAAGTTTCTTTGCAATTCTATGTAGTTTAGGTTGCATGTAGAATCATTCAAGCTCGACGTGATCAATCTTGCTTGTGGAGTGATTCGAATCTCAATCAAGTGTTCTTGTCTTGAGATATTTGATCAACAAGAATCATTCAAGCTAGACATGATCTATCTTCCTTGTGGAGTGATTCGAATCTCAAACAATGTTCTTGTCTTGGGATATTCGATCAACAAGGTAATCCAAATCTTACTCCCCTTGTAGTGGTTCCTTATCTTATCAAGATGTCCCCGCTTGATTGTTCTAAGGAGGTCTGTCTGTCCACCCGCTTGGTCTGTTGTTACATCCGTTTGGCCTATTGGGGCTTCCATTTCGATGACCTTGCGGTTTATATGTTTTGCCCCAGTGTTTGGGGCCTATGTTGTTCTTCTTTGGTAAACCGCTTCGTTCCCAAAGTCTAGAAGTCTCTTGGCACTGGCAATTGCGGTAGCTAGGTCTTGGATATTTTTCTCGTGTATTTTTTTTTTTTTGGCCCACGGTTGTAACCCGTTTATAAAGAAGAATACCTTGTCCTTCTTTAATGTGCCCCTTGTTGGGTTTTATGCCATAAATCTCATAGTTTGTGAACAAAACATATTCTATTTTCAATAAAGTTATTATCGATGTTTATTCAGTAAAGATTGCTATTGAATAAAGTGAATTTTACGATTATTAATCTAAATCGAATAAACTAAGAACACTCTGACTATAGTATGATTACTTGAACTATATGTAGAGACATAAGAGTGGATCAATTTCAAGTATATAGTCAAAATGATCTATAGTACAGGGATATGGCTGAGTACCTTATCCTAGGGACATTATGGATGTGGCCCACTTTTGTATATGACATAAACAATGTGATCACTAAATTGTACATGCGAAGACATGTGAGTGGGGGCGTCCTATGTAATGAGTATTGCATAAGATCGGACCATGAAGAAAATTACTCTCACTTTATAATGTCATTTACTATTGAGACTTATTTTCTTTTCATTCGATGACCTAGGTAACTCGATCTTAATCTTGAGCTAACCATGAACTTCTTTTCATTCGATGACCTAGTTTTTCCTCATCGATTCTGAACCTCAGTCTTATACTCTCTGAACTTTTCAAGAGCTTCGAACTTGTGATGCATTAGGTAAATATAGCCATACCTTGAAGAATCATCGATAAAACTGATGAAATATTCATACCGTTCCTTTTCTTGTTTTAATTTTTATCTGATTTTTATCTTTTATTTTATTTTCTTTTTAATTTTATTTGTTTTCGATTTCATCTTTTTAGTCACGATTCGATTTTTTGAAGCCTCGAAAATTGAGTCATGACAATAACATAATTATAAATATTCAAAATTGATATTCTTATAAATATTCAAAATCGATTTTTATGAAATGTAAAGTTAAATAATAATTGGTTATTTGAATGATTAAAATATGTTTTAAAATAATTTTGAACTTGAAATGATTTTAACAATTTTGAAGTTACCCTTGTGTTCTAAAACGTGGTTTGATATGAGTTTTTGTTTAAAAATTAAAATTATAGCATTCATTATTATTTATCACAATTTTAAAACTTTTCTCAACCTTGCTAACTTTGACTATTAACGTACTCATTATGTTATTTTATTTTAGGTTTTTTTATTTTATTTTATGTTATTTTAAAGTATTTTCCTTTCTAGAATTAAAGTTATAATTAATAATAACAATCCTTAATTAATTAATAAATTACCATATATAAGATAAATTTAAAAGTTTATATGGTTTTATTTAATTCATTTATTCCAAGATAATTATTAAAATAGAATTATAAATATTCAGATATTACATTATTTAGATCTAATTTTAATTTCTAGTTAATCAAAATAAATAAATGTACGTGATTATAAATGGTTAATTAATCATCCAGAAATACATTAAATTTATTTAATTAGTTAAATTAAATAAAAGATTTTATTTTTAATAATCGAAATACTGCTTTTTTAAAAAAAAATAAAAAAAAAATTACTTAATTTTAAAGTTTACATAGTTTTATTTAATTCAAAGATAGATTATTAAAATAGAATAAGAAATATACTCATATTTAAATATTTTTGTTTACCTTATTTAGATTAAAACTAAATTTAATAAAGGGTTGGAAAAATGAAATAACTAAATAAATAGAAATAACTAAATAAATACTTAAATAACATTCTATTTTTATATTAAAAAAAAAACAGTGAGCTTTACCAAAAATATGGCCATCCTTTCCTAGTTCTACTTAATAATTTCAATTTCCACGTCATTATCTCTCTCACGCGTATAAATAAAACAAAGAAATTTAAAATCCATGCAATCCCATGACGCCTACTATATTTCTCCTTCTCACACTACTTTCCATCGCCGAGTCCACCGCCGGCAAAGGTGGTGGTCTCAAGCTGGAACTCATCCGCCGCCGTCTCTCACCCGGCAACGTTTCGCCGATGACAGCCAAATCACAAATTTTGCCAGAAACCAGCGAATTTATAGTGAAAATCGTCGTCGGAACGCCACCGACAGAGGTGCATGCAATCCTCGACACTGGCAGTGATTTATTTTGGGCTCAGTTTCGTCCATGTGCGAAATGTTACCAGCAAACGAATCCGATTTACGACCCTTCAAAATCGTCAACCTTTCGAACCCTTTCTTGCAAGTCGCCGCAGTGCCATTTGAGGGGGTCTGGTGCGGCGTGCTCCGGCACCGACACGTGTAAGTACAACTATGGGTATGGAAGCGGATCTACGCAGGGAGAATTGGCGAGTGAAAAAATGGCTGTAACTTCGAGGTCTGGAGCAACGACGCCGTTTCCTGGGGTGGTGTTTGGTTGCGGACATAATAATAGTGGAACGTTTAATGCCAATGAAATGGGATTGATCGGATTTGGAAGAGGAGCGATTTCCTTCGTTTCTCAGGTATATATATATTATCAATTTCAATTATTATTAATATTTTTAAAAACATTATTAGCATCTTATTTAAATAACTATAAAGTTCAAAACCTTATAGTTAATGTAACTTCATATTCACAGATAGGTCCATCGGTCGGCGGTAGAAAGTTCTCCCTTTGTCTGATGCCATACAACACCGACCCGAGAATCTCAAGTAGCCTCTCTATTGGGTCGGGTTCTGAAGTTAAAGGACCCGGAGTCATCACAGCCCAACTCGTTCGAACATCCGACCAGACATCTTACTCTCTCACCCTCACGGGAATCTCCGTCAGAAAAACCCTCGTTCCGTACAGTACGTCGAGACCTCCGGCCAAGGGGAATGCGGTTCTCGATACCGGCACGCCGCCGACTCTCCTCCCCAAAGAATTGTACGGACGATTGGCTGCTGAAGTTCGGCGGCATATCCCGTCAAAGCCCATTGACGATGATACTCTTTGCTACAAAGATAATTTGGGGGATTTGGTGATGACTTTGCACTTCGACGGCGGCGTGGATCTGCGATTGAGTACGGTTCAGACTTTCAATAAGATGCCGGATGGGTCCTTTTGCTTCACCGCGATGGGCGTTGACGACAAGGACGCACTCATCGGGAACAGTATGATGGCAAATTTTTTGGTTGGGTATGATATTGACAATATGACCGTGTCGTTTAAGCCCACTGATTGCACCACAGCTGGTTGATTTTTTGGGCCTGAAAACAATACGTTATTTTATAACTATTATTACTTTTCTCGTAACACTTTTGAGGTGACGTTAAGTTTGTTTTATTCATAAAATTTGGAAAGCATTTATTAATATATGCACAACTATATTCTACTTTAGTCAATATTCTTTGATTTCTTTTTAGTAATTTTCCGTAACAAATTTTAAGGTAAAATTAGACATTAATTATTAATTATTTTTATTTAAGTGGTGAAATAATATAATTAAATTTACTATAATTCAAGAGACCTTTTACGATTTCCAAAATTTAGGCACAATGATGGAATCGATGTCGAAGATCTGAGAAAGGAGATTAGGGTTTTAAGGTTGGAGGAGAAGAATCTGATAAAAAATCGACACCGAAGATTTGAGAATCCTCAACCTAAGCCTTAAGTAGTCCAAGGCAAGGTGCTTTCACGAATCGCACCTCCCTATTTCGTAAAAAACGTCTAAGAACTTAAGATTAGTCCGCGAATGTCTAGATCGAAATGTTTATTGAAATTTTGGTGTGCTAGTGACGTTTTTGAGTGATTCTTGTACTTTTACCCTCAGGAGTGTGATTTTCGTAAGTTTAGGAGTGAAAGTGGTCGAGATTTCCGTTCGAATCGATGTTTTAAGAAAACACTATTTTCGGTAAGAACTCGTATTTTTCTACAAATTCGAACTCGAATAATAAGACGTGTGATTACCAAAAAAATATAAGAAGCATATATGGGAGAAATAGAATATGAGATCTACAATATTCGTGAAGCGATTCGGATTATGAATTGGAAGATTTAAAAATCGAAAGAAAATGGATTGAGAACGCTAAAAACTCACGTTTCTCGAAATTTGGAAAAAACGCAGGAGGAAGAGAAGAACGCCGCCAAGCGTCGGCTGGCGTACGGAGGAGCGCAACAGAATCGGTGTTGGACACATGGCGCATTTCGGCTGGTGAGGCATGCCCCGTTCACAATTGCACTTTTGATGGCAGCGAACTTGCGATTGTGCGTTACTCACTTTCCAACGCCAAGCAACGTATACTCGAGCCTCTAGTAATAAGGCAACCTGATATGAACCAAAAGACATCAATCATACAATATACTTCAAATGAAGATGTGAAGAAAAGGTTGTCAAAATTATCAAAAGATGTTTCAATTCATGCCACATTGAAGAAGAATGAAGTTTGATTGTTATAAATTTTGGGTGGGTTACAATTTAGAGTTATTGTATTTCATTTATGTATTTTAAGACTTTATTTAATATAGGTTACAATTACATAATGGTTAATTATGGCCATTAAGTATGAATGTTACAACTCTTGGAATGACTTTAGTAGTTTCATTTTGAGGCTATATAAAGCCATGTATGTTGTATGTGTAAGGGATTTGAAAAATATAGTAAAAAGAAAAATTTGTGCTCTTCTTTAGCCAATGGCTAAGTTTCTTTGCAATTCTATGTAGTTTAGGTTGCATGTAGAATCATTCAAGCTCGACATGATCAATCTTGCTCGTGGAGTGATTCAAATCTCATGGAAGTGTTCTTGCCTTGAGATATTTGATCAACAAGAATCATTCAAGCTAGACATGTTCGATCTTGCTTATGGAGTGATTCGAATCTCAAACAATGTTCTTGCCTTGAGATATTCGATCAACAAGGTAATCCGAATCTTACTCCCCTTGTAGTGGTTCCTTTTCTTATCATTTGGTATCAGAGCTTAAGGCACAAGATCGGATATATGTTTCCTTTGCATTTCTTTTCAATTTGTTTTTATCTTTTTAGTTTTTAAGCGACCCAAAATAAAAAAAAAAAATCAAATATGGGCTTTACTAGAAAATTTGAGAGGTGAGGATGAGAGATTCATTTGTGTAAATGAGTACAAACAGAGTGGCCTTAAATTCCTTGAGTGTATACACGTGAGAGAGTGTTGTGAGGTCCTTTGTATTTCCATAACTTATTTTTTACAGCAAAGTTTCACAAATAGATTCGAGGACGAATCCTCTTGAAGAAGTGGAGAATGATATGAACCAAAAGACATCAATCATACAATATACTTCAAATGAAGATGTGAAGAAAAGGTTGTCAAAATTATCAATGAAGTTTTATTGTTATAAATTTTGGGTGGGTTACAATTTAGAGTTATTGTATTTCATTTATGTATTTTAAGACTTTATTTACTATAGGTTACAATTACATAATGGTTAATTATGGCCATTAAGTATGAATGTTAGAACTCTTGGAATGACTTTAGTAGTTTCATTTTGAGGCTATATAAAGCCATGTATGTTGTATGTGTAAGAGATTTGAAAAATATAGTAAAAGAAGCATTTGTGCTCTTCTTTATCCAATGGCTAAGTTTCTTTGCAATTCTATGTAGTTTAGGTTGCATGTAGAATCATTCAAGCTCGACATGATCAATCTTGCTTGTGGAGTGATTCGAATCTCAAGCAAGTGTTCTTGCCTTGAGATATTTGATCAACAAGAATCATTCAAGCTAGACATGATCGATCTTGCTTGTGGAGTGATTCGAATCTCAAACAATGTTCTTGCCTTGAGATATTCGATCAACAAGGTAATCCAAATCTTACTTATCCCTATAGAAAGGCAAGATGAATTCAAATTCAGCACTTTGACTATTTTTACGTCTATTAAAAGGCGGTAGGAACTAGAATGAACAGTGCAGTAGCAATAAATGCGAGAATAGAGACTTCCATAATCTCATCGTTCCAGTTTTGATAGGAAGATCATCTCAGTCATTTCTTTCTTTCTCATTTGTTGCATTCTTTCTTTTCTATAATCTACTGCCCTCTTGTCCCTCAGTCATTTCTTTCTTTCTCATTTGTTGCATTCTTTCTTTTCTATAATCTACTGCCCTCTTGTCCAATGCAATTAGCTGGTTCAGTCTCAGCAGACAGACTGACTACCTTTACCCTCAGTTTATAAACAAACTCAAGCAAACACACACTGCGAAATTCTAAAAAGGAAAAGGAGGTAGGTTCGAACGTCACCCCTTTTTGTGTACTGATCAAATCTTCTTAAAAAAAAAAGAATGAAATCCGAAACGGAAACTTTCTGAAATGATGAATTCCCTCACTAAGAGAGATAGATGGGGATCCTTGTTTGTATTAATATGTTCTTTCCTTTCATTAGTAGTGGGACGTATATATCAAAAGTTTAGTGTGAGATTAGAATGAGATAGATTATTTCTAATTCCAAGTAGTTTAGTAATTGAATTGACTGACTAATTGAGGTTACACAAAATCGGAGCCTGAACGGAACGTATATATTTTTCTTGCTTGCTTTCAGACTAAAAGTTAGATCATAGTTGACGTCACTCCTTTCTTTTTGTGTATCGTCTAAATTCCCTTTGTGTATGTGCTTCCCGGAAACGTATAGTACTCTATTCCATTAGCTAAATTGGGCCAATCAACTAAACCCAATACTGTATTCATTCGAATCGGGAATATGATGCTACCAATAATTGCGGTAATTCGCATATGGCACATATGGCTTTCTCCCATCAATCAATACTCGTTTAAGAAATGGAAATTGCCCTATTAGTTTTTATTGGATTTGGATCCATCGGGACTGACTGACGGGGCCCCCCAGCTTCCGCCTTGACAGGGCTCTGACCAATTGAACTACAATCCCAGGGAAATCAAGTGTACATGTTGTTGATTTCATTTCCTTCAAACCTTTTCATGTAGATTTTTTATTCGAATTGGCATATTTTACCAGACAGAGACGCGAGGAATAGATTGATATGCGTGGAGAGAGTTACTTTAGTAAGAGGAGCATGGATTCATAGTCGTTATTGTCAAATTGATTGATAATCCATCTATCTGGCAATCAATCAAAAAAGAGGGAGGGGTTAATATTCCTTCCTTCATATCCAGCAGTTCTGTCGAAGGACAAATGGAACATATCATTTTATGGTGGGATACGCGAATTAGTGGGCCGAGCTGGATTTGAACTAGTGTAGACATATTGCCATTTACAGTCCCTCCCCATTAACCGCTCTCGCATTGACCTGGGAAGAATCCATTCCAAGCTTATTCATAATCCATGATCCACTTCCTTTCGGAGTACCCTACCCCCAGGCGAAGGCGAATCCCCGCTGCCTCCTTGAAAGAGAGATGTCCTGAACCACTAGACAATGGGGGCATACTTGCCCGACTGCCATCATACTCAGACTATCCAAAAAGTATAAATAGAAAAGACTCATATAATGCAATTCGTAAGGATTTTTCTGTCTATCATTATTCCATAGAATTCTAACTAGATTATTCTTTTATTGATTGAAATAATTCGAAGGCTAGTACCCTTCCTTCGGGAAGTTATTGGTGGTTTCCCATATGCTATAAATGGGATGAAACTCAATTTCTCATACTTAATCTCATTGATTCACTCATTGGTAAGATAAAGTTAGGTAGCTATATTTTGATCTCACACTAAGCCAACCAAGAAAGACAAAGAAAAGGAAAGAAAAGGAGGTAGGAACTAACTGGGGAAGAGAGGGATAGGGATCAACAAGTTATTTCAAATGGGGTTCTCGCCATCCAAGTCTAATTGCTTTCTCAATGATTCGGTGAATGGATCCATATTCAATTCGTGGGTGTACATGTCTCAATCAAATGAATTGAGTTAGGGTGGGGCTCATCAATTGAATTAGGCTCGGTCTTATGATGAAACAATGAATTGATCAAATCCAATATCCATAAATAAACCATTTTACCTATACTCAGTAGATAGAGTAATCCCATTTTCCGTTCCTGAATGAGCGAGTGGATAAGATCCATTTAGGTACATTCTTTCTTCTCATTTCTAATAATTATATACATGCAACTCATTGGGCGGGGCTAGTGGCTTATTCAGAAATTGAATCAAATAGGCCGGCCTTTTTCACTTAGTGGTAGAGTAACGCCATGGTAAGGCATAAGTCATCGGTTCAAATCCGATAAGGATGAAATTAGAACAGTGGATCCCTTTGATTGCATTTTCATATTGATTTGGCCCACATACAGGAATCCGGCGAGATTTCCGATTCAATCCTCTTGGTTGTAGACGTTCTATAGGAAAATTGGATGGCTATTTCCCTTTCGCCACAGAGAAACCCTTATTCCAAGTCACAACATATGAGCCCTTTCCAAACAAACAGAGAAGATCAGATAATAGAGGATAAGATCAATCTATGTGCCAAAGATTTTCCATATTCTTTGATGGTCCAACGATGTGACGAAGAATAGAAAGGAGAAGGAGAACGAGACTTGAATTTACTTTACCAGCAGTACAGTATTGAGTGAATAATATTGATCTAGGTCAGGTTATGGACCAATAAAAAAAGGATTTAGATATTCAAAACCCATTAGATAGAAAGAAAGAAAGAAGAAGGGACAGTAGAAATCAGACAGAAATGATAGACTCGAAGGCCCTTGCTATGCTATGAGGTGTTCGAAAATAGTTCATGTTAGTTGAATAGGAAGATCCACTATGACTATAGCCGTTAGTAAATTGACCAAAGACTCAAATGATTTCTTCTTCGAGATTATGGATGACTCGTTACGGAGGGACCGGTTCGGTCTTGTAGGTTGGTCCAGTCTATTGCTCTTTCCTTGTGCCTACTTTGTTGTCGTAGGAGGTTGGTTTACAGGTACACCCTTTGTAACTTAATGGTATACCTAACCATATGGATTGGCAAGTTTCTATTTATTTGGAAGGATGCAACTTCTTAACCGCCGCTGTTTCGACTCCTGCTAATAATTTAGCACACTCTTTCTTTGTTGTTACTATGGGGCCTGAAGCACAAGGAGATAGATTTGAATCCTTGGTGTCCATTACCATTAGGTGGTCTGTGGACTTTTGTTTCTCACCACGGTTCGGACTAATAGGTTTCATGGTACGTCTGAACTTGCTCGATCTGTTCAATTGCTTTGTTTGTTTCCGTATTCCTGATGATTGATCCACTAGGTCAGTCTGGTTGGTTCTTTGCGCCTAGTTTTGGTGTAGCAGCTATATTTCGATTCATCCTACTTTTCCCGGGAATGAAATAATTGGACATTGAACCCATTTCATATGATGGGAGTTGGTTGCGGGTGTATTGGGCGCTTCTCGTCTATGCGCTATTCATGGTGCTACCGTAGAAAATCCCTTATTTGAAGGAAGATGGTGATGATGCTTCAAATACATTCCGTGCTTTTAACCCAACTCAAGCTGAAGGAAGAAACTTATTCAATGGTCACTGCTAACCGCTTTTGGTACCAAATCTTTGGGGTTGCTTTTTCCACTAAAGGTTGGTTACATTTCTTTCTGTTATTTGTACCAGTAACTGCTTTATGGCCGAGTGCTCTTGGAGTAGTTGGTCTGGCCCTGAACCTACGTGCCTATGACTTCGGTTCTCAGGAAATCCGTGCAGCAAGGGAAGATCCTGAATTTGAGACTTTCTATACCCTACTATACCCAGAATCTTCTCTTAACCGAAGGTATTCGTGCTTGGATGGCGGCTCAAGATCAGCCTCATGAAAACACCTTCTATTCCCTGAGGAGGTTCTATACCCCGGGGAAAGGCTCTTTCTTTATTTAATGGAACTTTCTAGCTGGTGTCATGACCAAGAACCGGTTTGTTTCGCTTGGTGTGCTGGGAATGCCCGACTTATCCATTTATCCGGTAAACTACTGGGGGCTCATCTAGCCCATGCCTGATTAATCGTATTCTAGGCCGGAGCAATGAACCTATTCGAAGTGGCTCATTTCGTACCTGAGAAAGAAGCCCATGCATGAACAAGGATGAATTTGACTTCACTTCCCCACCTAGCTACTCTAACTCTACTCTAGGTTGGGGGCGTAGGTCCTGGTGGAGAAGTTATAGACACCTTTCCGTACTTTGTGTCTGTCTGGAGTACTTCACTGAATTTCCTCCGTCTGCAGTATTGGGTTTTGGCGCTATGTATCATGCACTTCTGGGACCCGAGACCCTTGAAGAATCTTTTCCCTTCTTCGGTTATGTGTGGAAAGATAGATAGAAAGAAAATGACTACCATTTGGTTGGGGTATTCACTTCATTTTGTTAGGTATAAGTGCTTGCTTTTCTTCTAGTATTCAAAGCTCCTTACCTGATTTTGGAGGCGTATATGATACCTGGGCTCCCCGGGGGAGGAGATGTAAGAAAAATTACCAACTTGACCCTTAGCCTGTGATATTTGGTTATTTACTCAACCTTTTGAGGGAGAGAGAGAGAAGGATGGATTGTTAGTGTGGACGATTTGAAACATATAGTTGGTTGGGGGGCATGTATGGTTAGGTTCCATTTGTGTACTTGGGGGAAAGAATTTGGCATATCTTAACTAAACCGTTTGCATGGGCTCGCCCTTGTATGGTCTGGAGAAGCTTACTTGTCTTATAGTTTAGGTGCTTTATCCGTTTTGGCTTTTATTGCTTGTTGTTTTGTCTGGTTCAATAATACTTATCCGAGTGAGTTTTACGAGCCGGCTGGACCCGAAGCTTCTCACTTCTCAAGCTCAAGTGATATGAACCAAAAGACATCAATCATACAATATACTTCAATGAAGATGTGAAGAAAAGGTTGTCAAAATTATCAAAAGATGTTTCAATTCATGCCACATTCAAGAAGAATGAAGTTTGATTGTTATAAATTTTGGGTGGGTTACAATTTAGAGTTATTGTATTTCATTTATGTATTTTAAGACTTTATTTACTAGGTTACAATTAGGTAATTGTTAATTATGATCATTAAGTATGAATGTTACAACTCTTGGAATGCCTTTAATAGTTTCATTTTGAGGCTATATAAAGCCATGTATGTTGTATGTGTAAGGGACTTGAATAATATAGTAAAAGAAGCATTTGTGCTCTTCTTTAGCCAATGGCTAAGTTTCTTTGCAATTCTATGTAGTTTAGGTTGCATGTAGAATCATTCAAGCTCGACATGATCAATCTTGCTTGTGGATTGATTCGAATCTCAAGCAAGTGTTCTTGCCTTAAGATATTTGATCAACAAGAATCATTCAAGCTAGACATGATCGATCTTGCTTGTGGAGTGATTCGAATCTCAAACAATGTTCTTGCCTTGAGATATTCGATCAACAAGGTAATCCGAATCTTACTCCCCTTGTAGTGGTTCCTTATCTTATCATTTGGTATCAGAGCTTCAGGCTCAAGATCGGATATATGTTTCCTTTGCATTTTTTTTTTTCAATTTGATTTTTATTTATTTTTATCCTTTTAGTTTTTAATCGACCCAGAATTCAAAATTCAATCTTTGCTCTATTTCAAATTTTGAGAGGTGAGAATGAGAACTTCATTTGTGTAACTGAGTTTAAAAAGAGTGGCCTAAAATTCCTTGAGTGTATACACGTGAGAGAGTGTTGTGAGGTCCTTTGTATTTCCATAACTTATTTTTTGCAGCAAAGTTTCACAAATAGATTCGAGGACGAATCCTCTTGAAGAAGTGGAGAATGATATGAACCAAAAGACATCAATCATACAATATACTTCAATGAAGATGTGAAGAAAAGGTTGTCAAAATTATCAAAAGATGTTTCAATTCATGCCACATTGAAGAAGAATGAAGTTTGATTGTTATAAATTTTGGGTGGGTTACAATTTAGAGTTATTGTATTTCATTTATGTATTTTAAGACTTTATTTACTATAGGTTACAATTACATAATGGTTAATTATGGCCATTAAGTATGAATGTTACAACTCTTGGAATGACTTTAGTAGTTTCATTTTGAGGCTATATAAAGCCATGTATGTTGTATGTGTAAGAGACTTGAAAAATATAGTAAAAAGAAGCATTTGTGCTCTTCTTTAGCCAATGGCTAAGTTTCTTTGCAATTCTATGTAGTTTAGGTTGCATGTAGAATCATTCAAGCTCGACATGATCAATCTTGCTTGTGGATTGATTCGAATCTCAAGCAAGTGTTCTTGCCTTAAGATATTTGATCAACAAGAATCATTCAAGCTAGACATGATCGATCTTGCTTGTGGAGTGATTCGAATCTCAAACAATGTTCTTGCCTTGAGATATTCGATCAACAAGGTAATCCGAATCTTACTCCCCTTGAAGTGGTTCCATATCTTATCATTTGGTATCAGAGCTTAAGGCTCAAGATCGGATATATGTTTCCTTTGCATTTCTTTTCAATTTGTTTTTATCTTTTTAGTTTTTAATCGACCCAAAATAAAGAAAATCAAATCTGGGCTCTACTAGAAAATTTGAGAGGTGAGGATGAGAGATTCATTTGTGTAAATGAGTGCAAACAGAGTGGCCTAAAATTCCTTGAGTGTATACACGTGAGAGAGTGTTATGAGGTCCTTTGTATTTCCATAACTTATTTTTTGCAGCAAAGTTTCACAAATAGATTCGAGGACGAATCCTCTTGAAGAAGTGGAGAATGATATGAACCAAAAGACATCAATCATACAATATACTTCAATGAAGATGTGAAGAAAAGGTTGTCAAAATTATCAAAAGATGTTTCAATTCATGCCACATTCAAGAAGAATGAAGTTTGATTGTTATAAATTTTGGGTGGGTTACAATTTAGAGTTATTGTATTTCATTTATGTATTTTAAGACTTTATTTACTATAGGTTACAATTACATAATGGTTAATTATGGCCATTAAGTATGAATGTTACAACTCTTGGAATGCCTTTAGTAGTTTCATTTTGAGGCTATATAAAGCCATGTATGTTGTATGTGTAAGGGACTTGAATAATATAGTAAAAGAAGCATTTGTGCTCTTCTTTAGCCAATGGCTAAGTTTCTTTGCAATTCTATGTAGTTTAGGTTGCATGTAGAATCATTCAAGCTCGACATGATCAATCTTGCTTGTGGATTGATTCGAATCTCAAGCAAGTGTTCTTGCCTTAAGATATTTGATCAACAAGAATCATTCAAGCTAGACATGATCGATCTTGCTTGTGGAGTGATTCGAATCTCAAACAATGTTCTTGCCTTGAGATATTCGATCAACAAGGTAATCCGAATCTTACTCCCCTTGTAGTGGTTCCATATCTTATCATCAAGCATTTCCGTTTCTAATTAGAGACGAACGTCTTGGAGCTAAGGTTTGATCAAGGACCTACTGCTACTGGTTTCGGTAAATATCTCATGTGTTCTCCGCCGGTAGAAGTCATTTTGGGGGGAGGGAGAGACTATGCGTTTTTTGGATCCGCGTGCTCCTTGGTTAGAACCACTAAGTAAGGGAGCCTAATGGTTTGGACTTGAGTAGGCAAGCAAAGATATACAACCTTGGCAAGAACGACGTTCTGCGGAATATATGCCCCATGCGCTCCTTTAGGTTCTTTCAATTCCGGGGGTGGCATAGCTACCGAAATTCATGCAGTCAATTATGTCTCTCCTAGAAGTTGGTTAGCTACCTCTCATTTTGTTCTAGGATTCTTCCTATTCAGGTCATGAAAAGAACAGGTTCAAACGATCAATTCCTTTTTCCTTTCTTCATTTCTATCTACTCTTTGTTTTCTATTTTGGCTGGGCTATCTATCCCACCTAGCCGAGCCATTCCCCTTTATGATACTGAGCCGGGGAAACAAACCCAATCAAATAAAGAATCTATTTGCCGAGCAAAAGGAGAGAGAGGGATTCGAACCCTCGATAGTTCTTTATTTCGAACACTATACCAGACCGGTTTTCAAGCCCGGAGCTATCAACCACACGGCCATCTCTCCGAAAGAGAATTTCCATTTTCTTTATATTCCATCCCACCGAATAGAATAGAACATTGACATATAAGTTGATACCATTATAGTCTAGACTGTATCTCAGGCGTAAATCTAGAAGTCTATTTATATGGATCTAGATATATATGATGAGTATCCCCCTTATTTCTAAATGAAAAAAAGACTACTACCCTGAATCCCATACATGCTCAAGTCTTAAAAAAGAAGGAAGTAATATAGAAGAATACATTTCAATCTCTACCTGGTATATTTTATCAAAATGGTGGCTGACTGGTCAAGGGATCAAATAGTCTTTTTAATAATATGAAGGATTAGAAGAGAAGCATGATTATAGCTTTTCAATTGGCTCATTATTAATTAGTACTTCAATAATCTTACTGGTTAGTGTGCCCGTTGCATTTGCTTCTCCTGGGGGTTGGTCGGCGAACAAGTAATATTTTTCGGTACATCGATATGGATTGGATTAGTCTGGTTGGTTGGTGGGTATCCTTAATTCTCTTATCTCTTGAACCTCTTCGTTCTTGATACAAAAATTAAATGAAACGACCCTCCCCTAATTCTTTTCCTCCCAGATTTAGCAGATAAAGGATTTGAACTCGTGACTGAAAGGTTATGAGCCTTGCGAGCTACCAAGCTACTCCACCCCGCGAAGAGAAGAACTATGAACTAATAGACAAAAAAAGATTGAATGCGCGCCCCTATAACCATATCTTTACAAATAGAATAGTCAAGATTTATATAGAGAATGGTAAAGAAAGAAAGAAAGGGGGTCCTGATCATAGAAATGAATAGAAAGGGCTATTTGAATCCTTACTTGATCTTCTTCCTTCCCCCAGGCAACAAGCATGCATGAACCATTTCCCGAAGTATAAGTCAGTACGTGTCCAGATAGCCCAAAGAAAGTCTTGATCGTTAGCTCTCGGTCTTCCGGTGAAAAAACAACATCGGTCGATGAAGACGTGTGGGTGCACTATTACGCAGTGGGAATTGTCACTTGCCATGAATTTCCCATTTCTCACTCAAGGATGGAACTTTGCTTATTTCTTTTTTTAAGGATGGACGAATCAAATTTGTGTTCCAATTTTGCCCTCTTCTTCTCCCTCTCCCTATTACACTTTTCCTTGCCATAATGATTCCATTCCTAGTAGTATCAATGATACAAGTCAGATCCTAGATTTAGAAATATAAGAAAGAAAATCCCCTTCTCCAAAGAGATGAGATTTGATAGGATACAACACATACAAAATGAACCAAATTAGCCTGATGTAGAGGCAGAAAGCCGCATAAGTCAATATATAACCTACGGAAAAGGGGGCTAATCCAACAAATCTTGCACAATGGAAAGAAAGAGCCACTGGGTTGGTTCTCTCTCAAATCAAATTAGCCAAGGGTGTGCGTTCGTGAGCCCACACTAAAGTTTCAATCAATTCTTCTTACCAATATCCCCCCGCCAGGAAATAGAAATCCAGTAGCCCAAACAAGATGTCCAAATAAGAACATCCGCGCCCCCGGACTGATAAACTATTTATACCAACAAGGATTAATTCTAATTATCCCATTGAGAAGTTGTGAAGAGTTTAACCATAAAGAATCTCTTAACCATCCCAGCAAATAAGTAAGTGAAAGATGAATGAAACTGTGAAACGTTACCCTGCCATACACAATGTGATGTGCTTCCAGTGCCAATCTAAAGTAACCAATGGTATTTCACATCCAGAAAACGGCCAAAGGCGTCCCAAGCCGAAATATAACAAGTACCACCTCGTCCCAGACCAAGGAAAACTATAACCAAAATCCTTTTTATCCGGCATTCATTTGGAACCATGTCCATCTAAAGCACCTTTTACTAAGATCAATGTGGTTGTATGTAACCCTAAAGCAATAGCATGATGAACCAATCAGTCTCTGGGCCCTATTGTGAAGAATAGTGCATTACTATTTAACAGCATTGAACGTCAAGCCACTTGTTGAAGATAAAAGGACATCGAACCTAGATTGAATCTATTGGGCAAATATGGGTGTCGATTAAGATTTCTTTCTCCGGAGTACCAAAAGCAAGCATGACATCATTATGAACGAACGTAAAGCCCCAAAGTATGGAACCCCCTAGAAAAAGGCTGGCCCAACTTCAATGGGATATATATATGATAGCTTCTTTTCTTTATGGTCTAACATTCTTGCCAATACATTACATTATCCTCATTCTATTTGGGATTGTAATCTCTAGAATATAGCTCCATGAGCAAAAGCTTCTGTCTGTCATAATTCATCCTGCTATGTATTGGTGATGGGTATATAACGCAGCTTGAGTAGAGTAGTCGAGTCGTCTTCTTGTGCTATGAACGCATAAGCAGGTAAAGAGTACATGTGTTGAGCTACCAAGGAAGTCAGTAATGTAATCTAATAACCCCTAAAGAGGCTAAAGTAAGGCCTAATTGAAAATGAAGAGAATTATTGATTGTGTCATAACTTTATGTCCACGCCCCAATCGTCCCCCGAATATGTGCTTCTAAAAGATCTTTTATACTTTGTCCAATCCCGAAGTTAGTTCTATCTATACATATGACCAGCAACAAGAAAAAGAAATGCAATAGCTAAATGATGGAGAATCCCAAGAAAGAAGGGTTAGAATGGCAGTTCCTGCTCCTTCGGCAGTACCAAATCAATGATTATTTGAATCGGGGGAGCATAAAGATTACACTGACCCAGCTAAAGTGGTCCTAATCCTTGGGGATGTGGCAATATGATAAGAAAAGGAACCACTACAAGGGGAGTAAGATTCAGATTACCTTGTTGATCGAATATCTCAAGGCAAGAACATTGTTTGAGATTCGAATCACTCCACAAGCAAGATCGATCATGTCTAGCTTGAATGATTCTTGTTGATCAAATATCTCAAGGCAAGAACACTTCCTTGAGATTCGAATCACTCCACAAGCAAGATTGATCATGTCGAGCTTGAATGATTCTACATGCAACCTAAACTACATAGAATTGCAAAGAAACTTAGTCATTGGCTAAAGAAGAGGACAAATGCTTCTTTTTACTATATTTTTCAAGTCTCTTACACATACAACATACATGGCTTTATATAGCCTCAAAATGAAACTACTAAAGTCATTCCAAGAGTTGTAACATTCATACTTAATGGTCATAATTAACCATTATGTAATTGTAACCTATAGTAAATAAAGTCTTAAAATACATAAATGAAATACAACAACTCTAAATTGTAACCCACCCAAAATTTATAACAATCAAACTTCAATCTTCTTCAATGTGGCATGAATCAACATCTTTTGATAATTTTGACAACTTTTTCTTTACATCTTCATTGAAGTATATTGTATGATTGATGTCTTTTGGTTCATATCATTCTTCACTTCTTCAAGAGGATTCGTCCTCGAATCTATCTGTGAAACTTTGCTGCAAAAAATAAGTTATGGAAATACAAAGAACCTCACAACACTCTCTCACGTGTATACACTCAAGGAATTTTAGGCCACTCTGTTTGCACTCATTTACAAAAATGAATTTCTCATCCTCACCTCTCAAATTTTCTAGTAGAGCCCATATTTGATTTTTTTTTATTTTGGGTCGATTAAAAACTAAAAAGATAAAAAAAAATTGAAAAGAAATGCAAAGGAAATATATATCCGATCTTGAGCCTTAAGCTCTGATACCAAATGATAAGAAAAGAAACCACTATAAGGGGAGTAAGATTCGGATAACCTTGTTGATCGAATATCTCAAGGCAAGAACATTGTTTGAGATTCGAATCACTCCACAAGCAAGATCGATCATGTCTAGCTTGAATGATTCTTGTTGATCAAATATCTCAAGGCAAGAACACTTCCATGAGATTCGAATCACTCCACAAGCAAGATTGATCATGTCGAGCTTGAATGATTCTACATGCAACCTAAACTACATAGAATTGCAAAGAAACTTAGCCATTGGCTAAAGAAGAGCACAAATGCTTTTTTTACTATATTTTTCAAGTCTCTTACACATACAACATGCATGGCTTTACATAGCCTCAAAATGAAACTATTAAAGGCATTCCAAGAGTTGTAACATTCATACTTAATGGCCATAATTAACCATTATGTAATTGTAACCTATAGTAAATAAAGTCTTAAAATACATAAATGAAATACAATAACTCTAAATTGTAACCCACCCAAAATTTATAATTATCAAACTTCATTCTTCTTCAATGTGGCATGAATCAACATCTTTTGATAATTTTGACAACCTTTTCTTCACATCTTCATTGAAGTATATTGTATGATTGATGTCTTTTGGTTCATATCACAATACGTCTAAGAAATTCTTCCAACATATTCTCCCCTGGATGCAGGAATAGCGACATGGCTGAAATGGCCTGTCCAAGCCAAGGAACTGACTCCGAATGATTAGTCCTGACAAATGATGATTGAGACGAGATTCGGCATTTTGAAACCACGAAAGGCTCGCTTTCCATTTCGGTTGTAGGTGTAACCAACCCGCTATGAAAGATATGGTAGAAAGAAAGAATAGAAAAAGAAGAGCTCCCCTCCCATATAAAGATCCCCCTTAGTACGTAACCCGATTGTATACCACCACTGAGAAAGAAAGAAACACCAGAATAAGCGATATTCACTGGGAGCACCCCCTCGATTAAAAGCTTTTCCGGTTGACCGAGGATCCCAAATTGCAAAAAGGTCTTACATGGAAAGGGTCTTGCTTGTACCCATGCTTCAAAATTGCCTTGCCAAGCTACATGAAAGTGATTTACGGAAGTATACACAGACAAATTCTGGCTAATTGCCCGAAATGCGAAGGAAGCAAAAAGATGATGATAAAGACGTTCTTCAGTAATATCATCATGCCTTTCGAAGTCAGGCGCGGTAGCAATACCAAACCAAATACCACGAGTAGTGGGGTCCTGAGTTAAGCCTTGGCTAAACCTTGGAAATCCTAGTGCCATAATGCAAATCCTCCTAGCCATTATCGGACTGCAATAATTCTTGCTAAGAAGAGAAAGAGCGCCTATGTTGTGGCAATTCCACCCAGAAGGTAAGGTAATGGATGGGTTACTCCTACAGCACGTCCTTGGACAATGCTCAAACAAGGCTCTAGGCTGAGTGTAGCAGGAGCAACTTTTCATTGATTATGAGCCCAAACCGCTGGATTCAATAAGTTCTTGCCAATAACCACGCCTATAGAATAGAAAGATGAAACTCAAAGCCCATACCAAAATGAGCACCTAGGAAAAACGAACGGGCCATATGTGGATAATGAAGAAAGAAGAACCATAAGACTGAATTACCTGGCATGCCTGTGCCTATAAGAAATTGCGAAGCCTCCCATTAATAGTAATGATGGAACTCTGCGCAAAGTTTCCTCCCGTAATATGAGTTACTACCCCTTGATCACTTACACTACTCCAAACATCTGACTGCATTTTCCACCGTAAATGGCAGGCATATTACTTACTACTGAAATGGAATTGTCCATCCAAAATAGTCTTAAGAAGACATGATCCCAAGCAAGCGGATACTTGACATCTACCCTCTCTTCCCGGCCCATCACAAGGGAAACGAAACCCAAGATTAGATTTGATTTGCTTTATCCGGTATCAAACGCGAGCTACGAGAAAATGGAACCCCTTGAAGGAGTATCAATACCGTTACATGAATCGTAAATGCCTGACTATGATGTACCAAAGAATTTGCGGCTCCTACCGGAATAGGTAACAAAGCCACTTTGCCGCCCACTGCCACTAAATCACCACCCCCCCAAGTCAAACTGGTGCCTGTTGTTGGACCTGGGGCCGTTATACTAGGTGCTAAAGCATGGGTGTTTTGTATCCTGTATAGGGATATCAGGCACTCATGGTATCATTATGAATATACCAAAACTGTGAAAGCCTCAAAATATCCATACCCTCCCAGTTGAGATGTGATATGATTGCATCGCGATGCCTAAGTCCACGAAATCTAATAAATCGTTGTTTGTAGCGAGTAGTTGGATCATAGTCTCTTACCATCCATAAAAATGCCTGCATGCGCGGCAGCACCAAGAGAAATCTATTGTGATGTGTGAACCATGAAAGTTGTGTCCCATAGTCAGTAGCTAGGGATAAGGGGGCATCGCATACATATGGTGAGCTACAATAATGGTGAAAGAGCCTAACTTAGCTAGGTGGAATAGATAATGGAGCATGGCATTACGTTGTTAGGATCTCATATAGTCCTTTATGACCCTGGCCTGTAAATGGACCTTGATGAGCCTCCCTCTCAAATATCTTTTATACCCTAACCAATGCCCCAGTTGGTCCTATCTATACATGAGACCTGCTATTAGGAAAAGAATACTAATAGCTAAATGAGTGCAATATCGGTTAACCATAGACCACCTGTTACTGGGTCTAATCCTCTGCGAAAAGTCAGAAATTCCGCTTTGACCAATTCCAAGTGAAAAATGGGGTTGCTCCCTCCGCTTTACTAGAAGAAAGTTGCGCCAAAAGATCCCAATTCAAGAGAAATTCATGAGGAAGTGGAATCTCTTTAGGATCTACTCCAGCATCATTTAGAAAGTGGTTAATCGGTAAAGATAGGTGTACTTGATGTCCCGCCCAAGAAAGAGCCCCAAGTCCTAGCAGACCCGCTACGCTAAATGGTGATTGAACATGGATTCTACATCTTACAAGCCAATTTTGAAGCAGCCTTGTGATAATGAAACCAACCAGCAAAAAGCATTAAGGCTGAAAAGACTAATGCACCAATTGCCGTACAATAAAGTTGTAATTCACTAGTTATTCCAGATGCTCGCCACATCTGAAAAAACCTAGAGGTTATTTGTATTCCTCGAAACCCCCCGCCTACATCACCATTCAATATTTCTTGGCCCACTATTGGCCAAACCACCTGGGCACTAGGGCCAATGTGAGTAGGATCGCCTAGCCATGCTTCATAATTGGAAAAGGAGCACCGTGGAAATACATCCCACTCAGCCAAACAAAGAAAGAAAGATGATGGAGAGTTGGTCAAAATGCGCACTAAAGACTTTTTTCGAGAGATCTCCTCCAACTAGTATGGCTATCGAAATCGTGGGCATCAACATGAAGGAAGGTTCCAAATCAATCCAAGTGGTAGTATCCCCTTAGTTATTGTTCGTTTTAGAGAAATGACCCGGTCTGGCTGGCCCATTCCTCGAAAGAAGGTTTTACGCCCTATCTACCCCAATTTTGACTTCTGGTTCCGGTTAACGAATAATCACTCATGCACCTGGAGTCCTCCTCTTTCAGGACAACACATACAAAGAGCCCCGCCAATAGTGAAGTAATTAGTGAACCTATGAAAGATTTTTATACTGAGTTTCTTTCTCTGTCTCTGCTATCTCCCATTTTGGTTTTAGTTATTCACTAGAGCAATTATGATCTGGAAGTGGATCCGAGGCAAGTGTTTGGATCTATTATGCCATAGCCAAGAGGCGCTCAACGGATCTTTTGAATCTTATCAACCCTTTATATAAATAGAATTATCTTTTTATCAAATGGATTCTCTAATCTATCTCTGTATCGTTTAACCTTATACCAAAGGAAATTGAACGATCTTGCTTGGTTCTTCCCTGCTTGAGAAATGATCCCTTTTAGTTGATTTGACTGATGCGGACAACAAACTATAACAAATAGACAAATTGCTAACTAATAATACCTATGAAAGAAAGAGAGAGAGAATTTTCTTATTTGAAAGGCCTTGTGATCTTCAACCAATTTTGTGCTTCAATAGAATTACCGGGAGTCATTGATATAGTATAGCTTGTTTCCAATACTCAGTGGCTTTATTGAATCAAGCCTCCGCAATTTTCGAATCTCCCTATCGAATGGCCGGCCTGTTCTCCCTGGTCAGAATAGGCAGGTAAATTCCTTCCTTCCCTTAGAACCGTACTTGAGAGTTTCCTACCTCATACGGCTCAACCAACAAAGAGTCAATTCTTTTGCTGTCCAAACCATATCGAATCTAATTGAATGAAATTTCTCATAGATCTAGTAGCCTTTTTCTCGAGTTATAAGCAAAAGAGGTGAATTATATAAGTTTCAAACTTCTTGCTGAATAATGAAATCTGTTTGATCTTTTCTCCCACCTGAAGAGGAATAAAGCATAGCCATTCCACTATTGATAAGAAAAGGAACCACTACAAGGGGAGTAAGATTCAGATTACCTTGTTGATCGAATATCTCAAGGCAAGAACATTGTTTGAGATTTGAATCACTCTACAAGCAAGATCGATCATGTCTAGCTTGAATGATTCTTGTTGATCAAATATCTCAAGGCAAGAACACTTCCATGAGATTCGAATCACTCCACAAGAAAGATTGATCATGTCGAGCTTGAATGATTCTACATGCAACCTAAACTACATAGAATTGCAAAGAAACTTAGCCATTGGCTAAAGATGAGCACAAATGCTTCTTTTTACTATATTTTTCAAGTCTCTTACACATACAACATACATGGCTTTATATAGCCTCAAAATGAAACTACTAAAGTCATTCCAAGAGTTGTAACATTCATACTTAATGGCCATAATTAACCATTATGTAATTGTAACCTATAGTAAATAAAGTCTTAAAATACATAAATGAAATACAATAACTCTAAATTGTAACCCACCCAAAATTTATAACAATCAAACTTCATTCTTCTTCAATGTGGCATGAATTGAACATCTTTGGATAATTTTGACAACCTTTTCTTCACATCTTCATTGAAGTATATTGTATGATTGATGCCTTTTGGTTCATATCATTCTCCACTTCTTCAAGAGGATTCGTCCTCGAATCTATTTGTGAAACTTTGCTGCAAAAAATAAGTTATGGAAATACAAAAGGACCTCACAACACTCTCTCACGTGTATACACTCCAGGAATTTTAGGCCACTCTTTTTAAACTCATTTACACAAATGAATCTCTCATCCTCACCTCAAATTTTCTAGTAGAGCTCATATTGGATTTTTTTATTCTGGGTCGATTAAAAACTAAAAGGATAAAAATAAATAAAAATCAAATTGAAAAAAAAAAATGCAAAGGAAACATATATCCGATCTTGAGCCTGAAGCTCTGATACCAAATGATAAGATAAGGAACCACTACAAGGGGAGTAAGATTCAGATTACCTTGTTGATCGAATATCTCAAGGCAAGAACATTGTTTGAGATTTGAATCACTCTACAAGCAAGATCGATCATGTCTAGCTTGAATGATTCTTGTTGATCAAATATCTCAAGGCAAGAACACTTCCATGAGATTCGAATCACTCCACAAGAAAGATTGATCATGTCGAGCTTGAATGATTCTACATGCAACCTAAACTACATAGAATTGCAAAGAAACTTAGCCATTGGCTAAAGATGAGCACAAATGCTTCTTTTTACTATATTTTTCAAGTCTACCTACAAATACATCATACATGACTTTATATAGCCTCAAAAATGAAACTATTAAAGGCATTACAAGAGTTGTAACCTTCATACTTTATGCCCATAATTAGCCATTATGTAAATGTAACCTAAGGTAAATAAAATGTCTTAAAATATAATAACTCTAAATTACTCTAAATTATAACCCACCCAAAATTTATAACAATCAAACTTCTTTCTTCTTCAATGTGGCATGAATTGAACATCTTTGGATAATTTTGACAACCTTTTCTTCACATCTTCATTGAAGTATATTGTATGATTGATGCCTTTTGGTTCATATCATTCTCCACTTCTTCAAGAGGATTCGTCCTCGAATCTATTTGTGAAACTTTGCTGCAAAAAATAAGTTATGGAAATACAAAAGAACCTCACAACACTCTCTCACGTGTATACACTCAAGGAATTTTAGGCCACCCTGTTTGCACTCATTTACACAAATGAATCTCTCATCCTCACCTCAAATTTTCTAGTAGAGCTCATATTGGATTTTTTTCATTTACACAAATGAATCTCTCATCCTCACCTCAAATTTTCTAGTAGAGCTCATATTGGATTTTTTTATTTTGGGTCGATTAAGAACTAAAAAGATAAAAACAAATTGAAAAGAAATGCAAAGGAAACATATATCCGATCTTGAGCCTGAAGCTCTGATACCAAATGATAAGAAAAAGAACCACTACAAGGGGAGTAAGATTCAGATTACCTTGTTGATCGAATATCTCAAGGCAAGAACATTGTTTGAGATTCGAATCACTCCACAAGCAAGATCGATCATGTCTAGCTTGAATGATTCTTGTTGATCAAATATCTCAAGGCAAGAACACTTCCATGAGATTCGAATCACTCCACAAGCAAGATTGATCATGTCGAGCTTGAATGATTCTACATGCAACCTAAACTACATAGAATTGCAAAGAAACTTAGCCATTGGCTAAAGAAGAGCACAAATGCTTCTTTTTACTATATTTTTCAAGTCTACCTACAAATACATCATACATGGCTTTATATAGCCTCAAAAATGAAACTATTAAAGACATTACAAGAGTTGTAACCTTCATACTTTATGCCCATAATTAGCCATTATGTAAATGTAACCTAAGGTAAATAAAATGTCTTAAAATATAATAACTCTAAATTACTCTAAATTATAACCCACCCAAAATTTATAACAATCAAACTTCTTTCTTCTTCAATGTGGCATGAATTGAACACCTTTGGATAATTTTGACAACCTTTTCTTCACATCTTCATTGAAGTATATTGTATGGTTGATGCCTTTTGGTTCATATCAACTATCCTTACAATTTGATGAAAGATAACTATCATCTAGGTTTCATCTATCAATTGATATAGAATCCTTGAACAAAGCCTTTCTTTCATAAGATGGAAAAGACTGACTGACTGTCTTTGGGATCTGATGCTACACCGCTGCTCAATATGGTCTGGTATCCACCCTATTACATATCCATAAGTAGATTCCTTAATTTTGATCTTATAGGCATAGCATGATATAAGTAAGCTGTTTTGATTGTATCGGCCAAAAACCGGACTAATGGATCTTTACAGTGCTTTTTCTATCAATTAGATCCTTTCTCCATAGAATCAACTATCTGCCCCATGCAATGTGGCATGGCTCGCTCCTGACTCATTGAGGAAGGGGCACGGTCAGAGATTCTGTGAAGGACCCTAAAGCAAGTGAATTTGTCCTAACCAAAGAAAGTAGATCTATCGATTACGTTCATCTCATAAAGATGTTCCTTTTCACTCCTAAATTCAAGCAAGCAAAACTAAACAACAATAACATAACTCCTAGCGCAAAAGAGTAGCCGCTGGCCTATGCTATTTTCTTTCCTATAGAGCTTGGGCCCACGCACAAACTCCTATCGAAAAGCTAGTAAGTAGCCTTTTTCTTTCTATACCTTCAAAGACAAAGAGGAAGTTTCTTCTGATTGGAAGGTTTCCGCTGTAGCAGTAAAGAAGAAGGAAATTTCTGCTGCTAAAGAGTTGTTTCAATACCAAAGGAGTGAACTTTGCTGTCAAGGTTATAGAAGTGCATCACAAGTTTCTAGAAAATGAAAGAAATAATAATAAAGGGGTTGAATAGTATATAGAACGCCCGCTTACTCCCATCTCCTCTTATGTCCAAGAAAATAATGATCTCATCTTGATAAAGGTTTCGAATCTCCAGACGACTTTCTTCAACCGCCCCTGTTCCACTAGAGATAATCAAAGGTCAGGTTCTTCCTCTTCCCCTCAGCCAATTCCCGACCGCTTTCCCACCTTAATATCAAGGAAGCCCACCCCAGTATCATGAACGCAGAGCGCCGACTGTAACAGTAAGAACCGTGATGCTGTCTCGTAACTCACAATAACGAAATTTACCTCAAGAATGAAATGAAGGAAAAAATAGGAAGAGGACAAATCTTTCTTTCATTTTCAGAGTCCCCAGAATCAAAGGAAAGCAACAGAGAAGGGACCGGCATTGAGTCTTGACTTGAAACACTTTATTTTGAAGAGTAAATTCATTAGCTGTAGCGGCTTTACCTTGTTCAAGACTGAGTTCAATCAGGTTCAGGATCAGAGAAAGAAGCAGAGGTTCAGGATCATTCATCTTTCTTACAGGAGAAGAGTGAAAGAAGAAAAAAGAGTTTACCTCGTTTACAGTGAAATCCGGTCAGTTAATAAAGTCAAAGTTCAGTCAGGGGGAGGAGAAAGAATCAATCAATAGGAAAAGTAGTTCACTCTCATTCTTGTTGAGTAGTCTTGACTTTCTCTTCAATCACCTATTCTATTCTATTTAGACAGAGTAAAAGAGTGTTTGAAGGTTCAGACAGAAGTAATAATAGTCCAGCCAGGAGGTTACAGTGAAAGAAAGAAGAAGAATCAGAATCAGATTCGAGACCGTATAGGTACAGGTTAAGGATAGGAGCGGATCATCCAGCCTATTTACTTACCTTGTCTTTGAATAAAGAGGAGCGCAGCAACGGTAAGCTTTACCGAGTTCAAGAGTGAAAGAAAGAAGGAAGAAGACCCTTTACCTTGTTTAATGTTCGTGTTTGAATAGTTCAAACCGAGTTCAATGCCCTAAAAAATAGGGACAAGTCATTGAGTTTACCGAGTTTACAGTGAATAAATAGGTTTAGGTCAGGTCATATCGGTTTCGGTTCCGGTTTGTTTTAAAGCTGCTAATTCATAGATTCTTTCAAACACAGTAAAAGCATAGGTGTGAATTCATTGACTCGACTAGAAAGGAATATCTTCTTCCATTCTCGTCAGGTGAAGGAAGGTTCAGTCAAAGCAAAGGGTGTCGGTTTCGTCGTCGTCTTCTTTTCTTTACTCCTATAAAGAGGTGATTTTTCTTCTCTTTCTTTCTCTTCGTTTACAGTTAATAGGTTCCGGAATAGAGTCAAAGGGGAAGGTTCCTATCATCCAGCTGCTTTACCTCATTCAAGAAGAATAGTTAGTCCAGGTTCAAGCAAAGAGTCTTTGTTTACAGTTCAATCAATAAGAAGAAGAAATAGGAAAGGGAGTTCCATCTCATTCATCTTTCTTTCGTCTCCCTTCTGTCATTCTCGTCAGGTGAAGGAAGATTCAGTCAAAGGTTTGAGGTTGAGTCTTTCAAAGCTGCTAATGAATTTCTTCTTGAACAACTGTAAGAATGAATCTTGCTTGAGTCTTTCCCCTTATGATTTAGAAGGGAGGGAGAGGTTAAGGAGTTTACCTAGTTCAATCTGTCAAAGGGTGTCGGGTGTCGGTTTCGTCGTCGTCGTCTTCTTTTCTTTTCTTTCCTGTAAAGGTTCTGAATGTGAAGGAGTTTACCTAGTTCAATCAGTCAAAGGTTTGAGGTTGAGCCAATGAATTCTCTTTTCTTTACTCGACAGTAAAGGGAAGGAGTGAACAGACCTACAGAAAAAAGGAAAAGGTTTGAGCTTTCTTCTTTGACAGTGAAATCCGGGAGAGAGAGTCAATGAATTAGCAGCTTTACCCTGGTCAGGGAATAGAGGTGAAGGGAAAGGTGAATGAGCTGATCTTTCTTTCATTTGTTGAGTCTAAAGAATCAAAGGAAAGCAAAGAGACCGAGTTGACAGTGAAATCTGGTCAGGTAATAAAGTCAAAGGTTACGGAGTGAAATCAGGTTCAGTAGTTCAGGGGTTTACCTCGTGTTTGAATAGTGAAACCCGAGTGAAAGAATAACAAACAATAACGGAACAAGGCAAGGAGTTCACTCTCATTAATCTTTCATTGAGTCTTTACTTCCGGTTCAGGAGTGAAAGCAGCAAGAAGGTTCAAGAGTTTACAAACAAGAGAGGAATAGGGACAATTGAGAGAGAGATAGTTTATGAGGTTCAGTCTCATTAAAGGTTGAGTCTTAGTTTACAGTGAAAGACTAAATTCAGGGAGATTCTCATCCAGCCTATTCCATCTGTCTCATTCATCGAGAGTCTTGACTTCCTCATTATCGAGTTCAATCAGGGACAGGAGAAAGAACAGTTAAGTTAAAGAAGAAATAGGAAAAGGATAATTCATAAGGAGGGAGAAAGAATCAAGCAGGGAGACTTGAACGAAGGAAGAGGATTTCATTCATTTACTCTCATGTAAAGAAAGGAGTGAAGACGAAGAAAGAGTTAATAAGTTCAATCAGGAAAAGGGGAGTGAGTTTAGTTCGTAAACTAGAATGAATCTTTCATCTTTGTTTACAGTTCGTTCAAGAATAAGTCACAATCACTGACTGAAGGGAATAGGGGTTCCGGTTCCAGAGCTTGACATGATTCTCAGCTAGCCTATCTATTAAATTACCTCTAAAATGTAAGAAAAAATAGGGAGAGGAGTGAAAGAAACAAGAGAGTCAATGGAATCCTCAGTTGCTTTACCTCCTTCAAGAAGAATAGTCTAGGTTCTTGAAGTTGTGATTTCGTTTACTGTGTTCAATGAAAGCAAAAATAGGTCATAGAGTCAAAGGTTTAAGGTTGAGTCTTGACTTCCGAATTACCTCTAACCCTAAATACCGGGAAAATAACCCAAAAAATAGGGAGAGGCATCAAGAAAATCATTAATGGTCCTTACAGGAAAAAGAGTGAAAGAAGGAAAAGGTTCAGGGTTGAGGTTGAGTAAGTAGGGAGAGGGGCGAAGCTGCGAGACTGTAAAGGAGAGGGGACTGAAAGCTTACCTTATTATTATGAGAATTTGGAAAAGGGGAAAGGTGCTGCTTTGGAATGTGGTCTGGGTCTGGGTCTGGGACATCAAATAACCAACAATCGATATGGGTTTGGGGTAAGCTGTGGGCTACATTAGATATGGGTTGAAATGGCGAGAGCTGAGATAACGATGATGTTTGGGAAGAAACCCGATGGTGCCGAGAATCGAGGAATGACAAAGTACTCCTTTCGTTATGGGGCTCATGGAGTAGCGTATTTCGAAAGAGGGGCCACAGAAAGATTCCAATTTCGGGACTTAGTTTCTGCATCATGATCCACCTAATATAGGTATTGGGAATGGCATATGGATTTTGAGAATGAATTGTTGGGAGGGGATGTGGATTTATGAAGGCGGATATGGGAGAACTAATGTTCAGGAGGATTGTAGGAAAACGAAGGAGCTACTTGGGATTGGAGGAATGCCGAACGCATTGCAGACATGCCGGTGGATATGGTTTCTACTTCTTTCTTAGATTAGTCTTCCCATTATCTTCTCTAACCTAGTCAAATCAAGTATAACTGATTCCGAGGTTGTCGTGCTGACCGTACTAGTGTTGGGGGTGAGAACCGGTGTCAGCTCCCCCTCCGACTCTTCTGACCGCTCCAAGACCGAGATCGGGTACGGATAGGGCTTTGAGTTACCTGTAGTCTCTTTCGCACCTGATTCTCAAATTCAGGTTCCGTGATGTCGAATTAGGATTGAAACCTAGTTTTGACTCAACGCAGACGTTGGCGCATCACTTTGACATAAGTTACATATTCGCGCGAAGGTGTAGGCCAATTTCAGGCTCTTTTTCAATCTCAAATCATTTCTTCAGTGAACCCCCGGACAAAACATTGGCTAAATTGATTTCATTCGCAAGAGAGGGCTTCCGGACAATCGAGGTGTCAAAGATCCTCATTTTGACCGTTCGCTACTTTTCTTTCTTTAAATTGTTGGGGGTTGCCCTCCGTTGGTAAACCACCCAAACAATGCATTTCCAAATTACTCCCTTGTTGCCAAAATGAAAAAGAAAAGATGTTCTCGCTTATTAGAAGAATCGAGTACTCTGATTTAGAGCGTTCTGAAATCTAAGAAAAAGACAAGGAAGGCAAGCAGATATCTAAGAGCGAAACCACCTTCAAATTGAACAACCAACACACAGAAAAGAAAGATTGATTGAGACTAGTGTATGGTAGGCCAGAGGTACGCTTGCTTATAAAAAATAGAAAATGGTATGATAGCTTAGCTCTCTCTACTCTTTGCTGAAGCTATCGTGTCGTATGGATGGATGGGGTGCGGATAAGCCTAGTTCTTCTCTTCTCTATTCTTTGGATCCTTTATGAAAGAAAAAAGTGGTGTCGTAAGTCAAAGTAGACGAATTGCTCGTGGTTTACTTAATTGACCATAACGATCGGCCGGCCTTCTTTCCTTTATGAGTGAGTTTGATAAAAAGACTAAACAAAGGGCTTTCGAGCTGCTTTTTCAATTGCCGCCTAATCTCCCAGTTGCTTAGTTTAGATGCTCTTCGGCTTTCGAGAACAGGGCGTACTAGTTCTTGAGAGAAAAGACTAAAGAACCTACTAAAAAGTCCTGGGGACTGATTCTGACTGAAACAAGGCCAACTGCAACTCGATTGGAGGAAAAGGCTGCGAGGTAACCCCAAAAATCCCAGCTAGTTTGGGTTCGCACTTTTCATCTAGAAATTCATTCGTTCGAACAGGTAGGGGTTTCCTTCTTTTTGCTTTTCATTCCATCAAGGTCTTTTGAGAAAGAAGACAAGGTAGCTTGCTTACTTAGGGGATTGCGTGTCGGAAGAGGTCTTTCTTTGTTTGTTTGTTTTCCAAATTCTCTCTCTCATGAGCAGCCCGGACACGTTTGTTGAGCTCCTTCGTCCATGTTAAAAGCAAAGGGTATACTAATCAAAGTCATTCAAATTGGTGGGATTGGCTTCCTCCTTGTACAAGGACGGGGCTTAGTTAAGTAGACTCGTCGCTTGCTCGACGCATCCTTTCTTTCAACCTTATTAGCGTAGCGTGAGTAGGAAGGACCAGTGAATTTCCCCCCGGTTGTTGATGTAGTTGCAAGAAGTTAGCTTGCTTTGATTTTGATTGAGTTTCTATAGAAAGAATATATAACGTACTGCATTACATAGTGAAGGAGAGATAATCAATCTGAAGTTCAGTAGTATGCCCGGTTCACCAAGTTCTACCACAGCAGGGCCGAATCATACTCTCTCTCTGAGTTTGATCCTGGCTCAGAAAGAAGGAACGCTAGCTATATGCTATACACATGAAAGTCGAATGTTGTTTAATAAAAACCTGCGCCCCAGATGCAGAAAGCTCTTTTTTATAGAGAGAGAGTCAAGGGGGCTGGGCGATTCTGTAACCGCAGGTAGCTCAGACCCGACAAGATGATGGCCGCGCACGAGACCACTTGTTGAGTCGGGGGATGCGAACCGGCCCTAAAAGACCTTTCGCGCTATCTTAAGGCGAAAAACTTCCATTTTGAGACCGCGACCCATCAGCACTTTCTCACTTCTTTAGTAAGATCAGTGTTCAATTCTCCAAGACTCTTTCTCTTTTTTCAGGGCTTGGGTACGAGAACATAATGTGAAGAAATCAGGGTCGAAGTTTAGACCGCTCACACTAGTTCGACCTGTAGAAAAGATCATCAATCAGAGAGGAGACAACTCATTTATGATTCCAGCCGAGAAGATTAGTAAAAGGAGAAGGATCAAGAATGTCATATATTTCAGGAGCTAGATCAGTTACCGATAAACAAGTCAGAATTACCTCAACCAAAATTGATTGAATTGGACCTAAAAAAGCTATTCTGGTTCGTTATCGATTAGGTATCAGTGGGAACATCAAGATCAAAGAGTTAACTAAGTCTCAGATCGACCAAATTGAACAAATGATAGGTCAAGATCACATTGTTCATTGGGAATTGAAGAGGGGAGAACGAGCAGTCATCGAACGATTTCTCTTTCTTGTTATCATGGAATTCGTCATCAAGATGGATTGCCCTTACGCAGTCAACGAACTCATACTAATGCTAGGACTTGTCGCAAGCGAATTCGGAAATGAAATCAGTCTACCGAAAGCCCTTGGTACTTGTCGGATCAATCACACAGTTAAATAGTTCACTTCAATTTGGCGTCTTTTGGTATTTCAGCGGTTACTAATCTAGTATAGGTAACGTATGCCTCCTTCGCCACTCCATTAGTGGCTCGGCTTCATCCTAGAAGTTACAGCTTCCGCCTCTCACGGATTCACTATCGCTCATGACTGGTATATGGATCTCTTGATTTATGTAGTGGTCGGCCTGATAAAAGCTAAGCTTGGCCAGAAAGAAGCTACTAGTCGCTTCCCGAATGCCTGCCTCTTGACTTATGGTCTAGTCTGATTTCCAATGCCTCCTTCCCTTCCTTGCCGCCAACGGAGAGTAAGCAAGCGACCTTGCTTGCATTCGTCAAAGGGTAGCTTCTGCGCCCTTACTGCCTGCTTCAATTGATGTGAATGAGAGTATCTTCAAATCCTATTTAGTCTTTTTCTTTCTCTCTGTCACTGAAACAAGAAGTTCTGTCTTTGTTTTCTTTTCGGATTCCGAGGATGAGCCGGCCGATCCTAACATCATTTATGAGGAGCTAGACGACGAAGTCTCCTCCTCAGATAAAGATGTCTTCGATGTGACTGGCAAGAACCACTTTTTCTATTGTGATTCTTTTTGCGGGTTCGGTCAGGTAATAGAAGCTAAGGAGAGATGCTTTCCATCAGTCAAAAGCAGATATCGCCCACCCATGCTCCCCAAGTCCGCTTACCGAGGAATAGAAAGGGAAGAACTGGAGCCAGAGCTAGTTGGGTTGGGGTAAAGAGTCGTAAGCGCAGTGGGGGGTGACAGAGGACGTGCTCATACAGTTCAAAGAAGGGTATGATCAACTCGTTGATTGTTGGGAACTTTCACTCTATATTCAAAATATGCTTTCTAGGAGCATTACGATCTGCAGCTCAATGGTACCTTATGAAGTCTCTATCGGTCTGATTCTTATTGTGCGCCTTGTGAGCGCGTTTGGATCCGCGAAGGAAATCGCTCGGATGTTCTCCTAACCCAACCCGGGAACGGACTGGAAGGAATCGCATCATTGGGAATGTTCGCATCTCGTCGCAAGGCTCATTTTGAGTTGTGGGTCGGGGGTTTATCTGATTAAGGGCCGGGGCACAAGGGTCCTGGTACTATCCAGGTGCGAAGAACCACGGGGGTGACTGCAATGAGTAGAAATCTCACTTACCGGCCTAAACGACGAGCAAACACTCCAACGTGAGAGCAAGGGATCACCCAAGGAATGGACGAGTTCCAAGGAGGGAGGCAAGAACCATGCTTTCAGAGACTTAACCCAACCCAACGGTCCCGAAGCTTATCTGAATTGCTAGAATAACTGACTAAGTCATGCCTATATATAGGCTCATTCTCCAAACGGCGCGGGGCCAAGCCTTTAGGTTGTTTAAGTAGATTGGGTGAAAGATCGGCCATAGCAGTACTCCGGGATATAAACCAGGGCAAAAAATGTCGAGCATACGACGATGCCGCCCGTTTTAATTTCGTGGAAGTCCCCACCAGAGGAAAGAAAGGGTTGTAGGTGATGGTGTGTTCCGCTTCTTATCTAGAGAGGGAGTAAGGAGTAAGTAGCTCGACCGATAGGGAGAGAGAGGGGTGAAGCTGTGAGACGAGAAGAGGGGCGCTGAAATCGTTCCTATTGGATTGGGTCGTGCGCGGCAACTGGTAGAGATGAATGATGAATAAAGGCGGGCCGCTTCAATGGGACCTATTCTCGTAATAGGCGGCAAAGTAAAATAGGAAAGGGGCTGAGTGATGAGTGCCTTTTTAGCCTTTTTCTAAAGACTCTCATGTGAAGCTAACATGGCTCGCTACATACAAGTATAGCCAAAGAAAGATGAGACGGGACAGACGGTCAGAGGCTGTAGCAGGACTACCATAGGAAAGCCCGCCCCCTCCCGCTAACATAGAAAGTGATTCCCATAACTAGTCTCTATGTGAATCTCTTCCCAACCAGCCGAATCGGGCCACCACTTGGGGTGGGAATGGCTCAGCCTACATGCATCATTTGATGAAAGCACTCTAGTCCAGTTGCCTCCTCGTAGTGGCTTGTCAACCATGCTTTCCCTCCCTCAAAACAATGCTCCTCACCAAAAGCCCTTGGGGCAACACAGCAATGAGTAGTTCGCTCCAGGACTCCACCCCCTCGAGAGCAGGATGCCGGCCGAGATAGAGCTGGAAGCCAACCTAGACTTTCCTGGGGCTTGTCCCAACATCTAAATCAAATTGTTGGCAGGCTAGAAAAGGAACCAGCCCAGCCTCGAAAATCAGGCTTTGCATGGTATGCCCTGCCTATTCACTCGGACAATGCTATGAACACGAAAGTGTGCAGTTTCGCCCCCTTCTCCCATGCTGAGTCACAAGAAGTGCCACTGAAAGCACGGACGAGCCACATGCAGGGAAACTTGCACGTGTGGTTCTGGCCGGGGACCCTGGTATACTGTACTAATATGTGTAGGTCCCCGTAATTCGAGTGAGATTGTCATGGTGCAAAAGAAGATATGGTCTGGTATTCCCTTGTTCCCTATATTGGTTATGTTCTTTATTTCTCGTCTAGCAGAAACTAATCGAGCTCTGTTTGATCTCCCAGAAGCGGAAGCTGAATCAGTTGCAGGCTATATAATGTAGAATATGCGCGGGATGCGATCCTTAATAGTCCACTGTTGGCGGAAGCCAATGTCCTGGGGTTCCGGGGATTCATTCTAACTGAAACAAGGGGTGGGTCTTTACCAACTTTCAAATATTCGCGATTTGAGGGAAGCCAAAAAAAACCTCACAAACCAAGGGATTGAGCAGCGCGAAAGCCACGATTAGACTCTACCTAATAAGGGCGTATTAGAGTGGCATTAACGTCCCCTTCCCCTTACCCCTAAACAAAAAGGTTTTTCAGAAAGTTGTCTACGCCTTTTGAAAACCTGACTAATAATAATAATCAAGGGCAAAATGCGCTCAAACAACCAACCTATCTGACTAATAAGAAGAAAGAAAGAAAGGGCCCTATCTAAGCTCTCTCGTTGTAAAGCTACAGCTAAAAAGCCGGCCTTACCTTCTATGTTTGTTATTAGTAAAGCCTAAAGCCCTTGACTAATAAAGGGATTTTCTTGCTTGTTTAGTAAAATCACGCTTTTCATTTTGATAGGAGTAGATGCTTGCAGGGGCAGGGCACTCTTCATTCTTCATTCGAAACTAATGAATCTTGGGTCGGGGGGTTCTGCCTTGTTAGAAAAAAGAGAGTTGGGTAAAGAAAACTCCCTCCTTGGACGAGCACGGGGCTTAGTCAAGTAGAACCGGGTTGCGCTGCTGGATGCTCCGATCGAAAATCAATCAGTGGGGCCATGCTGGTATGACTGAATATGCGTTAGAAAGGCCAATCCCTCCCCTACGACACCAAAAAAAAAAAACCAGGCCGAACTTCTACACGCCCGCTTCCATAGAACAATATCGTGGCAACGTAGACCTAAGTGGTCATATTGGATCCTTGGGAACCATCACAAGTATGGCCGGCCTATATTTGAACGAGAATGCCGTGTCGTCCAGCAAAGCCTAGAAGAAGGGGACTCTGTGCAGACAACTGACTCCTTTTCAATAGAAAGGAATAGCCAAACCAACCCAGCTGGCTAGTCAATCTCAAAGATCTTATTTGCCGGCAAACCAGAGACAGACGACCACGGTCCCGACCTTACCAGCACCGGAGGTTTACTAATCAATGAACCCACGAAACCTACTTTCTTTTCTGACAAAATCAACCAAGCCTAACCGGTCACGACATCTTGTTGATATTGATTGAGTTGGACTTTCGTTGACTGAATCCATCCATAAACCTAGACCCCGCCAACCTTCGTAACCAAAGCGTCACGACAACATCAAAAGGGCACTTTTCAATTCTGAAGTCGGTGAGCAAGGAGGAGCACGTAGGAATGAATGTCGACCACTACATAAATAAGCCACTTGTGGCTGAGAGAAAGCGAGCAGCACCTTGTCTTGTACTAGCTAGCCTTTTTTCGCTGGTTGCCTGTTAGTTGTAGCGCGTCTTCCCTCCTTCTCTCACTTCGGAAAGATTTAGCAGCATTTCCACGATATCGTTATGATCAATTAATGGGACTTGGCCGGAAAGTGTTCTTTTCTCTATCATTAGCTCGAGTAGTCGCCGTTTCTGGTGTTTCAGTCAACTTTCAATGGTTCCCTTAATTATGTGCGAGGAATTTCCCTCGTCGAGTAATGGGAAGCGGACTAGTCCCCGAAAATGCCCGTTCCTTTGTCATTGGGGCCCAAAATCTTCCTTGCTGAGACTTGACTTGTAGTCTTGCTACACTACACGACACGAGTGACGGGTGAAGTTGAAGCAGACACTGTCAGTATAAAGAATCTTTCTCGAGCTTAGGTACGGGCGACTCAGTCACATATGCTCGACTGAATATGCAGCCATGGAACTGCTAAATCCGAGACTCCAGTTCCGGTCAATCGTGTTTGTCAGCCTAAATCACCCTTTGGCAACCCGACTGAACAAATGCGATGACGCGACTTGTGTAGCGAGGGGTTTTCCACAGTGGAACCTGTGTTCAGTCTATGAATAGTGGGACATTCTCAATTCAAAGTGGACTTTGGGGTCAAAGCCTAGACCAAAGAGGGAGACTCATCGGGTAGGAAATACCATCCTCAGCTAAACCAAGCCCCGGGTGGTAGCCTAATCGAAGAAGTTGAGCCACAAGCCCACCTTTTTCTAAACAGCGTGGTCTCGAGGAGGAACCCTCATTGTGAATTTCATGTGGGATATCCACCAAAGAAAGGATACCAAGAATGGTTGTGGATCAATACAAGATCGAGGAGAAGGGACTGAACGTCGAATGAAGCTTGGGTTGACGGGGGCGCTATCAAGGTAGAGACATCATCTGTTCATGGGAAACTTAATAATGATATGATATGTGGATGCCACAACCAAGTTGGCGTGGATCCAAGGTCATTCTACCAACATTTTTTATTGTAGTATATCCGCTACATGGAATAGAGTTGACCGAACAAGGGGTCCCACTTAGAGATTTAGTCGAACTACTATACCTTGCGCGGTTCAAGGAGTCCCGTCATATGCACAAGCATCTGTAGTGAGGAGCAAACCTTTCAGGGTCCAAATTCAACTGTCTGGCTGTACTCAATATGCAAATATGAAATCCTGCACTAGTTTCGATGACGATCCTCTTTATTTGGTAGTGGTCGACTAAGGGCTCCACATGCAGGGGTCGAGTATGGGGATAGCGGTCAAAATCCTTCTGAATTCGGGTAATTTGTTGGGGAGAAAATAGACAGCCCACCATAGCTTGCAAACCCTCACTCAGGTGAAATGGAAATAGGAGCGCTCGCTTGTGCTAGCCTTTGGCAGCCGGACTTGTGAAGTGGACAGAAGTTCCATAATCGAGATCAGGCAGGAAGATTTTCTTCAACAGGTTGGGTCTGTAGGAGATATAATATAAAAGGATGGCTTCGAAAAAGCAGGCTGAATCCCAACAGGTTGGTTGAGAGGCTGCGAATGAGAATTTTGTCGGTGGTATTGACCTGGCTGTAGCACAAGGGAAGGGTATTGATGCAAAGATCATCAAGCCTAAATTAAATGGGCCTAGCCAAGTATGGGATAGTCGTTCTGCTAGGCTTCCCCGCCATGTTGATGGGCGCCCCCACCGCTGCTTGAGGTAGGGTAACATAAGTCTTTTCCTGTGAAGGGGTGAGCGGTTCTCGAGGAACGAAGCAGCTTGACTTATAGTTGTAGAGGGTTTTTTTTTTCTGAAATGGTTGGAGTTAATATGGTTGAGGATTTTGTGCTACAAAAATGGGCATAACCATAGGAGAAGGAATCGTCACTAGCGGTTGTTTAGGTGCCGTAGACTGCTTGTTCCATAACAGAGTGGCTGGCACAGGATGATCAATCTTATTAAGGCTAGCTTGTTGTTGTTTTGGCATGCTTGAAGACGTTTGGCTCTCCATGGGAGCCTTGCCCCCTCCCCTCTCTGCACATGGTTCACGAACCCACTTTCGGACTATGTGAAGAAAGAGGTTCGATGGAGCAGCGATGGATGTTGGGGGTTGTCTCGAATTCCCATCAACGTTTTTTCCTCCTCAACGAGGTATTGAAAAAGAATGCCTAATAGCTCGCATATGTTAGTGCTATATCCGGATGTCATTTTCGAGATTTGTTGGGTCATATAGCCTAGACGCTTAGGTTCTGGAGGCGGGTGGGCAGGCCCATCATCTTTAATGAACTTTACTTGTCAAAGAGAAAAGAACAACCCGGTCCGCAAAAGAAGTAGTCAATTGTCGACGCCTACGCAGGTCATTTCTTTGACCTTTCCAATTTGACTGTTGAGAGCACTCTAGACTGTCGAAGCGATGGGAGCTACCTGGTGTGGCTGGCTTATTTTGATGTTGTTGGGATGGAGAGAGATTAGATTTGCCTAATTGGAGTGGAAGGAGTCTTGTCGTGGAGATGGTTTACTCTGAACTTGAGATTGCTGGTAGGTTTGTTTGGGAGTCTCACTTTCTTTGTTGAGAAGCAAGTTGTTGCTGCTGGGTTGTCACAGCTTGGACGTTGTTCCATCCTACGTCCCCTTTTGTTGCCTTGAAGTTGCTAGGGAACAGGGAGGATGAGAACATAGAAGACTGATATCAATTTGTAATCAATCTTTTTCGGTATAGCTAGCTCTGCTCCCGGGATGGATGCAAGGAAAATGGATAGCGATCAATAGATACGAAGGGGAGGGTATAAAATGGAAGTAGATGGATGATTGCATTAGCGGTTGAGGTGACAGGGGAGAAAGTCGTAGCCACAATCTGGAACATGCATGAAGCAACCTATTTTGTCTCGTGAGCTAATTCAGTCAGAAACCAAACCATATGGTTTAGGGATGAACAAAGAACTATATACGCTCTCTCTCTCTCGTTCGACGGTAGGAATAGGTGGGAGTGAGACCCAAAACAGGGAAGGAATTGATGGAAAAGCGGTGTAGCGTTGACCCGCTGCTTGCTTGCATAATGAGTGAGCCGGGAAAAGGGAAGAGCTAGCTGACAATTCAACATTTTTTTGAATAAACCGAAATTGTCTTTACCTTCGGAATTGTGCGTGACTCTATATCACGGGAAAGGGTGGAAGAGAGATAGATGGGGCAACTACCTTCCGGGTTCTACTGAAATATGAATTCCGCCTGGGGAAGGCTTGCATCAGGCTTCGCAGCCAACCGCCCCGATTCCATCTTCCACCCCGATATATGGAAAAGATACCCTGGGGGGCAAACTCTCCATGTGGGGACATCCCTGGGCCAGAAGCGCTTTTCTTTCTTTTTCATCACACTAGCTGGATCAGATTTCGTATATCAGAAAAATGAACGATCCGTCAAGTTCAGGATTGATCTCTAATAATGAGTCTGCACCAATATCAATCCATTTTCTTCTATTTATTCCAAGGCAAGTGTTGGTTCAACAATAGTCAAAATCAAGGAACTATTCGTACGTTGTTGTTGAATAGGAAGGAAAGGAATAAAGAACGCCAATCTTTTCTCTGTCAGCATCTAATTGTTTTCAAATGGATCCATTCATGGAAAATCTGAGAATGTGAGAAATAGAAAAAGATAGATCACGTCTGTAGGCTTAGGAATTCGTTATGACCTTTATTAGGGGCTCTTCCTCAAATTGCGTTTGTTCATTTCCATGCAGTAACATCGTTTTCAATACATTTAATTTGAATTGGCATTTTCTCATCCATATCATCATAGTTATTGTGATGAAAGACCCACAAGAATTAGCCTTGGACAGTTTCTTTGTTCAAATGGATGTATAGCCAAAGAAAGACCATACCTAAAATAGAGTCAAATTCTAATTGTTCAAGTGGATGTAGTAGTAAGGTAAGAAGCTAAGCCTGATTTGGACACTTCCGAAGCATTTACTAATATTCTAATAGTTGGTTGGCCCTCGCCATTATGGAAAAATCCTTTATTTACGAAGTAGAGAATTGACGAAAAATCACGATCTGGTGACGCAGTGTCTTCCGTCTTCCAAAAGTGTAACAAGTGTTAGAGTTCGATTGATTCAATATTGATGAGCCTAGAAGAGTTGAGGGTTGGAACGAGCGTATAAGAAGAATGATTGGAATTCCTTTCTAAATTCTTGTACGTACCTCAAATAACATCAAAAGTGCTGGTTTCAGAAGAATGTCTAATGTTGTTCACCTAGAGAACTAATTGTTGCGAGCGTAACGAACGGGGTGCTTTGTTTGGAAGAAGTGATCTGTTACCGAGCCAGATTATTGGGAATACCGATAGCATCTATAAATACTCTATCATATCCGAAGCAAGAAAGAAAGAGCTCGAGTTTTAGCAAAAGCCGCTCTCCTGGTTGAAAGGTCTGAAAGATAACGTTGTTCTAGGAGGGATGATGATGATACCCGTTGGTACCGGATTCAAAGGAGCACCGTTCGAGGCAATATAACAACCTAAAAGAAATAGCATTTCGTCAGATATAGGCATATTACAATTACTGGGCAATATAATTCAATCAATAGCCATAATAATAGTCTAACTAGCTTTTTCAAAAAGACTTGCTATCCAAGTCCTCTTCTTCCACGATTCCCTTCCGCGGTGAAAAAATCATACCTCCAAGACAGTCCACAGGTCCTCCACCGGGCACTATGCAGATTAGAGTTCCACTAAGCTCGAGCTCGGCAAAAAGTTCTAAAAACCTTCCATAAAATCTTTGTCCTGTTTTAAATAGGCACGAAGACGAAATGAGAATAACGAGCGTGTGTGAATTGGGGAAAACTCACCCGAAACGCTCGATTAGAAAGAAATTCTATAAGATGGGTGTGATGATGGGAGCTACAAGTGCAGGTATTCCTGTCAAATTTGTGCCTTTGTTTCAATAAATTCTAACCACTTAGCATGTCATCTGTTGAGTTTATTTTGTACGCTCAAATGCTTTGAACTTTCATGATCCGTATGAATAATGAACTTTCATGATCCTTACCTTAATGTTCTTTAGTGAGAAGTTGACTGGTGCATATTTAAGGTATCCAACTTATGACAAAGAGCTTTATGCTTTGGTTCGTGCATTGCAAACCTGGCAACATTATCTTTGGCCTAAGGAGTTCATTATTCATAAAGATCATGAAAGTTTAAAGCATTTGAGAGTACAAAATAAACTCAACAGACGACATGCTAAGTGGTTAGAATTTATTGAAACATTCCCTTATGTCATAAAATATAAACAAGGTAAGGAGAACATTGTTGCAGATGCATTATCACGAAGGTATGTCCTCCTCAATACTTTGAATGCTAGGTTGTTGGGTTTTGAACACATAAAGGATTTGTATCAACATGACATGTTCTTTGCTCCTTTTGTTGAATCTTGTGAAAAAGGACTCGTTGTGGATAATTACTTGTTGTTAGATGGATTTTTGTTCCGAAAAGGCAAACTTTGCATACCATCTTGTTCCATCCGTGAGCTACTTGTGAGGGAAGCTCATGGAGGTGGTTTAATGGCACACCATGGAGTTTCTAAAACTTATGATATGCTCTCTGAACATTTTTTTTTGGCCTAAAATGAGACATGATGTTCATAAAGTTTGTGCTCGTTGCATAGCATGTAAACAAGCTAAGTCTAGGTTTCAACCACATGGTTTATACTCCCCATTACCGGTTCCTAATGGTCCTTGGATTGATATATCAATGGATTTTATTTTAGGTTTACCTAGGACTAGGAAAGGTTATGATAGCATCTTTGTTGTGGTTGATCGATTTAGTAAAATGACTCATTTTATTCCTTGTCACAAAACTGATGATGCAAAACATATTGCAGACCTGTTCTTTAGGGAAGTTGTACGATTGCATGGCATTCCTAAAAGCATCGTTAGTGATCGTGATGTAAATTTTTTAAGCCACTTTTGGCGTGTTTTATGGGGAAAGTTAGGAACTAAGCTAATATATTCAACTACTTGTCATCCTCAAACGGATGGACAAACTGAAGTTGTTAACAGAACCATGACTGCTATGCTTAGGGCTATTATTGATAAGAATCTTAAGACTTGGGAGGATTGTTTGCCCTTTATAGAATTTGCATATAATAGGGTTGTTCAAAGCACTACTAAATGCACACCTTTTGAAATTGTTTATGGCTTTAATCCTTTAACCCCCCTTGACTTGCTGCCCATACCGTCAAAAGAGTTTGTGAATTTTGATGCAAATGCCAAGGTTGAGTTTGTTCATAAACTTCACAAGCAAGTGAAAGAACAAATTGAGAAACAAAATTCCAAGGTTGCCACCCGAATTAATAAAGGACGTAAGTTTGTCATCTTCAAGCCAGGAGATTGGGTTTGGGTGCATTTCCGAAAAGAAAGATTTCCTACTCCAAGAAAATCTAAGCTTTTACCACGAGGAGATGGACCTTTTCAAGTTCTTGAGCGTATCAACGACAATGCTTATAAAATTGATTTACCAGGTAAGTACGGTGTTAGTACAACTTTTAATGTTGTTGATTTGAGTCCTTTTGATGTAGGTGATGGCTTTGATTCGAGGACGAATCTTTTTCAAGAGGGGGAGAATGATATGAACCACGAGCAAGGAATTTCCATACCTGAAGGTCCCATTACAAGGACGAGAGTTAAGAAGCTACAACAAACCTTATACAGTTATATTCAAGCTATGGTGAGCTCATCAAAGAAAATTCTAGAAGTCGCTGGAGACCTCCCTTATATGTTGTGCAAAGTTGAGCTTCAAGAAAGAGATGAATTAAATGCACTTTCAGTTGCATTTAATGAACTCCACTGAATTTATGAAACTAGTCCAAGGATGAGTCAATAAACACATTTTATTAATTGCATTATTTTATTATAGTTTAAATATTTGTTTGTCATATTTAAGCTAGTTTTAAATATAGGAGTTAAGGTTATATTATAACCCACATAGGTTACTATATTCCACCATTAACTAGCCATTTTAATATGGAGGTTATGGGTATTTTTCATTTACTAGCCCATTTAATTTGGGAGTTATATATCCATAAGTTAAGGTTGTAAGGGCTATATAAAGCCTTCTTTTCTTTGATTAGACATCAGATTTTGGAATTAAGAATAGAATTTCTATTTTAGCTTTGTTGAGAGCTAAACTTTCTTTGCAAATTCTTGTGTTTAGAACTTGCATGTAGAGTCATTCAAGTGGTATTGATCAAACCTCTTGTGGAGTGATTCGAATCACGAGTTTAGAAACGAGTTTTCTTTACTCTTGATCTTGATCATCAAGGTAATCCGTTCCATACTTTCCCTTGGGTTGATTTTCCATATCATTACAATTTAGAGTTTTTAGGACTTTTAATTTACTTTAGGTTACAATTACATAATGGTTAATTAAGGCCAGTAAGCATGAATGTTTCATTTTGAGGCTATATAAAGCCATGTATGTTGTATTTGTAAGAGACTTGGAAAATATAGTAAAAGAAGCCTTTGTGCTGTTCTTTAGCCAATGGCTAAGTTTCTTTGCAATTCTATGTAGTTTAGGTTGCATGTAGAATCATTCAAGCTCGACATGATCAATCTTGCTTGTGGAGTGATTCGAATCTCAAGCAAGTGTTCTTGCCTTGAGATATTTGATCAACAAGAATCATTCAAGCTAGACATGATCGATCTTGCTTGTGGAGTGATTCGAATCTCAAACAATGTTTTTGCCTTGAGATATTCGATCAACAAGGTAATCCAAATCTTACTTATCCCTATAGAAAGGCAAGATGAATTCAAATTCAGCACTTTGACTGTTTTTACGTCTATTAAAAGGCGGTAGGAACTAGAATGAACAGTGCAGTAGCAATAAATGCGAGAATAAAGACTTCCATAATCTCATCGTTCCAGTTTTGTTAGGAAGATCATCTCAGTCATTTCTTTCTTTCTCATTTGTTGCATTCTTTCTTTTCTATAATCTACTGCCCTCTTGTCCAATGCAATTAGCTGATTCAGTCTCAGCAGACAGACTGACTACCTTTACCCTCAGTTTATAAACAAACTCAAGCAAACACACACTGCGAAATTCTAAAAAGGAAAAGGAGGTAGGTTCGAACGTCACCCCTTTTTGTGTACTGATCAAATCTTCTTAAAAAAAAAAAGAATGAAATCCGAAACGGAAACTTTCTAAAATGATGAATTCCCTCACTAAGAGAGATAGATGGGGATCCTTGTTTGTATTAATATGTTCTTTCCTTTCATTAGTAGTGGGACGTATATATCAAAAGTTCAGTGTGAGATTAGAATGAGATAGATTATTTCTAATTCCAAGTAGTTTAGTAATTGAATTGACTAACTAATTGAGGTTACACAAAATCGGAGCCTGAACGGAACGTATATATTTTTCTTGCTTGCTTTCAGACTAAAAGTTAGATCATAGTTGACGTCACTCCTTTCTTTTTGTGTATCGTCTAAATTCCCTTTGTGTATGTGCTTCCCAGAAACGTATAGTACTCTATTCCATTAGCTAAATCGGGCCAATCAACTAGACCCAATACTGTATTCATTCGAATCGGGAATATGATGCTACCAATAATTGCGGTAATTCGCATATGGCACATATGGCTTTCTCCCATCAATCAATACTCGTTGAAGAAATGGAAATTGCCCTATTAGTTTTTATTGGATTTGGATCCATCGGGACTAACTGACGGGGCCCCCCAGCTTCCGCCTTGACAGGGCTCTGACCAATTGAACTACAATCCTGGGGAAATCAAGTGTACATGTTGTTGATTTCATTTCCTTCAAACCTTTTCATGTAGATTTTTTATTCAAATTGGCATATTTTACTAGACAGAGACGCGAGGAATAGATTGATATGCGTGGAGACAGTTACTTTAGTAAGAGGAGCATGAATTCATAGTCGTTATTGTCAAATTGATTGATAATCCATCTATCTGGCAATCAATCAAAAAAGAGGGAGGGGTTAATATTCCTTCCTTCATATCCAGCAGTTCTGGCGAAGGACAAATGGAACATATCATTTTATGGTGGGATACGCGAATTAGTGGGCCGAGCTGGATTTGAACCAGCGTAGACATATTGCCATTTACAGTCCCTCCCCATTAACTGCTCTCACATTGACCTGGGAAGGCGAATCCCTGCTGCCTCCTTGAAAGAGAGATGTCCTGAACCACTAGACAATGGGGGCATACTTGCCCGACTGCCATCATACTCAGACTATTCGAAAAGTATAAATAGAATAGACTCATATGATGCAATTCGTAAGGATTTTTCTGTCTATCATTATTCCATAGAATTCTAACTAGATTATTCTTTTATTGATTGAAATAATTCGAAGGCTAGTACCCTTCCTTCCGGAAGTTATTGGTGGTTTCCCATATGCTATAAATGGGATGAAACTCAATTTCTCATACTTAATCTCATTGATTCACTCATTGGTAAGATAAAGTTAGGTAGGTATATTTCGATCTCACACTAAGCCAACCAAGAAAGACAAAGAAAAGGAAAGAAAAGGAGGTAGGAACTAACTGGGGAAGAGAGGGATAGGGATCAACAAGTTATTTCAAATAGGATTCTCGCCATCCAAGTCTAATTGCTTTCTCAATGATTCGGTGAATGGATCCATATTCAATTCGTGGGTGTACATGTCTCAATCAAATGAATTGAGTTAGGGTGGGGCTCATCAATTGAATTAGGCTCGGTCTTATGATGAAACAATGAATTTATCAAATCCAATATCCATAAATAAACCATTTTACCTATACTCAGTAGATAGAGTTATCCCATTTTCCGTTCGTGAATGAGCGAGTGGATAAGATCCATTTATGTACATTCTTTCTTCTCATTTCTAATAATTATATACATGGAACTCATTGGGCGGGGCTAGTGGCTTCAGAAATTGAATCAAATAGGCCGGCCTTTTTCACTTAGTGGTAGAGTAATGCCATGGTAAGGCATAAGTCATCGGTTCAAATCCGATAAGGATGAAATTAGAACAGTGGATCCCTTTGATTGCATTTTCATATTGATTTGGCCCACATACAGGAATCCGACAAGATTTTCGATTCAATCCTCTTGGTTGTAGACGTTCTATAGGAAAATTGGATGGCTATCTCCCTTTCGCCACAGAGAAACCCTTATTCCAAGTCACAACATATGAGCCCTTTCCAAACAAACAGAGAAGATCAGATAATAGAGGATAAGATCAATCTATGTGCCAAAGATTTTCCATATTCTTTGATGGTCCAACGATGTGACGAAGAATAGAAAGGAGAAGGAGAACGAGACTTGAAGTTACTTTACCAGCAGTACATTATTGAGTGAATAATATTGATCTAGGTCAGGTTATGGACCAATCAAAAAAGGATTTAGATATTCAAAACCCATTAGATAGAAAGAAAGAAAGAAGAAGGGACAGTAGAAATCAGACAGAAATGATAGACTCGAAGGCCCTTGCTATGCTATGAGGTGTTCGAAAATAGTTCACGTTAGTTGAATAGGAAGATCCACTATGACTATAGCCGTTGGTAAATTGACCAAAGACTCAAATGATTTCTTCTTCGAGATTATGGATGACTCGTTACGGAGGGACCGGTTCGGTCTTGTAGGTTGGTTCGGTCTTGTAGGTTGGTCCGGTCTATTGCTCTTTCCTTGTGCCTATTTTGTTGCCGTAGGAGGTTGGTTTACAGGTACACCCTTTGTAACTTAATGGTATACCTAACCATATGGATTGGCAAGTTTCTATTTGTTTGGAAGGATGCAACTTCTTAACCGCCGCTGTTTCGACTCCTGCTAATAGTTTAGCACACTCTTTCTTTGTTGTTACTATGGGGCCTGAAGCACAAGGAGATAGATTTGACTCCTTGGTGTCCATTACCATTAGGTGGTCTGTGGACTTTTGTTTCTCTCCACGGTTCGGACTAATAGGTTTCATGGTACGTCTAAACTTGCTCGATCTGTTCAATTGCTTTGATTGTTTCCGTATTCCTGATGATTGATCCACTAGGTCAGTCTGGTTGGTTCTTTGCGCCTAGTTTTGGTGTAGCAGCTATATTTCGATTCATCCTACTTTTCCCGGGAATGAAATAATTGGACATTGAACCCATTTCATATGATGGGAGTTGGTTGCGGGTGTATTGGGCGCTGCTCGGCTATGCGCTATTCATGGTGCTATCGTAGAAAATCCCTTATTTGAAGGAAGATGGTGATGATGCTTCAAATACATTCCGTGCTTTTAACCCAACTCAAGCTGAAGGAAGAAACTTATTCAATGGTCACTGCTAACCGCTTTTGGTACCAAATTTTTGGGGTTGCTTTTTCCACTAAAGGTTGGTTACATTTCTTTCTGTTATTTGTACCAGTAACTGCTTTATGGCCGAGTGCTCTTGGAGTAGTTGGTCTGGCCCTGAACCTACGTGCCTATGACTTCGGTTCTCAGGAAATCCGTGCAGCAAGGGAAGATCCTGAATTTGAGACTGTCTATACCCTACTATACCCAGAATTTTCTCTTAACCAAAGGTATTCGTGCTTGGATGGCGGCTCAAGATCAGCCTCATGAAAACACCTTCTATTCCCTGAGGAGGTTCTATACCCCGGGGAAAGGATCTTTCTTTATTTAATGGAACTTTCTAGCTGGTGTCATTACCAAGAACCGGTTTGTTTCGCTTGGTGTGCCGGGAATGCCCGATTTATCCATTTATCCGATAAACTACTGAGGGCTCATCTAGCCCATGCCTGATTAATCGTATTCTAGGCCGGAGCAATGAACCTATTCGAAGCGGCTCATTTCGTACCTGAGAAAGAAGCCCATGCATGAACAAGGATGAATTTGACTTCACTTCCCCACCTAGCTACTCTAACTCTACTCTAGGTTGGGGCGTAGGTCCTGGTGGAGAAGTTATAGACACCTTTCCGTACTTTGTGTCCGTCTGGAGTACTTCACTGAATTTCCTCCGTCTGCAGTATTGGGTTTTGGCGCTATGTATCATGCACTTCTGGGACCCGAGACCCTTGAAGAATCTTTTCCCTTCTTCGGTTATGTGTGGAAAGATAGATAGAAAGAAAATGACTACCATTTGGTTGGGGTATTCACTTCATTTTGTTAGGTATAGGTGCTTGCTTTTCTTCTAGTATTCAAAGCTCCTTACCTAATTTTGGAGGCGTATATGATACCTGGGCTCCGGGGGTTGGAGATGTAAGAAAAATTACCAACTTGACCCTTAGCCTGTGATATTTGGTTATTTACTCAACCTTTTGAGGGAGAGAGAGAGAAGGATGGATTGTTAGTGTGGACGATTTGAAAGATATAGTTGGTTGGGGGGCATGTATGGTTAGGTTCCATTTGTATACTTGGGGGAAGGAATTTGGCATATCTTAACTATACAGTTTGCATGGGCTCGCCCTTGTATGGTCTGGAGAAGCTTACTTGTCTTATAGTTTAGGTGCTTTATCCGTTTTGGCTTTTATTGCTTGTTGTTTTGTCTGGTTCAATAATACTTATCCGAGTGAGTTTTACGGGCTGGCTGGACCCGAAGCTTCTCACTTCTCAAGCTCAAGCATTTCCGTTTCTAGTTAGAGACCAACGTCTTGGAGCTAAGGTTGGATCAAGGACCTACTGCTACTGGTTTTGGTAAATATCTAATGCGTTCTCCGCCGGTAGAAGTCATTTTGGGGGGAGGGAGAGACTATGCGTTTTTTGGATCCGCGTGCTCCTTGGTTAGAACCACTAAGGGGGCCTAATGGTTTGGACTTGAGTAGGCAAGCAAAGATATACAACCTTGGCAAGAACGACGTTCTGCGGAATATATGCCCCATGCGCTCCTTTAGGTTCTTTCAATTCCGGGGGTGGCGTAGCTACCGAAATTCATGCAGTCAATTATGTCTCTTCTAGAAGTTGGTTAGCTACCTCTCATTTTGTTCTAGGATTCTTCCTATTCAGGTCATGAAAAGAACAGGTTCAAACGATCAATTCCTTTTTCCTTTCTTCATTTCTATCTGCTCTTTGTTTTCTATTTTGGCTGGGCTATCTATCCCACCTAGCCGAGCCATTCCCCTTTATGATACTGAGCCGGGGAAACAAACCCAATCAAATAAAGAATCTATTTGCCGAGCAAAAGGAGAGAGAGGGATTCGAACCCTCGATAGTTCTTTATTTCGAACACTATACCAGACCGGTTTTCAAGCCCGGAGCTATCAACCACACAACCATCTCTCCGAAAGAGAATTTCCATTTTCTTTATATCCCATCCCACCGAATAGAATAGAACATTGACATAGAAGTTGATACCATTATAGTCTAGACTGTATCTCAGGCGTAAATCTAGAAGTCTATTTATATGGATCTAGATATATATGATCGAGTATCCCCCTTATTTCTGAATGAAAAAAAGACTACTACCCTGAATCCCATACATGCTCAAGTCTTAAAAAAGAAGGAAGTAATATAGAAGAATACATTTCAATCTCTACCTGGTACATTTTATCAAAATGGTGGCTGACTGGTCAAGGGATCAAATAGTCTTTTTAATAATATGGAGGATTAGAAGAGAAGCATGATTATAGCTTTTCAATTGGCTCATTAATTAGTACTTCAATAATCTTACTGGTTAGTGTGCCCGTTGCATTTGCTTCTCCTGGGGGTTGGTCAGCGAACAAGTAATATTTTTCGGTACATCGATATGGATTGGATTAGTCTGGTTGGTTGGTGGGTATCCTTAATTCTCTTATCTCTTGAACCTCTTCGTTCTTGATACAAAAATGAAATGAAACGACCCTCCCCTAATTCTTTTCCTCCCATCCGTAAAGAAAACAAAGCTAATATTAATAGTCATTATAGTTACCAAGATCCAACCTCTTTTGAGACAAAAGAATGAGATTTAGCGGAGACAGGATTTGAACTCGTGACTAAAAGGTTATGAGCCTTGTGAGCTACCAAGCTGCTCCACCCCGCGAAGAGGAGAACTATGAACTAATAGACAAAGAAAGATTGAATGCGCGCCCCTATAACCATATCTTTACAAATAGAATAGTCAAGATTTATACAGAGAATGGTAAAGAAAGAAAGAAAGGGGGTCCTGATCATAGAAATGAATAGAAAGGGCTATTTGAATCCTTGATCTTCTTCCTTCCCCCAGGCAACAAGCATGCATGAACCATTTCCCGAAGTATAAGTCAGTATGTGTCCAGATAGCCCAAAGAAAGTCTCGATTGTTAGCTCTCGGTCTTCCGGTGAAAAAACAACGTCGGTCGATGAAGACGTGTGGGTGCACTATTACGCGGTGGGGATTGTCACTTGCCATGAATTTCCCATTTCTCACTCAAGGATGGAACTTTGCTTATTTCTTTTTTTAAGGATGGACGAATCAGATTTGTGTTCCAATTTTTCCCTCTTCTTCTCCCTCTCCCTATTACACTTTTCCTTGCCATAATGATTCCATTCCTAGTAGTATCAATGATACAAGTCAGATCCTAGATGTAGAAATATAAGAAAGAAGATCCCCTTCTCCAAAGAGATGAGATTTGATAGGATACAACACATACAAAATGAACCAAATTAGCCTGATGTAGAGGCAGAAAGCCGCTTAAGTCAATATATAACCTACGGAAAAGGGGGCTAATCCAACAAATCTTGCACAATGGAAAGAAAGAGTCACTGGGTTGGTTCTCTCTCAAATCAAATTAGCCAAGGGTGTGCGTTCGTGAGCCCACACTAAAGTTTCAATCAATTCTTCTTACCAATATCCCCCCGCCAGGAAATTCATAATAGAAATCCAGTAGCCCAAACAAGATGTCCAAATAAGAACATTCGCGCCCCCTGACTGATAAACTATTCATACCAACAAGGATTAATTCTAATTATCCCATTGAGAAGTTGTGAAGAGTTTAACCATAAAGAATCTCTTAACCATCCCAGCAAATAAGTAAGGGAAAGATGAATGAAACTGTGAAACGTTACCCTGCCATACACAATGTGATGTGCTTCCAGTGCCAATCTAAAGTAGCCAATGGTATTTCACATCTAGAAAACGGCCAAAGGCGTCTCAAGCTGAAATATAACAAGTACCACCTCGTCCCAGACCAAGGAAAACTATAACCAAAATCCTTTTTATCCGGCATTCATTTGGAACCATGTCCATCTAAAGCACCTTTTACTAAGATCAATGTAGTTATATGTAACCCTAAAGCAATAGCATGATGAACCAATCAGTCTCCGGGCCCTATTGGGAAGAATAGTGCATTACTATTTAACAGCATTGAACGTCAGGCCTTTTGTTGAAGATAAAAGGACATCGAACCTATATTCAGTTTGACCATGAGCAGATTGAATCTATTGGGCAAATATGGGTGTCGATTAAGATTTCTTTCTCCGGAGTACCAAAAGCAAGCATGACATCATTATGAACGAACCTAAAGCCCCAAAGTATGGAACCCCCCAGAAAAAGGCTGGCCCAACTTCAATGGGATATATATATGATAGCTTCTTTTCTTTATGGTCTAACATTCTTTCCAATACATTACATTATTCTCATTCTGTTTGGTATTGTAATCTCTAGAATATAGCTCCATGAGAAAAAGCTCCTGTCTGTCATAATTCATCCTGCTATGTATTGGTGATGGGTATATAACGCAGCTTGAGTAGAGTAGTCGAGTCGTCTTCTTGTGCTATGAACGCATAAGAAGGTAAAGAGTACATGTGTTGAGCTACCAAGGAAGTCAGTAATGTAATCTAATAACCCCTAAAGAGGCTAAAGTAAGGCCTAATTGAAAATGAAGAGAATTATTGATTGTGTCATAACTTTATGTCCACGCCCAAATCGTCCCCCGAATATGTGCTTCTAAAAGATCTTTTATACTTTGTCCAATCCCGAAGTTAGTTCTATCTATACATATGACCAGCAACAAGAAAAAAGAAATGCAATAGCTAAATGATGATGAGCCATATCAGTCAGCTAGAAACTTTGCGGATGGAGAATCCTAGAGAAAGAAGGGTTAGAATGGCAGTTCCTGCTCCTTCGGCAGTACCAAATCAATGATTATTTGAATCGGGTGAGCATAAAGATTACACTGACCCAGCTAAAGTGGTCCTAATCCTTGGGGATGTGGCAATATGATAAGAAAAGGAACCACTGCAAGGGAAGTAAGATTCGGATTATCTTGTTGATCGAATATCTCAAGACAAGAACATTGTTTGAGATTCGAATCACTCCACAAGCAAGATCGATCATGTCTAGCTTGAATGATTCTTGTTGATCAAATATCTCAAGGCAAGAACACTTCCTTGAGATTCGAATCACTCCACAAGCAAGATTGATCATGTCGAGCTTGAATGATTCTACATGCAACCTAAACTACATAGAATTGCAAAGAAACTTAGCCATTGGCTAAAGAGGAGCACAAATGCTTCTTTTACTATATTTTTCAAGTCTCTTACACATACAACATACATGGCTCAAAATGAAACTACTAAAGTCATTCCAAGAGTTGTAACATTCATACTTAATGGCCATAATTAACCATTATGTAATTGTAACCTATAGTAAATAAAGTCTTAAAATACATAAATGAAATACAATAACTCTAAATTGTAACCCACCCAAAATTTATAACAATCAAACTTCATTCTTCTTCAATGTGGCATGAATCAACATCTTTTGATAATTTTGACAATCTTTTCTTCACATCTTCATTGAAGTATATTGTATGATTGATGTCTTTTGATTCATATCATTCTTCACTTCTTCAAGAGGATTCGTCCTCGAATCTATTTGTCAAACTTTGCTGCAAAAAATAAGTTATGGAAATACAAAGAACCTCACAACACTCTCTCACGTGTATACACTCAAGGAATTTTAGGCCACTCTGTTTGCACTCATTTACACAAATGAATCTCTCATCCTCACCTCTCAAATTTTCTAGTAGAGCCCATATTTGAATTTTTTTATTTATTTTGGGTGTATTAAAAACTAAAAAGATAAAAACAAATTGAAAAGAAATGCAAAGGAAACATATATCCGATCTTGAGCCTTAAGCTCTGATACCAAATGATAAGAAAAGGAACCACTACAATGGGAGTAAGATTCGGATTACCTTGTTGATCGAATATTTCAAGGCAAGAACATTGTTTGAGATTCGAATCACTCCACAAGCAAGATCGATCATGTCTAGCTTGAATGATTCTTGTTGATCAAATATCTCAAGGCAAGAACACTTCCATGAGATTCGAATCACTCCACAAGCAAGATTGATCATGTCGAGCTTGAATGATTCTACATGCAGCCTAAACTACCTAGAATTGCAAAGAAACTTAGCCATTGGCTAAAGAAGAGCACAAATGCTTCTTTTTACTATATTTTTCAAGTCTCTTACACATACAACATACATGGCTTTATATAGCCTCAAAATGAAACTATTAAAGGCATTCCAAGAGTTGTAACATTCATACTTAATGGCCATAATTAACCATTATGCAATTGTAACCTATAGTCAATAAAGTCTTAAAATACATAAATGAAATACAATAACTCTAAATTGTAACCCACCCAAAATTTATAACAATCAAACTTCATTCTTCTTCAATGTGGCATGAATCAACATCTTTTGATAATTTTGACAACCTTTTCTTCACATCTTCATTGAAGTATATTGTATGATTGATGTCTTTTGGTTCATATCACAATACGTCTAAGAAATTCTTCCAACATATTCTCCCCTGGATGCAGGAATAGCGACATGGCTGAAATGGCCTGTCCAAGCCAAGGAACTGACTCCAAATGAATAGTCCTGACAAATGATGATTGAGACGAGATTCGGCATTTTGAAACCACGAAAGGCTCGCTTTCGATTTCGGTTGTAGGTGTAACCAACCTGCTATGAAAGATATGGCAGAAAGAAAGAATAGAAAAAGAAGAGCTCCCCTCCAATATAAAGATCCCCCTTAGTACGTAACCCGATTGTATACCACCACTGAGAAAGAAAGAAACACCAGAATAAGTGATATTCACTGGGAGCACCCCCTCGAGTAAAAGCTTTTTCGGTTGACCGAGGATCCCAAATTGCAAATAGGTCTTACATGGAAAGGGTCTTGCTTGTACCCATGATTCAAAATTGCCTTGCCAAGCTACATGAAAGAGATTTACAGAAGTATACACATACAAATTCTTGCTAATTGCCCGAAATGCGAAGGAAGCAAAAAGATGATGATAAAGACGTTCTTCAGTAATATCATCATGCCTTTCGAAGTCAGGCGCAATAGCAATACCAAATTAAATACCACGAGTAGTGGGGTCCTGAGTTAAGCCTTGGCTAAACCTTGGAAATCCTAGTGCCATAATGCAAATTCTCCTAGCCATTATCCGACTGCAATAATTCTTGTTAAGAAGAGAAAGAGCGCCTATGTTGTGGCAATTCCACCCAGAAGGTAAGGTAATGGATGGGTTACTCCTACAGCACGTCCTTGGACAATGCTCAATCAAGGCTCTAGGCTGAGAGTAGCAGGAGCAACTTTTCATTGATTATGAGCCCAAACCGCTGGATTCAATAAGTTCTTGCCAATAACCACGCCTATAGAATAGAAAGATGAAACTCAAAACCCATACCAAAATGAGCACCTAGGAAAAACGAACGGGCCATATGCGGATAATGAAGAAAGAAGAACCATAAGACTGAATTACCTGGCATGCCTGTGCCTATAAGAAATCGCGAAGCCTCCCATTAATAGTAATGATGGAACTCTGCGCAAAGTTTCCTCCCGTAATATGAGTTACTACCCCTTGATCACTTACACTACTCCAAACATCTGACTGCATTTTCCACTATAAATGGCAGGCATATTACTTACTACTAAAATGGAATTGTCCATCCAAAATATCCCTAAGAAGACATGATCCCAAGCAAGCGGATACTTGACATCTACCCCCTCTTCCCGGCCCAATCACAAGGGAAACGAAACCCAAAATTAGATTTGATTTGCTTTATCCGGTATTAAACGCGAGCTACGAGAAAATGGAACCCCTTGAAGGAGTATCAATACCGTTACATGAATCGTAAATGCCTGACTATGATGTACCAAAGAATCTGCGGCTCCTACCGGAATAGGTAACAAAGCCACTTTGCCGCCCACTGCCACTAAATCACCACCCCCCCAAGTCAAACTGGTGCCTGTTGTTGGACCTGGGGCCATTATACTAGGTGCTAAAGCATGGGTGTTTGTAGCATGGGTGTTGTTAGGGGTATCAGGCACTCATGGTATCATTATGAATATACCAAAACTGTGAAAGCCTCAAAATATCCATACCCTCCCAGTTGAGATGTGATATGATTGCATCGCGATGCCTAAGTCCACGAGATCTAATAAATCGTTGTTTGTAGCGAGTAGTTGGATCATAGTCTCTTACCATCCATAAAAATGCATGCATGCGCGGCAGCACCAAGAGAAATCTACTGTGATGTGTGAACCATGAAAGTTGTGTCCCATAATCAGTAGCTAGGGATAAGGGGGCATCGCATACATATGGTGAGCTACAATAATGGTGAAAGAGCCTAACTTAGCTAGGTGGAATAGATAATGGAGCATGGCATTACGTTGTTAGGATCTCATATAGTTCTTTATGACCCTGGCCTGTAAATGGACCTTGATGAGCCTCCCTCTCAAATATCTTTTATACCCTGACCAATGCCCCAGTTGGTCCTATCTATACATGAGACATGCTATCAGGAAAAGAATAGTAATAGCTAAATGAGTGCAATATCGGTTAACCATAGACCACCGGTTACTGGGTCTAATCCTCTGTGAAAAGTCAGAAATTCCTCTTTGACCAATTCCAAGTGAAAAATGGGGTTGCTCCCTCTGCTTTACTAGAAGAAAGTTGCGCCAAAAGATCCTGATTCAAGAGAAATTCATGAGGAAGTGGAATCTCTTTAGGATCTACTCCAGCATCATTTATAAATTGGTTAATCGGTAAAGATAGGTGTACTTGATGTCCCGCCCAAGAAAGAGCCCCAAGTCCTAGCAGACCCGCTACGCTAAATGGTGATTGAACATGGATTCTACATCTTGCAAGCCAATTTTGGAGCAGCCTTGTGATAATGAAACCAACCGGCAAAAAGCATTAAGGCTGAAAAGACTAATGCACCAATTGCCGTACAATAAAGTTGTAATTCACTAGTTATTCCAGATGCTCTCCACATCTGAAAAAACCTAGAGGTTATTTGTATTCCTCGAAACCCCCCGCCTACATCACCATTCAATATTTCTTGGCCCACTATTGGCCAAACCACCTGGGCACTAGGGCCAATGTGAGTAGGATCGCCTAGCCATGCTTCATAATTGGAAAAGGAGCACCGTGGAAATACATCCCACTCAGCCAAACAAAGAAAGAAAGATGATGGAGAGTTGGTCAAAATGCGCACTAAAGACTTTTTTCGAGAGATCTCCTCCAACTAGTATGGCTATCGAAATCGTGAGCATCAACATGAAAGAAGGTTCCAAATCAATCCAAGCGGTAGTATCCCCTTAGCTATTGTTCGTTCTAGAGAAATGACCCGGTCTGGCTGGCCCATTCCTCGAAAGAAGGTTTTACGCCCTATCTACCCCAATTTTGACTTCTGGTTCCGGCTAACGAATAATCACTCATGCACCTGGAGTCCTCCTTGTTCCGGACAACACATACAAAGAGCCCCGCCAATAGTGAAGTAATTCGTGAACCTATGAGAGATTTTTATACTGAGTTTCTTTCTCTGTCTCTGCTATCTCCCATTTTGGTTTTAGTTATTCACTAGAGCAATTATGATCTGGAAGTGGATCCAGAGCAAGTGTTTGGATTTATTATGCCATAGCCAAGAGGCGCTCAACGGATCTTTTGAATCTTATCAACACTTTATATAAATAGAATTAGCTTTTTATCAAATGGATTCTCTAATCTATCTCTGTATCGTTTAACCTTATACCAAAGGAAATTGAACGATCTTGCTTGGTTCTTCCCTGCTTGAGAAATGATCTCTTTTAGTTGATTTGACTGATGCGGACAACAAACTATAACAAATAGACAAATTGCTAACTAATAATACTAGTGAAATATAATGGAATAGCTATGAAAGAAAGAGAGAGAGAGTTTTCTTATTTGAAAGGCCTTGTGATCTTCAACCAATTTTCTGCTTCAATAGAATTACCGGGAGTCATTGATATAGTATAGCTTGTTTCCAATACTCAGTGGCTTGATTAAATCAAGCCTCCGCAATTTCCGAATCTCCCTATCGAATGGCCGGCCTGTTCTCCCTGGTCAGAATAGGCAGGTAAATTCCTTCCTTCCCTTAGAACCGTACTTGAGAGTTTCCTACCTCATACGGCTCAACCAACAAAGAGTCAATTCTTTTGCTGTCCAAACCATATCGAATCTAATTGAATGAAATTTCTCATAGATCTAGTAGCCTTCTTCTCGAGTTATAAGCAAAAGAGGTGAATTATATAAGTTTCAAACTTCTTGCTGAATAATGAAATATGTTTGATCTTTTCTCCCACCTGAAGAGGAATAAAGCATAGCCATTCCACTATCCTTACAATTTGATGAAAGATAATTATCATCTAGGTTTCATCTATCAATTGATATAGAATCCTTGAACAAAGCCTTTCTTTCATAAGACGGAAAAGACTGACTGACTGTCTTTGGGATCTGATGCTACACCGCTGCTCAATATGGTCTGGTATCCACCCTATTACATATTCGTAAGTAGATTCCTTCATTTTGATCTTATAGGCATAGCAAGAAATAAGTAAGTTGTTTTGATTGTATCGGCCAAAAACCTGACTAATGGATCTTTACAGTGTTTTTTCTATCAATTAGATCCTTTCTCCATAGAATCAACTATCTGCCCCATGCAATGTGGCATGGCTCGCTCCTGACTCATTGAGGAAGGGGCACGGTCAGAGATTCTGTGAAGGACCCTAAAGCAAGTGAATTTGTCCTAACCAAAGAAAGTAGATCTATCGATTACGTTCATCTCATAAAGATGTTCCTTTTCACTCCTAAATTGAAACAAGCAAAACTAAACGACAATAACATAACTCCTAGCGCAAAAGAGTAGCCGCTGGCCTATGCTATTTTCTTTCCTATAGAGCTTGGGCCCACGCACAAACTCCTATCGAAAAGCTAGTAAGTAGCCTTTTTCTTTCTATAGCTTCAAAGCCAAAGAGGATGTTTCTTCTGATTGGAAGGTTTCCGCTGTAGCAGTAAAGAAGAAGGAAATTTCTGCTGCTAAAGAGTTGTTTCAATACCAAAGGAGTGAACTTTGCTGTCAAGGTTATAGAAGTGCATCACAAGTTTCTAGAAAATGAAAGAAAGAATAATAAAGGGGTTTAATAGTATATAGAACGCCCGCTTACTCCCATCTCCTCTTATGTCCAAGAAAATAATGATCTCATCTTGATAAATTGCGCATTGATCAGGGTTTCGAATGTCCAGACGACTTTCTTCAACCGCCCCTATTCCACTAGAGATAATCAAAGTTCAGGTTCTTCCTCTTCCCCTCAGCCAATTCCCGACCGCTTTCCCACCTTAATATCAAGGAAGCCCACCCCAGTATCATGAACGCAGAGCGCCGACTGTAACAGTAACAATCGTGATGCTGTCTCGTAACAGAAAGACAGAAAGAAATGAAGTTCCATATCTTTTTCTCAAGGGTGAGGTTTGGAACCCAGTCACTTTACACCTAGTGGGAGTTATTGAATAGCATAGCTCTGATCCATTGAAGAAAAAAGAAATGAATCGAATAGGAACTCTCATTGACCTACTTAACTCAGTGGTTAGAGTCTGATATACGGCATCGGTTCACGATCCAATAGTAGCGAAGCCGAGGTTCTTGCTACAAGACCAAGACTTGGAAGGAAGGAAGAACGGGCAAGCATTTCCATACATTTCTATAGAGCAAAGGAAAGGGGAAGCTCGCAGAGCTTTCTCGATGTTTTAGAAGGGAGACGGGGCTTTTATCCGAAACCATCGCCTTATTGCACACAAACAAAAAAAAGAAAGCACTGCACCCTATTAGGTTGATAGGGAAAACTAAGGTCTTACCTTTACAAACAAAGGGCGCTATAGGACTTGACTAAGAGTTTTGAAAGGAGAGGGGAGAAGCAGTAAGACGGAGTTTACAATGAAAGAATAACGAACCAGAACAAGAATTAAGTAAGGAGAAAGATCAGAGACCGTAAAGGAGAGGGGATAAGAGAAGTAGCGAGACTGTAACGAAGAGAAAAATAACTTTGAATTTGAAGAACCTGTAAAGGAGAGGGGAGAGTGAGACCGATAGGTTCAGGAGTAGGAGACACACCGTATGGGTTTTTGTAGGAGCAAAGAGACCTACAGAAAGAAGGGAATGAGGTAAGAGAAGCAACGAGATCGAAGGGAGAGGAAGAGGGAAAGTGATATGATATGGAACCACTACAAGGGGAGTAAGATTCGGATTACCTTGTTGATCGAATATCTCAAGGCAAGAACATTGTTTGAGATTCGAATCACTCCACAAGCAAGATCGATCATGTCTAGCTTGAATGATTCTTGTTGATCAAATATCTCAAGGCAAGAACACTTCCATGAGATTCGAATCACTCCACAAGCAAGATTGATCATGTCGAGCTTGAATGATTCTACATGCAACCTAAACTACATAGAATTGCAAAGAAACTTAGCCATTGGCTAAAGAAGAGCACAAATGCTTCTTTTTACTATCATTTTTCAAGTCTCTTACACATACAACATACATGGCTTTATATAGCCTCAAAATGAAACTACTAAAGTCATTTCAAGAGTTGTAACATTCATACTTAATGGCCATAATTAACCATTATGTAATTGTAACCTATAGTAAATAAAGTCTTAAAATACATAAATGAAATACAATAACTCTAAATTGTAACCCACCCAAAATTTATAACAATCAAACTTCATTCTTCTTCAATGTGGCATGAATTGAAACATCTTTTGATAATTTTGACAACCTTTTCTTCACATCTTCATTGAAGTATATTGTATGATTGATGTCTTTTGGTTCATATCATTCTCCACTTCTTCAAGAGGATTCGTCCTCGAATCTATTTGTGAAACTTTGCTGCAAAAAATAAGTTATGGAAATACAAAGGACCTCATAACACTCACTCACGTGTATACACTCGAGGAATTTTAGGCCACTCTGTTTGCACTCATTTACACAAATGAATCTCTCATTCTCACCTCTCAAAATTTGAAATAGAGCAAAGATTGAATTTTGAATTCTAGGTCGATTGAAAATTAAAAAGATAAAAATAAATAAAAATCAAATTGAGAAGAAACGCAAAGGAAACATATATCCGATCTTGAGCCTGAAGCTTTGATACCAAATGATATGATATGGAACCACTACAAGGGGAGTAAGATTCGGATTACCTTGTTGATCGAATATCTCAAGGCAAGAACATTGTTTGAGATTCGAATCACTCCACAAGCAAGATTGATCATGTCGAGCTTGAATGATTCTACATGCAACCTAAACTACATAGAATTGCAAAGAAACTTAGCCATTGGCTAAAGAAGAGCACAAATGCTTCTTTTTACTATCATTTTTCAAGTCTCTTACACATACAACATACATGGCTTTATATAGCCTCAAAATGAAACTACTAAAGTCATTTCAAGAGTTGTAACATTCATACTTAATGGCCATAATTAACCATTATGTAATTGTAACCTATAGTAAATAAAGTCTTAAAATACATAAATGAAATACAATAACTCTAAATTGTAACCCACCCAAAATTTATAACAATCAAACTTCATTCTTCTTCAATGTGGCATGAATTGAAACATCTTTTGATAATTTTGACAACCTTTTCTTCACATCTTCATTGAAGTATATTGTATGATTGATGTCTTTTGGTTCATATCAGAAAGGAATTCTCATCATTTTATTAGGGAGAAGAATCAGAGGAGAGGAGCGAAGCAACGAGACCGTAAAATAGTTCAACCCTTGTTTATAGAAGAGTTAATGAATTAACTACTGAATGACCCTATTTCCCTTGTTTACAGTTCGTTCAATCAAAGACCTATTCTATTTACCGAGTAAAAGAGTGAAAGAAGGTTTGGTTCGTTCAGTAGTTCTGTCTCATTCATAAAGAAAGAGTGTTTACAGTTCTTCAATCAGGTTCAGGATCATTAATCTTGAGTTGAGTGTTGGAAGTTCAAGAATAAATAGATGTAGGTTCAGTAGTTCAGGGAAGGGACATATCGGTTCAGTCGCTTCTCTTCTCTTTCTTGAATGAGATGATGATGATTCTTTAACCTATACATACTTTGAAGTCTCATTCTTGTTTCATTCTCTTCATTCATTTACTCTTGATTGAATTTGATTCTGAATGAATAATAGGGTCAGGTAATATCGAATCAGTAGCTAATTCATTGACTATTTCAGGATTTCATTCATTGATTCAAACACTGTTCAATCTCATTCATGTTTCATTCTCTGATTCTTCTTCTTCTTCCGGTTCCTGTTCCGGATTTCATGAAAGAATAAATGGGTTCAGGGTCAGGTAATAAAAGAAAGCTAGAAAGGCTAAGACAGACAGAGAGGAGCGAAGGATAATTAATGTTGTTTCGTCTTGAAAGCGAGAGGAAAGAAAAGCAAAGAGAAGAGATCTCGTTCAATAAAAGAGCTACTGAATGAACCAACCCATTTACTGAGTGAAAGAATCCATAGGGGAAGGGAGAGTCAAAGGCAGAAGACGAAGACAGAGGTCACAGTTCTTCAAGTTATTGAGTTCAGGCAATGGAATAGCTTTACCGAGTTCACTCTCATTCATCTTGAGTATTTATTGTTCAGGGAGAGTCAATTCAATTCTCAGCTGCTTTACCTACTTTACCTCCTTCAATAAGGCAAGCAAGGGAATGGAGGAAAAGATTCAAGTTCAGTAGTTCAGGATCATGAATGTTGATTCTTCAAGAAATTCATTCTCTGATTCTTCTTCTTCTTTTCTTCTCGTCAGGGGAAGGTGAACAATTTCATTCATTTACGAGACGGGAAAGTGCAGGGAAAGGAATATCAGAAAAGAAAAGGTTCTGGTTCTGGGGAAGAAGTTCAGTCTCTCTCATTAATTGTGACGAGGTGAATGAGCTTCTCTTTCTTCATTTAATTCGGTTACAGTGAAAGAAGAAATAGGAAATAGGTATAGGTCAGGTAATTGAGTATAAGGGGAAGGAGTTCAGTTCGTTCACTCTCATTCATCTTGCCCTGATTGAATGAATTTACTCGACTGGAAAGTAAGCTAATTCATTAACACTGTAAAGGGAATAGAGTCAAAGGTTACGGAGCTTTACCTTCCTCTCATCCAGCCGCTTTACTGAGTGTACTGTGTTTGTGAATAAATAGGTTTCGGAGCTCAGCCACTTTACATTACAGTTCAATCCGGTTCAGGTTCAGGAGCTTTACCCCTTTTTGACTCTCCTCTCCTGTTTTTGTTCCAGTGATTGATTGATTGAATTGAAAGAAAGAATAAATGGGTTCCGGTTCAGTAGTTCAGTCTCAGGAATCTTCTCTTGCTTGATTCTTGACTTTCAACACTTTCTGGTTCAAGATTGAATGCATTGAAAGAATATGCTTTACCGAGTTTACTGTTCAAGAAGGGAAGGGAAGAGAGTATAAGGAGCTTGACCTTCAGATCATCCTGTTTACCTCGTTCAATCTGTCTCATTAATATTGAGTCTTGGCTTTCCTTCCTCTTCAGTCGCTTGACCTTCTTCGAATAACTCACGATAACGAAATTTACCTCAAGAATGAAATGAAGGAAAAAATAGGGAGAGGACAAATCTTTCTTTCATTTTCAGAGTCCCCAAAATCAAAAGAAAGCAACAGAGAAGAGACCGGCGTTGAGTCTTGACTTGAAACACTTTCTTTTGGAGAGTAAATTCATTAGCTGCAGCGACTTTACCTTGTTCAAGACTGAGTTCAATCAGGTTTAGGATCAGAGAAAGAAGCAGAGGTTCAGGATCATTCATCTTTATTACAGGAGAAGAGTGAAAGAAGAAAAAAGAGTTTACCTCAGTTACAGTGAAATCCGGTCAGGTAATAAAGTCAAAGTTCAGTCAGGGGGAGGAGAAAGAATCAATCAATAGTAAAAGTAGTTCACTCTCATTCTTGTTGAGTAGTCTTGACTTCCTCTTCAATCACCTATTCTATTCTATTTAGACTGAGTAAAAGAGTGTTTGAAGGTTCAGACAGAAGTAATAATAGTCCAGCCAGGAGGTTACAGTGAAAGAAAGAAGAAGAATCAGAATCATATTCGAGACCGTATAGGTTCAGGTTAAGGATAGGAGCGGATCATCCAGCCTATTTACTTACCTTGTCTTTGAATTAAGAGGGCGCTAGCAACGGTAAGCTTTACCGAGTTCAAGAGTGAAAGAAAGAAGGAAGAAGACCCTTTACCTTGTTTAATGTTCGTGTTTCAATAGTTCAAACCGAGTTCAATGCCCTAAAAAATAGGGACAAGTCATTGAGTTTACCGAGTTTACAGTGAATAAATAGGTTTAGGTCAGGTCATATCGGTTTCGGTTCCGGTTTGTTTCAAAGCTGCTAATTCATAGATTCTTTCAAACACAGTAAAAGCATAGGTGTAGGATTGAATTCATTGACTCGACTAGAAAGGAATATCTTCTTCCATTCTCGTCAGGTGAAGGAAGGTTCAGTCAAAGCAAAGGGTGTCGGTTTCGTCGTCGTCTTCTTTTCTTTACTCCTATAAAGAGGTGATTTTTCTTCTCTTTCTTTCTCTTCGTTTACAGTTAATACGTTCCGGAATAGAGTCAAAGGGGAAGGTTCCTATCATCCAGCTGCTTTACCTCGTTCAAGAAGAATAGTTAGTCCAGGTTCAAGCAAAGAGTCTTTGTTTACAGTTCAATCAATAAGAAAAAGAAGAAATAGGTAAGAAGTTTTCATGGTCTTGCAAGTTTCTACCGTAGGTTTATTAAGAATTTTAGTACAATTGCTTCACCCTTGAATGAACTTGTTAAGAAAAATGTATCATTTATATGGGAAAAAGATCAAGAACTTGCTTTTAATACTTTGAAAGAAAAATTGAGTTCTGCTCCCTTGCTTGCATTACCTAATTTTGAGTCTACTTTTGAAATTGAATGTGATGCTAGTGGAGTAGGGATAGGTGTTGTATTAATGCAAAATCAAAGACCTTTGATGTTCTTTAGTGAGAAGTTGACTGGTGCATCTTTGAGGTATCCAACTTATGACAAAGAGCTTTATGCTTTGGTTCGTGCATTGCAAACCTGGCAACATTATCTTTGGCCTAAGGAGTTCATTATTCATACGGATCATGAAAGTTTAAAGCATTTGCGAGTACAAAATAAACTCAACAGACGACATGCTAAGTGGTTAGAATTTATTGAAACATTCTCTTATGTCATAAAATATAAACAAGGTAAGGAGAACATTGTTGCAGATGCATTATCACGAAGGTATGTCCTCCTCAATACTTTGAATGCTAGGTTGTTGGATTTTGAACACATAAATATAAACAAGGTAAGGAGAACATTGTTGCAGATGCATTATCACGAAGGTATGTCCTCCTCAATACTTTGAATGCTAGGTTGTTGGGTTTTGAACACATAAAGGATTTGTATCAACATGACATGTTCTTTGCTCCTTTTGTTGAATCTTGTGAAAAAGGACTCGTTGTGGATAATTACTTGTTGTTAGATGGATTTTTGTTCCGAAAAGGCAAACTTTGCATACCATCTTGTTCCATCCGTGAGCTACTTGTGAGGGAAGCTCATGGAGGTGGTTTAATGGCACACCATGGAGTTTCTAAAACTTATGATATGCTCTCTGAACATTTTTTTTGGCCTAAAATGAGACATGATGTTCATAAAGTTTGTGCTCGTTGCATAGCATGTAAACAAGCTAAGTCTAGGCTTCAACCACATGGTTTATACTCCCCATTACCGGTTCGTAATGGTCCTTGGATTGATATATCAATGGATTTTATTTTAGGTTTACCTAGGACTAGGAAAGGTTATGATAGCATCTTTGTTGTGGTTGATCGATTTAGTAAAATGGCTCATTTTATTCCTTGTCACAAAACTGATGATGCAAAACATATTGCAGACCTGTTCTTTAGGGAAGTTGTACGATTGCATGGCATTCCTAAAAGCATCGTTAGTGATCGTGATGTAAAATTTTTAAGCCACTTTTGGCGTGTTTTATGGGGTAAATTAGGAACTAAGCTAATATATTCAACTACTTGTCATCCTCAAACGGATGGACAAACTGAAGTTGTTAACAGAACCATGACTGCTATGCTTAGGGCTATTATTGATAATAATCTTAAGACTTGGGAGGATTGTTTGCCCTTTATAGAATTTGCATATAATAGGGTTGTTCAAAGCACTACTAAATGCACACCTTTTGAAATTGTTTAAGGCTTTAATCCTTTATAGAATTTGCTGCCCATACCGTCAAAAGAGTTTGTGAATTTTGATGCAAATGCCAAGGTTGAGTTTGTTCATAAACTTCACAAGCAAGTGAAAGAACAAATTGAGAAACAAAATTCCAAGGTTGCCACCCGAATTAATATAGGACGTAAGTTTGTCATCCGCAAGCCAGGAGATTGGGTTTGGGTGCATTTCCAAGAAGAAAGATTTCCTACTCAAAGAAAATCTAAGCTTTTACCACGAGGAGATGGACCTTTTCAAGTTCTTGAGCGTATCAACGACAATGTTTATAAAATTGATTTACCAGGTAAGTACGGTGTTAGTACAACTTTTAATGTTGTTGATTTGAGTCCTTTTGATGTAGGTGATGGCTTTGATTCGAGGACGAATCTTTTTCAAAAGGGGGAGAATGATATGAACCACGACCAAGGAATTTCCATACCTGAAGGTCCAATTACAAGGACGAGAGCTAAGAAGCTACAACAAACCTTATACAGTTATATTCAAGCTATGGTGAGCTCATCAAAGGAAATTCTAGAAGACAAGTGCATTTAATTCATCTATTTCTTGAAGCTCAACTTTGCACAACATATAAGGGAGGTCTCCAACGTCTTCTAGAATTTCCTTTGATGAGCTCACCATAGCTTGAATATAACTGTATAAAGTTTGTTGTAGCTTCTTAGCTCTCGTCCTTGTAATTGGACCTTTAGGTATGAAAATTCCTTGGTCGTGGTTCATATCACCTATTCTATTCTATTTAGACCGAGTAAAAGAGTGTTTGAAGGTTCAGACAGAAGTAATAATAGTCCAGCCAGGAGGTTACAGTGAAAGAAAGATGAAGAATCAGAATCAGATTCGAGACCGTATAGGTTCAGGTTAAGGATAGGAGCGGATCATCCAGCCTATTTACTTACCTTGTCTTTGAATAAAGAGAAGCGCAGCAACGGTAAGCTTTATCGAGTTCAAGAGTGAAAGAAAGAAGGAAGAAGACCCTTTACCTTGTTTAATGTTCGTGTTTCAATAGTTCAAACCGAGTTCAATGCCCTAAAAAATAGGGACAAGTCATTGAGTTTACCGAGTTTACAGTGAATAAATAGGTTCAGGTCAGGTCATATCGGTTTCGGTTCCGGTTTGTTTCAAAGCTGCTAATTCATAGATTCTTTCAAACACAATAAAAGCATAGGTGTAGGATTGAATTCATTGACTCGACTAGAAAGGAATATCTTCTTCCATTCTCGTTAGGTGAAGGAAGGTTCAGTCAAAGCAAAGGGTGTCGGTTTCGTCGTCGTCTTCTTTTCTTTACTCTCCTGTAAAGAGGTGATTTTTCTTCTCTTTCTTTCTTTTCGTTTACAGTTAATAGGTTCCGGAATAGAGTCAAAGGGGAAGGTTCCTATCATCCAGCTGCTTTACCTCGTTCAAAAAGAATAGTTAGTCCAAGTTCAAGCAAAGAGTCTTTGTTTACAGTTCAATCAATAAGAAGAAGAAGAAATAGGAAAGGGAGTTCCGTCTCATTCATCTTTCTTTCGTCTCCCTTCTGTCATTCTCGTCAGGTGAAGGAAGGTTCAGTCAAAGGTTTGAGGTTGAGTCTTTCAAAGCTGCTAATGAATTTCTTCTTGAACAACTGTAAGAATGAATCTTTTTGAGTCTTTCCACTTATGATTTAGAAGGGAGGGAGAGGTTAAGGAGTTTACCTAGTTCAATCTGTCAAAGGGTGTCGGGTGTCGGTTTCGTCGTCGTCGTCTTCTTTTCTTTTCTTTCCTGTAAAGGTTCTGAAAGTGAAGGAGTTTACCTAGTTCAATCAGTCAAAGGTTTGAGGTTGAGCCAATCAATTCTCTTTTCTTTACTCGACAGTAAAGGGAAGGAGTAAACAGACCTACAGAAAGAAGGAAAAGGTTTGAGCTTTCTTCTTTGACAGTGAAATCCGGGGGAGAGAGTCAATGAATTTGTTGAGTCTTTCTTTCATTTGTTGAGTCTGAAGAACCAAAGGAAAGCAAAGAGACCGAGTTGACAGTGAAATCCGGTCAGGTAATAAAGTCAAAGGTTACGGAGTGAAATCAGGTTCAGTAGTTCAGGGGTTTACCTCGTGTTTGAATAGTGAAACCCGAGTGAAAGAATAACAAACAATAAGGGAACAAGGCAAGGAGTTCACTCTCATTAATCTTTCATTGAGTCTTTCCTTCCGGTTCAGGAGTGCAAGCAGCAAGAAGGTCCAAGAGTTTACAAGCAAGAGAGGAATAGGGACAATTGAGAGAGAGATAGTTTACGAGGTTCAGTCTCATTAAAGGTTGAGTCTTAGTTTACAGTGAAAGACTAAATTCAGGGAGATTCTCATCCAACCTATTCCATCTGTCTCATTCATCGAGAGACTTGACTTCCTCATTACCGAGTTCAATCATGGACAGGAGAAAGAGTAGTTAAGTTAAAGAAGAAATAGGAAAAGGAGAATTCATAAGGAGGGAGAAAGAACCAAGTAGGGAGACTCGAACGAAGGAAGAGGATTTCATTCATTTACTCTCATGTAAAGAAAGGAGCGAAGACGAAGACAGAGTTAAAGAGTTCAATCAGGAAAAGAGGAGTGAGTTTAGTTCGTAAACTAGAATGAATCTTTCATCTTTGTTTACAGTTTGTTCAAGAATAACTCACAATCACTGACTGAAGGGAATAGGGGTTCCGGTTCCAGAGCTTGACATGATACCGGGAAAATAACCCAAAAAATAGGGAGAGGCATCAAGAAAATCATTAATGGTCCTTACAGGAAAAAGAGTGAAAGAAGGAAAAGGTTCAGGGTTGAGGTTGAGTAAGTAGGGAGAGGGGCGAAGCTGCGAGACTGTAAAGAAGAGGGGACTGAAAGCTTACCTTATTATTATGAGAATTTGGAAAAGGGGAAAGATGCAACTTTGGAATGTGGTCGGGGTCTGTGACATCAGATAGCCAGCAATAGAAGAATGAGCCAAAGAGCCTGAATCTAACTAGTTGATGGAGTCTGATTCAAAGAGTTTTTTTCGCATTTGGGCAGCGACAGCCCTCCACCTGCCTACGTAGGCACTGAAACTTTCATCACCTTTCTGACCTAAAGATCTTCGAGATCAGATCTTTTTGGTTTGATCGATGAACATTTGAGATAATTGCTCAAACGAGGCTAACTTAGAATGAGATAGTGATGTAAACCACCATTTCAGTGCAGGGCCCCTAAGACTCTTCTGGAACAATTAGATGTCAGTCCCTTCGTCTTTCTCTAAAGGGCAGACATCGGCACAATAGGCTTGTGGATGAGAGATGGGACAACCTTTTCCGTTGTCTTTTTCAAATTCCTTTTCACTGGGTGCAGGATAGATAAAGGGAAAAATCCCTGAATTTGGTGGAAAAACTGCCAATGCCTTGTGTTTTCTTCCAAAAATCCTCAACTTTCATTTATCCGCATACTCGTTCATCCCTGCTGGGGGAATGGGATTTGCCCATAAGCTAGAGGGGCTAGGTGGTTGGAGGTGAGCTAAAGTGGAATGACGGAGATTGGATGGCCTGGAAAGCTGGGTAGGGTTTGGGGTGAGCTGTGGGCTACATTAGATATAGGTTGAAATGGTGAGAGCTGAGATAACGATGATGTTTGAGAAGAAACCCGATGGTGCTGAGAATCAAGGAATGACAAAGTACTCCTTTCCTTACGGGGCTCATGGAGTAGCATATTTCGAAAGAGGGGCCAAAGAAAGATTCCAATTTCGGGCCTCAGTTTTTGCATCATGATCCACCTAATATTAGGTATTGGGACTGGCATATGGATTTTGAGAATGAATTGTTGGGAGGGGATGTGGATTTATGAAGGCGGATATGGGAGAACTAATGTTCGGAGGATTGTAGGAAAACGAAGGAGCTACTTGGGATTGGAGGAATGCCGAACGCATTGCAGACATGCCGGTGGATATGGTTTCTACTTCTTTCTTAGATTAGTCTTCCCATTATCTTCTCTAACCTAGTCAAATCAAGTATAACTAATTTCGAGGTTGTCGTGCTGACCGTACTAGTGTTGGGGGTGAGAACCGGTGTCAGCTCCCCCCTCCGACTCTTCTGACCGCTCCGAGACCGAGATCGGGTACGGATAGGGCTTTGAGTTACCTCTAGTCTCTTCCGTACCTGATTCTCAAATTTAGGTTGCGTGATGTCGAATTAGGATTGAAACCTAGTTCTGACTCAACGCAGACGTTGGCGCATCACTTTGACTTAAGTTACATATGCGCGCGAAGGTTTAGGCCAATTTTAGGCTCTTTTTCAATCTCAAATCATTTCTTCAGTGAACCCCCGAACAAAACATTGGCTAAATTGATTTCATTCGCATGAGAGGGCTTCCCAACAATCGAGGTGTCAAAGATCCTCATTTTGACCGTTCACTACTTTCCTTTCTTTCAATTGCTGGGGCTTGCCCTCCGTTGGTAAACCACCCAAACAATGCATTTCCAAATTACTCCCTTGTTGTCAAAATGAAAAGGAAAAGATGTTCTCGCTTATTAGAAGAATCGAGTACTCTGATTTAGAGCGTTCCAAAATCTAAGAAAAAGACAAGGAAGGCAAGCAGATATCTAAGAGCGAAACCACCTTCAAATTGAACAACCAACACACAAAGAAAAGAAAGATTGATTGAGACAAGTGTATGGTAGGCCAGAGGTACGCTTGCTTATAAAAAATGGAAATTGGTATGATAGCTTAGCTCTCTCTACTTTTTGCTGAAGCTATCGTGTCGTATGGATGGATGGGGTGCGGATGAGCCTATTTCTTCTCTTCTCTATTCTTTGGATCTTTTATGAAAGAAAAAAGTGGTGTCGTAAGTCAAAGTAGACGAATTGCTCGTGGTTTACTTAATTGGCCATAACGGCCAGCCGGCCTTCTTTCCTTTATGAGTGAGTTTGATAAAAGGACTAAACAAAGGGCTTTCGAGCTGCTCTTTCAATTGTCGCCTAATCTCCCAGTTGCTTAGTTTAGCTGCTCTTCGGCTTTCGAGAACAGGGCGTACTAGTTCTTGAGAGAGAAGACTAAAGAACCTACTAAAAAGTCCCGGGGACTGATTCTGACTGAAACAAGGCCAACTGCAACTCGATTGGAGGAAAGGGCTGCGAGGTAACCCCAAAAATCCCAGCTAGTTTGGGCTGGCACTTTTCATTCAGAAATTCATTTGTTCGAACAGGTAGGGTTTTCCTTCTTTTTGCTTTTCATTCCATGAAGGTCTTTTGAGAAAGAAGACAAGGTAGCTTGCTTACTTAGGGCTTGCGTGTCGGAAGAGGTCTTTCTTTGTTTGTTTGTTTTCCAAATTCTCTCTCTCATGAGCAGCCCGATCACGTTTGTTGAGCTCCTTCGTCCATGTTAAAAGCAAAGGGTATACTAATCAAAGTCATTCAAATTGGTGGGACTGGCTTCCTCCTTGTACAAGGACGGGGCTTAGTTAAGTAGAACCGTCGCTTGCTCGACGCATTCTTTTTTTCAACCTTATTATCGTAGCGTGAGTAGGCAGGACCAGTGAATTTCCCCTCGGTTGTTGATGTAGTTGCAAGAAGTTTGCTTGCTTTGATTTTGATTGAGTTGCTAGAAAGAATATATAACGTACTGCATTACATAGTGAAGGAGAGAGAATCAATCTGAAGTTTAGTAGACGCCCGGTTCACCAAGTTCTACCACAGTAGGGCCCAATCATATTCTCTCTCTGAGTTTGATCCTGGCTTAGAAAGAAGGAATGCTAGCTATATGATATGCTATACACATGAAAGTCGAACGTTGTTTAATAAAAACCTGCGCCCCAGATGCAGAAAGCTCTTTTTTATAGAGAGAGAGTCAAGGGGGCTGGGCGATTCTGTAACCGCAGGTAGCTCAAACCCGACAAGATGATGGCCGCGCACGAGACCACTTGTTGAGTCGGGGGATGCGAACCTGCCCTAAAAGACCTTCCGCGCTATCTTAAGGCGAAAAACTTCCATTTTGAGACCGCGACCCATCAGCACTTTCTCACTTCTTTAGTAAGATCAGTGTTCAATTCTCCAAGACTCTTTCTCTTTTTTCAGGGCTTGGGTACGAGAACATAATGTGAAGAAATCAAGGTCGAAGTTTAGACCGCTCACACTAGTTCGACCTATAGAAAAGATCATCAATTAGAGAGGAGACAACTCATTTATGATTCCAGCCGAGAAGACTAATAAAAGGAGAAGGATCAAGAATGTCATATATTTCAGGCGCTAGATCAGTTGCCGATAAACAAGTCAGAATTGCCTCAACCAAAATTGATGGAATTTGACCTAAAAAAGCCATTCAGGTTCGTTATCGATTAGGTATCAGTGGGAATATCAAGATCAAAGAGCTAACTAAGTCTCAGATCGACAAAATTGAACAAATGATAGGTCAAGATCACATTGTTCATTGGGAATTGAAGAGAGGAGAACGAGCAGACATCGAACGATTCATTTCTCTTTCTTGTTATCGTGGAATTCGTCATCAAGATGGATTTCCCTTACGCGGTCAACGAACTCATACTAATGCTAGGACTTGTCGCAAGCGAATTCGGAAATGAAATCAATCTACCGAAAGCCCTTGCTAAAATAAGGAGGTGCTATAGTATAGCTTGTTTCCAATAGTCAGTGGCTTGATTGAATCAAGCCTCCGCAATTTCCGAATCTCCCTATCGAATGGCCGGCCTGTTCTCCCCGGTCGGAATAGCCAGGTAAATTCCTTCCTTCCCTTAGAACCATACTTGAGAGTTTCCTACCTCATACGGCTCAACCAACAAAGAGTCAATTCTTTTGCTGTCCAAACCATATCAAATCTAATTGAATGAAATTTCTCATAGATCTAGTAGCCTTTTTCTCGAGTTATAAGCAAAAGAGGTGAATTATATAAGTTTCAAACTTCTTGCTGAATAATGAAATCTGTTTGATCTTTTCTCCCACCTGAAGAAGAATAAAGCATAGCCATTCCACTATCCTTACAATTTGATGAAAGATAACTATCATCTCGGTTTCATCTATCAATTGATATAGAATCCTTGAACAAAGCCTTTCTTTCATAAGATGGAAAAGACTGACTAACTGTCTTCGGGATCTGATGCTACACCGCTGCTCAATATGGTATGGTATCCACCCTATTACATATCCATAAGTGGATTCCTTCATTTTGATCTTATAGGCATAGCATGATATAAGTAAGCTGTTTTGATTGTATCGGCCAAAAACCTGACTAATGGATCTTTACGGTGCTTTTTTCTATCAATTAGATCCTTTCTCCATAGAATCAACTATCTGCCCCATGCAATGTGGCATGGCTTGCTCCTGACTCATTGAGGAAGGGGCACGGTCAGAGATTCTGTGAAGGACCCTAAAGCAAGTGAATTTGTCCTAACTAAAGAGGGTAGATCTATCGATTACGTTCATCTCATAAAGATGTTCCTTTTCACTCCTAAATTCAAGCAAGCAAAACTAAACGACAATAACATAACTCCTAGCCCAAAAGAGTAGCCGCTGGCCTATGCTATTTTCTTTCCTATAGAGCTTGGACCCACGCACAAACTCCTATCGAAAAGCTAGTAAGTAGCCTTTTTCTTTCTATAGCTTCAAAGCCAAAAGAGGAAGTTTCTTCTGATTGGAAGGTTTCCGTTGTAGCAGTAAAGAAGAAGGAAATTTCTGCTGCTAAAGAGTTGTTTCAATACCAAGGAGTGAACTTCACTATCAAGGTTATAGAAGTGCATCATAAGTTTCTAGAAAATGAAAGAAAGAATAATAAAGGGGTTGAATAGTATATAGAACACCCGTTACTCCCATCTCCTCTTATGTCCAAGAAAATAATGATCTCATCTTGATAAATTGCGCATTGATCAGGGCTTCGAATCTCCAGACGACTTTCTTCAACCGCCCCTGTTCCACTAGAAATAATCAAAGGTCAGGTTCTTCCTCTTCCCCTCAGCCAATTCCCGACCGCTTTCCCACCTTAATATCAAGGAAGCCCACCCCAGTATCATGAACGCAGAGCGCCGACTGTAACAGTAACAACCGTGATGCTGTCTCGTAACAGAAAGACAGAAAGAAATGAAGTTCCATATCTTTTTCTCAAGGGTGAGGTTTGGAACCCAGTCACTTTACACCTAGTGGGAGTTATTGAATAACATAGCTCTGATCCATAGAAGAAAAAAGAAATGAATCGAATAGGAACTCTCATTGACCTACTTAACTCAGTGGTTAGAGTCTGATATACGGCATCGGTTCACGATCCAATAGTAGCGAAGCTGAGGTTCTTGCTACAAGACCAAGACTTGGAAGGAAGGAAGAACGGGCAAGCATTTCCATACATTTCTATAGAGCAAAGGAAAGGGGAAGCTCGCAGAGCTTTCTCGACATTTTAGAAGGGAGACGAGGCTTTTATCCCAAACTGATATGAACCAAAAGACATCAATCATACAATATACTTCAATGAAGATGTGTAGAAAAGGTTGTCAAAATTATCAAAAGATGTTTCAATTCATGCCACATTGAAGAAGAATGAAGTTTGATTGTTATAAATTTTGAGTGGATTACAATTTAGAGTTATTGTATTTCATTAATGTATTTTAAGAGTTTTTATTTTAGGTTACAATTACATAATGGTTAATTATGACCATTAAGTATGAATGTAACAACTCTTGGAATGACTTTAGTAGTTTCATTTTGGAGCTATATAAAGCCATGTATATTGTATTTGTATGTGGACTTGGAAAATATAGTAAAAGAAGCATTTGTGCTCTTCTTTGGCCAATGGCTAAGTTTCTTTGCAATTCTATGTAGTTTAGGTTGCATGTAGAATCATTCAAGCTAGACATGATCGATCTTGCTTGTGGAGTGATTCGAATCTCAAACAATGTTCTTGCCTTGAGATATTCGATCAACAAGGTAATCTGAATCTTACTCCCCTTGTAGTGGTTCCTTATCTTAGTCAAGTAGAACCGGGTTGCGCTGCTGGATGCTCCGATCGTAAATCAATCAGGGCCATGCTGGTATGACTGAATATGCGTTAGAAAGGTCAATCCCTCCCCTACAACACCAAAAAAAAAAACCAGGCCGAACTTCTACACGCCCGCTTCCATAGAACAATATCGTGGCAACGTAGACCTAAGTGGTCATATTGGATCCTTGGGAACCATCACAAGTACGGCCGACCTATATTTGAACGAGAATGTCGTGTCGTCCAGCAAAGCCTAGAAGAAGGTGACTCTGCGCAGACAGCTGACTCCTTTTCAATAGAAAGGAATAGCCAAACCAACCCAGTTGGCTAGTCAATCTCAAAGATCTTATTTCCCGGCAAACTAGAGACAGACGACCACGGTCCCGACCTTACCAGCACTGGAGGTTTACTAATCAATGAACCCACGAAACCTACTTTCTTTTCTGACAAAATCACCCAAGCCTAACCGGTCACGACATCTTGTTGATATTGATTGAGTTGGACTTTCGTTGACTGAATCCATCCATAAACCTAGACCCCGCCAACCTTCGTAACCAAAGCGTCACGACCACATCAAAAGGGCACTTTTCAATTCTGAAGTCGGTGAGCAAGGAGGAGCACGTAGGAATGAATGCCGACCACTACATAAATAAGCCACTTGTGGCTGAGAGAAAGCGAGCAGCACCTTGTCTTGTACTAGCTAGCCTTTTTTCGCTGGTTGTTCTGTTAGTTGTAGCGCGTCTTCCCTCCTTCTCTCACTTCGGAAAGATTTAGCAGCATTTTCACGATATCGTTATGATCAATTAATGGGACTTGGTCGGAAAGTGTTTTTGCCTCTATCATTAGCTCGAGTAGTCGCCGTTTCTAGTGTTTCAGTCACCTTTCAATGGCTCCCTTAATTATGTGCAAGGAATTTCCCTCGTCGAGTAATGGGAAGCGGACTAGTCCCCGAAAATGCCCGTTCCTTTATCATTGGGGCCCAAAATCTTCCTTGCTGAGACTTGATTTGTAGTCTTGCTACACTACACGACACGAGTGACGGGTGAAGTTGAAGCAGACACTGTCAGGATAAAGAATCTTTCTCGAGCTTAGGTACGGGCAACTTAGTCACATATGCTCGATTGAATATGCAGCCATGGAACTGCTAAATCCGAGACTCCAGTTCTGGTCAATCGTGCTTATCAGCCTAAATCACCCTTTGGCGACCCGACTGAACAAATGCGGTGACGCCTTGTGTAGCGAGGGGTTTTCCACAGTGGAACCTGTGTTCAGTTTATGAATAGTGGGACGTTCTCAATTCAAAGTGGACTTTGGGGTCAAAGCCTATACCAAAGAGGGAGACTCATCGGGTAGGAAATACCATCCTCAGCTAAACCAAGCCCCGGGTGGTAGCCTAATCGAAGAAGTGTAGCCACAAGCCCACCTTTTTCTAAACAATGTGGTCTCGAGGAGGAACCCTCATTGCGAATTTCATGTGGGATATCCACCAAAGAAAGGATACCAAGAATGGTTGTGGATCAATATAGGATCGAGGAGAAGGGACTGAACGTCGAATGAAGCTTCGGTTGACGGGGGCGCTATCAAGGTAGAGACATCATATGTTCATGGGAAACTTGATAATGATATGATATGAGGATGCCACAACCAAGTTGGCATGGATCCAAGGTCATTCTACCAACATTTTTTATTGTAGTATATCCGGTACATGGAATAGAGTTGACCGAACAAGGGGTCCCACTTAGAGATTCAGTCAAACTACTATACCTTGCGCGGTTCGAGGGGTCCCGTCATATGCACAAGCAGCTGTAGTGAGGAGCAAACCTTTCAGGGTCCAAATTCAACTGCCTGGCTGTACTCAATATGCAAATATGAAATCCTGCACTAGTTTCGATCGACGACTCTCTTTATTTGGTAGTGGTCGACTAAGGGCTCCACATGCAGGGGTCGAGTATGGGGATAGCGGTCAAAATCCTTCTGAATTCAGGTAATTTGTTGGGGAGAAAATAGACAGCCCACCATAGCTTGCAAACCCTCACTCAGGTGAAATGGAAATAGGAGCGCTCGCTTGTGCTAGCCTTTGGCGGCCGGACTTGTGAAGTGGACAGAAGTTCCATAATCGAGATCAGGCAGGAAGATTTTCTTCAACAGGTTGGGTCTGTAGGAGATATAATATAAAAGGATGGCTTCGAAAAAGCAGGCTGAATCCCAACAGGTTGGTTGAGAGGCTGCGAATGAGAATTTTGTCGGTGGTATTGACCTGGCTGTAGCACAAGGGAAGGGTATTGATGCAAAGATCATCAAGCCTAAATTAAATGGGCCTAGCCAAGTATGGGATAGCCGTTCTGCTAGGCTTCCCCGCCATGTTGATGGGCGCCCCCACCGCTGCTTGAGGTAGGGTAACATAAGTCTTTTCCTGTGAAGGGGTGAGCGGTTCTCGAGGAACGAAGCAGCTTGACTTATAGTTGTAGAGGGTTTTTTTTTTCTGAAATGTTTGGAGTTAATATGGTTGAGGATTTTGTGCTACAAAAATGGGCATAACCATAGGAGAAGGAATCGTCACTAGCGGTTGTTTAGGTGCCGTAGACTGCTTGTTCCATAACAGAGTGGCTGGCACAGGATGATCAGTCTTATTAAGGCTAGCTTGTTGTTGTTTTGGCATGCTTGAAGATGCTTGGCTCTCCATGGGAGCCTTGCCCCCTCCCCTCTCTGCAAATGGTTCACGAACCCACTTTCGGACTATGTGAAGAAAGAGGTTCGATGGAGCAGCGATGGATGTTGGGGGTTGTCTCGAATTCCCATCGACGTTTTTTCCTCCTCAACGAGGTATTGAAAAAGAATGCCTAATAGCTCGCATATGTTAGTGCTATATCCGGATGTCATTTTCGAGATTTGTTGGGTCATATAGCCTAGACGCTTAGGTTCTGGAGGCAGGTGGGCAGGCCCATCATCTTTAATGAACTTTACTTGTCAAAGAGAAAAGAACAACCCGGTCTGCAAAAGAAGTAGTCAATTGTCGACGCCTACGCAGGTCATTTCTTTGACCTTTCCAATGTGACTGTTGAGAGCACTCTAGACTGTCGAAGCGATGGGAGCTACCTTGTGTGGCTGGCTTATTTTGATGTTGTTGGGATGGAGAGAGATTAGATTTGCCTAATTGGAGTGGAAGGAGTCTTGTCGTGGAGATGGTTTACTCTGAACTTAAGATTGCTGGTAGGTTTGTTTGGGAGTCTCACTTTCTTTGCTGAGAAGCAAGTTGTTGCTGCTGGGTTGTCACAGCTTGGACGTTGTTCCGTCCTACGTCCCCTTTTGTTGCCTTGAAGTTTCTAGGGAACAGGGAGGATGAGAACATAGAAGACTGATATCAATTTGTAATCAATCTTTTTCGGTATAGCTAGCTCTGCTCCCGGGATGGATGCAAGGAAAATGGATAGCGATCAATAGATACGAAGGGGAGGGTATAAAATGGAAGTAGATGGATGATTGCATTAGCGGTTGAGGTGACAGGGGAGAAAGTCGTAGCCACAATCTGGAACATGCATGAAGCAACCTATTTTGTCTCGTGAGCTAATTCAGTCAGAAACAAAACCATATGGTTTAGGGATGAACAAAGAACTATATACGCTCTCTCTCTCTCGTTCGACGGTAGGAATAGGTGGGAGTGAGACCCAAAACAGGGAAGGAATTGATGGAAAAGCGGTGTAGCGTTGACCCGTTGCTTGCTTGCATAATGAGTGAGCCGGGAAAGGGGAAGAGCTAGCTGACAATTCAACATTTTTTTGAATAAACCAAAATTGCCTTTACCTTCGGAATTGTGCGTGACTCTATATCACGGGAAAGGGTGGAAGAGAGATAGATGGGGCAACTACCTTCCGGGTTCTACTGAAATATGAATTCCGCCTGGGGAAGGCTTGCATCAGGCTTCGCAGCCAACCGCCCCGATTCCATCTTCCACCCCGATATATGGAAAAGATACCCTGGGGGGCAAACTCTCCATGTGGGGACATCCCTGGGTCGGAAGCGCTTTTCTTTCTTTTTCATCACACTAGCTGGATCAGATTTCGTATATCAGAAAAATGAACGATCCGTCAAGTTCAGGATTGATCTCTAATAATGAGTCAGCATCTAATTGTTTTCAAATGGATCCATTCATGGAAAATCTGAGAATGTGAGAAATAGAAAAAGATAGATCACGTCTGTAGGCTTAGGAATTCGTTAGGACCTTTATTAGGGGCTCTTCCTCAAATTGCATTTGTTCATTTCCATGCAGTAACATCGTTTTCAATACATTTAATTTGAATTGGCATTTTCTCATCCATATCATCATAGTTATTGTGATGAAAGACCCACAAGAATTAGCCTTGGACAGTTTCTTTGTTCAAATGGATGTATAGCCAAAGAAAGACCATACCTAAAATAGAGTCAAATTCTAATTGTTCAAGTGGATGTAGTAGTAAGGTAAGAAGCTAAGCCTGATTTGGACACTTCCGAAGCATTTACTAATATTCTAATAGTTGGTTGGCCCTCGCCATTATGGAAAAATCCTTTATTTACGAAGTAGAGAATTGACGAAAAATCACGATCTGGTGACGCAGGGTCTTCCGCCTTCCAAAAGTGTAACAAGTGTTAGAGTTCGATTGATTCAGTATTGATGAGCCTAGAAGAGTTGAGGGTTGGAACGAGCGTATAAGAAGAATGATTGGAATTCCTTTCTAAATTCTTGTACGTACCTCAAATAACATCAAAAGTGTTGGTTTCAGAAGAATGTCTAATGTTGTTCACCTAGAGAACTAATTGTTGCGAGCGTAACGAACGGGGTGCTTTGTTTGGAAGAAGCGGTCTATTACCGAGCCAGATTATTGGGAATACCGATAGCATCTATAAATACTCTATCATATCCGAAGCAAGAAAGAAAGAGCTCGAGTTTTAGCAAAAGTCGCTCTCCTGGTTGAAAGGTCTGAAAGATAACGTTGTTCTAGGAGGGATGATGATGATACCCGTTGGTACCGGATTCAAAGGAGCACCGTTCGAGGCAATATAACAACCTAAAAGAAATAGCATTTCGTCAGATATAGGCATATTACAATTACTGGGCAATATAATTCAATCAATAGCCATAATAATAGTCTAACTAGCTTTTTCAAAAAGACTTGCTATCCAAGTCCTCTTTTTCCATGATTTCCTTCCGCGGTGTCAAAAATCATACCTCCAAGACAGTCCACAGGTCCTCCACCGGGCACTATGCAGATTAGAGTTCCACTGAGCTCCAGCTCGGCAAAAATTTCTAAAAACCTTCCACAAAATCTTTGTCCTGTCCTATATAGGCATGAAGACGAAATGAGAATAACGAGCGTGTGTGAATTGAGGAAAACTCACCCGAAATGCTCAATCAGAAAGAAATTCTATAAGATGGGTGTGATGATGGGAGCTACAGGTGCAGGTATTCCTGTCAAATTTGTGCCTTTGTTGTAGATACCTGAAGAAAGGAAGAGGTCGCACAATCTTGTAATCGTTCATTTCACTTTGTTTTGATAATAGACGAGATTGAGAAATCCTAATCATAGACGTAGGAGAAAAAGAAAAAAGGCAAAGGCTGCTCACCTGACCCCATCCAACCAACGACTTTAGCGTCAAAATCTCCTATATTATGATTCTTTCGGTACGCAAAAGAACAAGGAAGAAAAACAGAATGGAGTTTCTCATTCAATATTTGATATGGAAAATCAACCCAAGGGAAAGTATGGAACGGATTACCTTGATGATCAAGATAAAGAGTAAAGAAAACTCGTTTCTAAACTCGTGATTCGAATCACTCCACAAGAGGTTTGATCAATACCACTTGAATGACTCTACATGCAAGTTCTAAACACAAGAATTTGCAAAGAAAGTTTAGCTCTCAACAAAGCTAAAATAGAAATTCTATTCTTAATTTTAAAATCTGATGTCTAATCAAAGAAAAGAAGGCTTTATATAGCCCTTACAACCTTAACCTATGTGATATATAACTCCAAAATTAAAAGGGTTAGTAAATGAAAAATACCCATAACCTCCATATTAAAATGGCTAGTTAAGGGTGGAATATAGTAACCTATGTGGGTTACAATATAATCTTAACTCCTATATTTAAAGCTAGTTTAAATATGACAAACAAATATTTAAACTATAATTAAATAATGCAATTAATAAAATGTGCTTATTGACTCATCCTTGGACTAGTTTCATAAATTCAGCGGAGTTCATTAAATGCAACTTAAAGTGCATTTAATTCATCTCTTTCTTGAATCTCAACTTTGCACAACATTGGGAGGTCTCCAGCGTCTTCTAGAATTTCCTTTGATGAGCTCACCTTAGCTTGAATATAACTGTATAAGGTTTGTTGTAGCTTCTTAGCTCTCGTCCTTATAATTGGACCTTCAAGTATGGAAATTCCTTTGTCGTGGTTCATATCATTCTCCCCCTCTTCAAAAAGATTCGACCTCAAATCAAAGCCATCACCTACATCAAAATGACTCTGATATGGAAAATCAACCCAAGGGAAAGTATGGAACGGATTACCTTGATGATCAAGATCAAGAGTAAAGAAAACTCGTTTCTAACCTCGTGATTCGAATCACTCCACAAGAGGTTTGATCAATACCACTTGAATGACTCTACATGCAAGTTCTAAACACAAGAATTTGCAAAGTAAGTTTAGCTCTCCACAAAGCTAAAATAGAAATTCTATTCTTAATTCCAAAATCTGATGTCTAATCAAAGAAAAGAAGGCTTTATATAGCCCTTACAACCTTAACCTATGGATATATAACTCCCAAATTACATGGGCTAGTAAATGAAAAATACCCATAACCTTCATATTAAAATGGCTAGTTAATGGTGGAATATAGTAACCTATGTGGGTTACAATATAACCTTAACTCCTATATTTAAAACTAGCTTAAATATGACAAACAAATATTTAAACTATAATAAAATAATGCAATTAATAAAATGTGCTTATTGACTCATCCTTGGACTAGTTTCATAAATTCAGTGGAGTTCATTAAATGCAACTTAAAGTGCATTTAATTCATCTCTTTCTTGAAGCTCAACTTTGCACAACATATAAGGGAGGTCTCCCGCGTCTTCTAGAATTTCCTTTGATAAGCTCACCATAGCTTGAATATAACTGTATAAGGTTTGTTGTAGCTTCTTAGCTCTCGTCCTTGTAATTGGATATTCAGGTATGGAAATTCCTTGGTCGTGGTTCATATCATTCTCCCCCTCTTGAAAAAGATTCGTCCTCGAATCAAAGCCATCACCTATTTCAAAAGGACTCAAATCAACAACATTAAAAGTTGTACTAACACCGTACTTACCTGGTAAATTAATTTTATAAGCATTGTCGTTGATACGCTCAAGAACTTGAAAAGGTCCATCTCCTCGTGGTAAAAGCTTAGATTTTCTTTGAGTAGGAAATCTTTCTTTTCGAAAATACACCCAAACCCAATCTCCTGGCTTGAAGATGACAAACTTACGTTCTTTATTAAGTCGGGTGGCAACCTTGGAATTTTGTTTCTCAATTTGTTCTTTCACTTGCTTGTGAAGTTTATGAACAAACTCAACCTTGGCATTTGCATCAAAATTCACAAACTCTTTTGACGGTATGTGCAACAAGTCAAGGGGGGTTAAAGGATTAAAGCCATAAACAATTTCAAAAGGTGTGCATTTAGTAGTGCTATGAACAACCCTATTATATGCAAATTCTATAAAGGGCAAACAATCCTCCCAAGTCTTAAGATTCTTATCAATAATAGCGCTAAGCATAGCAGTCATGGTTTTGTTAACAACTTCAGCTTGTCCATCCATTTGAGGATGACAAGTAGTTGAATATATTAGCTTAGTTCCTAACTTACCCCATAAAACACGCCAAAAGTGGCTTAAAAATTTTACATCACGATCACTAACGATGCTTTTAGGAATGCCATGCAATCGTACAACTTCCCTAAAGAACAAAATCCATTGATAAAATGGCTTAAAAATATGTTTTGCATCATCAGTTTTGTGACAAGGAATAAAATGAGTCATTTTACTAAATCGATCAACCACAACAAAGATGCTATCATAACCTTTCCTAGTCCTAGGTAAACCTAAAACAAAATCCATTGATATATCAATCCAAGGACCATTAGGAATCGGTAATGGGGAGTATAAACCATGTGGTTGAAGCCTAGACTTAGCTTGTTTACATGCTATGCAACGAGCACAAACTTTATGAACATCATGTCTCATTTTAGGCCAAAAAAAATGTTCAGAGAGCATATCATAAGTTTTAGAAACTCCATGGTGTGCCATTCAACCACCTCCATGAGCTTCCCTCACAAGTAGCTCACGGATGGAACAAGATGGTATGCAAAGTTTGCCTTTTCGGAACAAAAATCCATCTAACAACAAGTAATTATCCACAATGAGTCCTTTTTCACAAGATTCAACAAAAGGAGCAAAGAAAATGTATCGAGGAGGACATACCTTCGTGATAATGCATCTGCAACAATGTTCTCCTTACCTTGTTTATATTTTATGACATAAGAGAATGTTTCAATAAATTCTAACCACTTAGCATGTCGTCTGTTGAGTTTATTTTGTACTCGCAAATGCTTTAAACTTTCATGATCCGTATGAATAATGAACTCCTTAGGCTAAAGATAATGTTGCCAGGTTTGCAATGCACGAACCAAAGCATAAAGCTCTTTGTCATAAGTTGGATACCTCAAATATGCACCAGTCAACTTCTCACTAAAGAACATTAAAGGTCTTTGATTTTGCATTAATACAGCACCTATCCCTACTCAACTAGCATCACATTCAATTTCAAAAGTAGACTCAAAATTAGGTAATGCAAGCAAGGGAGCAGAACTCAATTTTTCTTTCAAAGTATTAAAAGAAAGTTCTTGATCTTTTTCCCATATAAAGGATACATTTTTCTTAACAAGTTCATTCAAGGGTGAAGCAATTGTACTAAAATTCTTAATAAACCTATGGTAGAAACTTGCAAGACCATGAAAACTTCTTACCTCACTTACAGTTTTAGGTGTAGGCCAATCTTTTATAGCCTTCACTTTCTCCTTGTCAACCTCAACACCATTAGATGAAACTACAAACCCAAGAAAGTTAACTTTTTCCATGCAAAAGCTACATTTCTTTAAATTTACGTACAAACATTCATTTCTTAAAGTAGTCAAAACATTGCGTGCATGGGTAATATGATCATCTAAAGATTTAGAGTAAACAAGGATGTCATCAAAATAAACAACCACAAACTTACCTAAGTATTCTCGTAAGACATGGTTCATTAGTCTCATGAATGTACTAGGTGCATT